>NC_143568.1:42222321-42537500 GCF_054136105.1 Typopeltis vanoorti | reverse complement strand
TAACTTAAGGAAAAATATAATTAATTATAAATATGTCAAATTTATCCCGAACACCCTGTGTATATATACATACATACATACATATATATATATATATATATATACACATATATATATATATACAGAGATAAGCTATATTACATTTCACATAGTATGCTAAAGAAACAATGATTTGATCAACAGAAAAAATAAAATAAAATAAATGAAATAAAACATCAAAGCTATATTCTGTTTATAACAACAGAGAAATTTTTTTTCCTATGGATAGTTTTATTACATCAAAAGTGATGTCCTAATTTAACATGACAATTGGTATATTAGATTTAAGATCCTAGAGCCAATAGTGTTACCATCTATGGTCGAGGCCGAGAATTTTCAGACCACCCTTGTGTATACTGGCCAGTATATTGGGGTTTCCAATAAACAGTTAAGGAAAGACTGCCAAAAGGATATACTTGTCACACATCTTTCTTCTGGCCATCTTTCCTTCACTGTTTATGTGCTAATAACTAGGTGTTATTAGCACACTAAAAAAATAGGGCTTTGAAGATTTGCTCCAGTGAACAAGCACTTAAAGATGAATTCAGTTATCAGCAATACCCTACTGAAATATGGCCACAGCCAAAATACTATTGACAAAATTCTTCACAAGACCTCACTTAAAAACAAAAATAAACTAGACTACAATAAAACTGTAACCATTCCATACATTAAAGGGATATCAGATAAAATAAACAGAATACTACAGAAAGACAACCTTAAAGCCACCTGCAAAATTAAAGAACTTACTCAACTCATCCAAGGATCCACTTCCTCTGCTGGTCCACACTGGAGTATACCATATTCACTGCACCTGTAATTTGCCCTATATAGGGGAATCAGGATGCATAATTCATATCAGAAAAATGGAACATAAACGGCACATTAAATTTAATAACTGTGGAAAAGCTGGCCTTTATGATCATGCCCTGAATACTTTACACAGAATTGACTGGAAAAACATCAGTTGTTCACATGACACCAAAACATGGTATGATTGTAAATTTAAAGAGGCCTGTGAAATTCTCATCAACTATCCTATTCTTAACAATAAATGATGGCCTAAAGATTTCGAGAATATGGAGGGCACATATTCTACCTGCATAACCTTTCTTCCTAAGAGTTAATCATAAATATTACTATAGGTAATCCAGGATCTTAAATCTAATATAACAATTGTCATGTTGAATTAGGACATCACTTTTGCTGTAATAAAACTATCTACACGAAAATATTTTTCTCTGATGTTGTCATAAATAGAATATAGCTTTGATGTAGTTTTTTTTATTTCATTTTTTTTTTTTTTTCACTAGAGGTCAGGCTAGTAGATAACCATTGATCTAATCATTGTCTCTTTAGCATACTATGTGAAATGTAATATAGCCATTTGCTGTGTGTGTGTGTGTGTACACTCCAGATGATGACCTTCATATGAAGGTCAAAACATCAGGGAACTAAAATAATTATTTCTAACATAGTTGTATTCTCCATAATTTGTCTGAAATGAATACTGATCATCATGTAACACTAAAGGAAAGAAAGCGAGTATGGCATGGCTGCTATCATCAACTGGTGGCAAAAAAAAACATTCTTTAACATTATTTAAATTAAGGGGATATTAAATCCTACATTGTTTCAAAACCGAATAAGAAACTCAAAGATCAGAATCAAAGAGTTTCATGCCGAATATAGTAATAGCAAAGTATAAAAGTATCTGTAAAACCGATCTGGGTAGTGACCTCCCACCATAATGTATAACATCATACATCTCCTAGGAGATGGGTTTTTACATTATGAGAAATACTAAGAATAGTGATCAGTTCTTTATCCACCTTTGCTACAAGTTGCCCTCATTTGTACTACGTGCTTTAGCTTACGCTAGTAGTCGCCGATACTTTTATAGTTTACTATTACTATATTCGGCATGAAACTCTTCGATTCCGATCTTTAAGTTTCTTATTTGGTTTTGAAACAATGTGAGATTTAATATTCCCTTAATTTAAATAATTCTTTAACAAGATTCCTTCTGATACTAGGGTCAAATCTAAGTATCTCTGATGTTGAGTACCTTTCACATGTTGCTTGAGAAAGTTGCCTCGCAACATCTCGATAAATTCTCCTCGATTTTTAACAGCAGCTTATTCTACTACCCAATGAATTCTGATAACTGAAAACAAGACATAATATCTAATAGACAAGACATTATTCGTAACTTATTTTAAAAGGATTACAACATCAAATGAACTAAATAAGTTAAATGTTGGAAGATTTTTCACTTGGTCACACTATAAATTAAAGATGCACAGAAATTATACTCTTGGCTTAATCTTTTATTATTATCTGAGACTTCCAGGAAGTCAAAAACTCATTGAGGCTATAAATCACCCAAAACAGCTGTCATACCTTCCCTTAAATTCATTCACACTAGATGCACTCACTACCCCTTAAAGGCAAACTATTCCACCCATTTACTGCTGTATGAGAGAAAAAATAAAATAAAATATATAAAATAAAAATGTAGCTCTTACCTTCTTCACTGCAAACAAACTTAACTTCCATGGATGCTGCCATATTCTCTCCATGCCTTCCAAATAATGAAAACTTTCATCAGATGATACCCTATAATACACATTCAGAAGTTTATAGACCTCTATCATATCACCCCTCTTTCTCTTGTTAATTAGAGTCCATAATCCACACACGCACAATCTATCCTCATAATCTAAATCCCATAATCCGGATATAATCTTTGTAACTCTTCTTTGCATCCCTTCTACAGTTTCTTTATTCTTTGGAATTCAGGAGACCAAATCTGTGCACAATAGTCTGTTGCAGTCTAATCAGGGCCTTATAAACAGTAAAAATAACTTCCTTATCCTTATATATAAAGGCTCGCTTCGATATCAGAATTATCCTCTGAGTTGTAACTTTTGCTATATGACCTCTGCACTTCAAATTCCTATCTACCATTACTCCAAGATCCCTAGCCTCATTAATTTACCTGTAGCATAACCCCATTAATATAATCTGCTACTGAAAATCTCATTATGCCAAAGTGCATAAATTTACACTTACTAACATTAAACTGACAGCCATTTGATTTGTCCAAATTTCCAGCCTGGATATCAGCAACATCACTGATTACCCTGCCTATTTTCATATCATTGGCAAACAATAGAATATCTCCGAATGACATTAATGTATAGATAGAACAACAGTAGTGCAAGGAATAAACCCTGAGGTACACCACTGGCCATCTTATATATGGCAGATTCACACCCGCTGTATACCACTTTTTGATGTCTGTCAACTATCCACCGATCCAAGTCAAGAGATTGTATTAAAATTCCATATTTTCCAATTTATGCAACAGCCTTTCATATGGCATCCTATCAAATGCCTTAGCAAAGTTCAACATTATCATACCAACTCAGTCGTAATATTATTATAAAATACAACCAAATTTCTAAAATATAATCTTCCTATAGTAAACCCATGCTGTTTCTTGCAGAGTATAGCTTGCTTGTCTACCCATTTCTGTATGCGAGTTCTTACCAACTTCTCTAAAATCTTCACCACCACTCCAAAGATACTGATGGTCGGTAGTCAGACACATCAGTTTTTGCACCACCCTTGTACAATGGAACTATCATAGATTCCTTCCATTTCTGAATTGAGACAAGTTATACAAACATGTGAAAGGCTAGCCAATTTGGTTGAACATTCCTTTAAAAAAGGTGCTGATATTCCATCTATCCCTATTTAACAAATTCTTTTCCAGGTTATGCAACAGCTCTTCAACCCTCATTTTCATACACCTCTAACTTTTCATTCTATGTAAAAGTAGCACTGTGCACCATGTTACATACACCTGGTTGATATATCTTAGCAAAGTGAGCACACATGAATTGAACAATCTCATTAGCTTCTGACACTAGAGTACCATCTGCATTCAGTAAAGTTATTCTTCCACATTCATGCTTTCATTTGTTTTCAGCATAACGATAAAATTCTTCTTGATTGCCTTTAGCTTTCATAGGCAATTTCTTTTCATACTCCGATTTAGCTTTCTGCACAATACTTGTTACTTTTCTGGCCTGTGTTTTATATATTTTGTAACTTCTCTCACTCATTTTCAAAATATTCTTTCCACATCATCTTACTGACATTTTTCCCATTCAATAACTAATACCATGAGTCCAAAGGTAGTATTCTCCTAAGTTCATAATTTCCAGCTTTGTAGTTCAGCCATAATCTGTTCTAATGGGAACATCAATATAATTAGATACTTATTATACAATATAATTATTATTATTATTATTATTATTCCTGATACCTCCAAGGAGTCCGAAGACTCATCGTGGGAGGACATCTACAATTCTCTCTACACCTAACCTCTACTACGAATCATCTCCATCAACGCCATCTACCGCCCACTTCCAACACCACCACAACTAGTAATTTTTGTCTGTAAATTGCGTGTGTTCTGATGGGCCGATTTGTATGTATGCGGGATGAAAAACCCGAGTTTCCGGGAGAAAAAACCCTGCTACCTCCATATGAGATCGGCTAACTCACCTTCGATTGAAATCGACCAGATAAAGATTCCTCCCGTCGCGACGAGAATCGAACTTAGGCCTATTCCAATCGAAGGGCGCAATGTACCGTCGTTCTTCCAATTGCGCTACGGAGGCGCTTAATAATTGATGGTAAAATAGTCATATTCTTAACAGAGAGCCCTTCTAATGTCATGAGCAAATCTAACACTCTTTGACTTCAAGTTCCTTCTTTCACACACATGCTGCTTGAGAAAATTGTCTCCTCTTCAATCTTATCATGAGATTTCTCTTTTATTCAATGTTTGGATAATTAGTCACCCAATGCATCTCTATTTTAGTAAGGTTAAATTGGAGATGCATTTCTTCGTCCCTTCTACTGAGTAGCAACACCACACCATATATTTCATTCTGTTAGTCTCCACTTCACACCTGATAGCTTCAAACTCATTGTCCCATGGGAAATTGTTTCCATCATTGTTTTCTTGTATTTCTACCCTGACTGGACTTAAGTCATCTGATATCATTAGTAGTATCCCCCCACCTCTTCTCTCTTCTGTTATTCCTAAAAACAGATATCCATTACACTTGATCCCAGTTACCATATCTGATTCTGATAGCCAGGTTTCACTAATGCCAACAATCTTAGGCCACATCATATTCAATAAAGCAATTTGTGTATACACATCAAATTATCACCTTGCCTATTCTTATAATTAGATATACAATCTGGATAAGTAGGAAAAACAGGAAAAAAACAATCAATGGCAGTGATATCAGTAGACCTTACTCAAGCATTTGATAATGTCCAGGACCCCTTTCTATTCCACATTGTCCAGCAAATTGGTGTGGATAAAAAACTGCTATCTGTTATTAAAGCGGTCTACGGCAATTCAACTCTCCCGACCTCCTAGTTAACCCATTTATGACTCGTGTTCCATTATTGGAATGGTAGTCACGTAGGAGTTATTTATATGCTACTGCTCAAGGTCGTCAATGAGGTCTGATTTTTTACATCTGTCTGCTTCCTAAGAGTAGATGTTATCACGTACTGCACAGAGTTAGTGAGGTGCTGCAGATATGGAGGGGCAGGGGATGTTGTCAAAAAGTGATCTGATTTTTGAAAAAGGTTTTTGAAGAACCATCCGAAGACAGGTAAATACAACTTTAGTGCATTACACCCTATACTTGTAATTTTTTTTTTTTTAATTTCTTCTCTACTAGTTATGCTATTGTGCTGTAAAAAGAAAATAAGAAGTTATTATTCTTGTATTAGTTATAGGTTAGACATTTTCTGTGTTCCATTTTTGGAACACTAGGCAAAACCAGTACCACTAGGACTAATAAATCTTTTCCCTTGTCTTTTTTAGTTGAAACCATTTTACAAGTCTCAAGATGCCCCAAACTCTAAGTTTACATGAAACAACTGAACTGTTAGAGACAGATGACAGCACAGAAGCAAATGCCATAGTGATACAACCACCTGAAACTGCTATAGCTCCTGTTTCTGATGAGGACCTGCTTATCTTATTCAAGATGGCGCTGATGCTGAGTCTGACCCATATGATCTCTCATACATACCTAAAGATGACTCTCCCGTCGATGAAGTTGCATCTACCTCTACTGCACAGCAACAACCTACTCTATCAAAGAGAAAGAAACTCACAAAAATTGTCTGCAAATGGAAAAAAGGTGACCTAAATGCACAGCCCATAGCAGGTAGAGTTACACAACTACCAAACGATTTCTTCACCAAAATGAGAACTCCTCCCACAGAAATTCTGAAACTTTTTCTTGATGACGAAGTCGTTGAGCTCATTGTCACGTACTCCAACTTATACGCTGCAAGTAAGGGTGTAAATCTTGGCTTGACTAATTCCCAATTCAAATTTTCTGGGAATTATTTTTTTGAGTGGTTATGTCTCAGTTCCTAGATGACGCATGTTCTGGGAGCATAGAACAGATGCGTATAATGTACTTGTTAGTGCTGCCATGAGATGTAACCACTTTGAAACTATATTTTCTCATTTGCATGTTGCTGACAATGCAAATTTGGACCCAATGGACAAGTTTTCCAAGTTGCAACCTCTCATAAGCAAACTAAATGAGAGATGTATGAAATTTGTTCCAAATGAAACATGTTTCAGCTTTGATGAATCCATGGTTCCTTCCTTTGGTCGTCACGAGTGGAAACAATTTATTCAGGGAAAGCCTACTTGGTTTGGCTATACGTTTTGGTGTGGTGCAACAAGTCTAGGCTACATTTGTTGGTTTCAGCTGTATCAGGGTAAAAAACTCAAATACTAAGAATGAGGAATACGATGTCAGTGGATCAGCTGTCCTTCAGTTTAGTGAGGCACACCCTGGACAATACCATTTTGTGTTCGACAACTTTTTCACCAGTATTGGACTTCTTGATAAGCTCAGTTCAATGGGACATCAGGCAACAGGTACAGTGAGAAAAGATCGCATTGACAAAGTTCCACTGGAATCAGATAATGATCTAAAAAAAAAAGAAAGAGGCACATTCGATTATTGAATTGATGGCAAAGGCAATATTGTCTGCAAATGGCATGATAACAGTGCTGTGACTGTTGCATCATCTGATGCTGGTATCAATCCTTTGCATCTTGTCAATCGTTATTCCCAGAAACAGAAAAAGAAGATCCAAGTTCAGCAGCCAAATATGATCGAAGTGTATAACCAGTTTATGGGAGGTGTACACAGAGCTGATGAAAACATTGATAAGTATCGTGCATCAATCCATAGAAAGAAATAGTATTCAAGCCATCTTTTGTTTTGTTTTGAATTGGTCTTACAAAATGCTTGGCAACTGCATAAAGCACATGATGAGAAGCCAATGGATCTTCTGGAGTTTCATCAACATGTGGCATGCCATTATCTGGAGACCCATGGTCATCCTTCAGAACCTGGCCGACAAGGAAGACCTTCTCAGAAGAATAACAATGACTCAGATTATGATGCCATGAATCATGTGATAGTTAAGCAGGAAAAGCAAACACACTGTGCTGATTGTCATAAGAACACCACTTTTCAATATGAAAAATGTGATGTTGCCTTACATGTGAAGTGTTCAGTTGAATATCACACTCAATAGCAGGTATCAGAGATAGCAGGATTTTATACATTGTGTACAATATAGCAATGTTTTTGCCTAGTGTTCCATTTTTGGAAAGTCACATAACTCAAAAATGGAATGAAATTACAATCTTTTTTCCTTCAAATTCTTGTTTCTTGAATTTGTCAAGGTAACATATATGAATTTCATGCACAAATTCGAAATTTTCAACCTCCAGCATAAATGGGTTCCTATCAGACCCAGTTAAAATTCAAAAAGGTGTCAAGCAAGGTTGCCCCCTCTTAGTCCATTACTCTTTGCATTGGTTCTTGAACCTTTCTTGTAGGAAGTTGACAATACACGTGCTGTGCAAGGAAAAACAGTTCCTTCAACTATAAAGGAAAATAAGGTATTAGGATATGCCAATGATGTAGTAGGCACTTTGAAGGATAATGATTCCAAACACATCTTTTTTGGTATTTTGGAAAAATTCAACAAAATCAGTGGATTAACTGCTAATGCAGACAAAACTAAATTAAAAGTGTTTCGATAGTGTGATCTTGGAGGCATTCCTTTTGAGAAAAAATAAGAGAGAATCCCCCACTATACTTGGAATTCCCTTCTCCACTTATCCAATATTAACAGTTCACGAACTTATGTACAAAAACACTGAAATCTTAGAAGACTCGAGAATTGGGTCACTTTCCTATCTTCTAAAGTCATAGTACTTAAAAACCATAATCTTCCATGCTCAGTTGTACATAATAAATATTAGACATTACAGATGCTGAAGAAAAGCAATTATATAAGAAACCTGGGCAATTTTTTTGGTCCAGCCAATGCCAAGAAGTTAAAAATGAATTTCTTCAACTATCAAAGCAACATGGAGGCTTTGGGCTTCTAATCTTAAAATTCTGCTATTTAAATAATAGAGCTTCTTAAAAAATCCATAAAATGTTGCAAGACTATTCACATATATACAGACCTCCTCTGGTACTACTGGTTTTCATCTTCCCCTAGTTAAAATAAATGATTATAAATGGTGCAAAAGCTGAGATTGTTCCTGAATACTACAATATTCTGTGCTTAACTTGAAGATTGCTATAACATTCTGGCACTGACATTCTTTCCATTAATAAAAGTGAGATTTGGTATATAGAAACCATTACTCTATTTTGCTATGAACTTCCACAGCTGGATACTGATAACAACACTTTGTTTCATAACTAACTGAAGTCTCAAGAATACCCTAAAAGGAGAGGTATTGCCTAGAAAATTGCATACAGTCTCCTTCCAGTAAATGCCATCAAATGGAGGTATTTTAACATCAGAGATCCAATCTGCAAAATCTGTTCCTGGTTGGAAACAGTAGAACAAGCATTCCACAATTGTCCTCTGGCCCTGCAGATTTGGTAATAGTCTTTTTTTTTTTTTTTTTTTGCGGTACCCCCCCCCCCCCCGTCAGCAATAGAAAGAGAATTTTGATTTTTATCATTAATGAATTAAAATACTATTTATCAAAAGTTAGGAACATGGATTTGAAAAACACCTCTGGCAACTTACTTGCCACCCTTCCTCTAAGAGAGAGAGAGAAAATGCTTTACAATATTGTATTGTGGAAATTTTATTGTTCAGTCAGCCGATTTTTGTATTTAGAAAGAAGCATTCTAGGAAGTAGCAAATTTTTAGTTAGGTGGTGTAGGCCTCCCACATTATGCAAGATTCATGAGGGGGAGATAAAATTCTGTATATTATACAGTAATCCCTCGATTAATGTGCTCCCGATTAGTGCACCTCTAAAATTCGATTAGTGTGCCTATATAAATCTTAAAAATAAATGTTACAGATTTTAAAAATTTTCTATCTATACATTTTTATGGCAAACTCTAAAAAATCGCTCACCAGAATGAAATTAATTTAGTTACTGATTTAAAACATTTTACAAAGTTATTTTTAATGGCATACTACACGACTTCCATGTACACTATGTTCCAAATTTTTATCGCCAAAATTTATGTCGACTGCTATAGTATGCCCACAGATTCGAGACCCTTCGACACCCCTGTGCATGTCACAAAAAGGAGAATCCATTCTGATAATAGGGTAATCAATCCGTTGATTAACCTATTATCAGAATGATAATAGGGTAATCAACGGATTGATTTGTTTATGTAATATATAATAATAAACAACTCTGGGATGAGGTGTTTATTATTACATGTTGGAAAATTAACTTCTCTTTTCTGATCATTGTAGTTCTTAAAGTGGTAACTATTTTACTTGTATAATAGTTGGGAAATTTTATCTATAAAGCACTTGATTTCATGTGTTGACGACAAATTCGTACGTCCATCATTTCTTTCTCCCCTTCAATGATAACGTCCAAGAGTTAATTAAATCTCATTCTGAAGAATTGAGTGATTCTGACCTGCTAAATTTAGATGCACAACTGGAAGATCCTGTAGAATATCAAGAAAATTTAACCACTGATAGTCAGCCAAAAGAGATTTCACAGAAATAATTTGAAAATAGTTTTCGTACAATCGAAGTTTTTAAGCAATGCTTAGAGGCTGACAATGATGAAGAGAGAAGTAGTAAAATTTGCAGAAGAGGCAATAGAACCATACCATTGGTTGTATGAAAAAAAGAAACAAAATACCCACCAAACTACGTTAGCTCGATTAAGAAGTAGAATAATAAAATTTATATTCTGATTAAGTTTTATCGTCTTTCAGCTTCATGGATTTCCTTTGACTAGGCTCTGAGACATAACTTAATTCTTTTATAAAAAAAATTAAGGTTCAAAAAAGAAATTTGAGGAACGAATTATACTTTTTCCCATATGTTATTATATTTGATTAGTGCCGTTTTCGATTAATGCGTCTGTTTTAAAGAATGCATTAGATGCACTAATCAAAAGGATTGCTGTACTATGAGAGGGTTTTTTAAATAATACCATCCTCTTAGTTCAATATAGTCATACGGCTAATTGCAGGGATGACCGGAGAGCAATTTCAGGCCAAGAAGGCCTACTTAAGGCAGTTAATTCAAATAAGGCTAACCATCTGACAACCATAAGGGTATCAGTCATCTTTGCACTTTAAATTCAACTGGTCTTTTAGATGTTCAGCTGCATGAGACTGGTGAAAAAGAAAAAACAATAGCCACTAGCTATATGATGATATAAAAGAGCTGAGGCCCTTTTCTCCATCTCTTATATAATCTGTCTTTTCTTTCTCCTAATACTATCAGGATCCCTATACTAACTACTTTAGGCCTATGATGAACATCCATTTACTTTTTCACCTCAATAAAGGTCAAAACCAATCTGGTAATTATTATGCAATACTCCCACATTATGCAATATTCATGAGGGAGGGGGAGATAAAATTCTGTATATTTTACTATGAGAGGATTTTTTTAATGATACCATCCTCTTAGTTCAATGTGGTCTTATGGTCAACTGCAGAGATGACTGGAGAGCAATTTCAAGCAGAGAAAGCTAATTTAAGGCAGTTAATTCAAATAAGGCTAACCATCTGGGTATCAGTCATCTTTGCACTTTAATGTCAACTGGTCTTTTAGTTGTTCAGCTGCATGAGACTGGTGAAAAAGATAAAAAACAATAGCCACTGGCTATATGATGATATAAAAGAGCTGAAGCCCTTTTCTCCATCTCTTATATAATCTGTCTTTTCTTTCTCCAAATACTATCAGGATCCCTATACTAACTATTTTAGGCCTATGATGAACATCCATTTAATTTTTCAACTCAATAAAGGTCAAAACCAATCTGGGTAGTGGCACTTCCCATAATGCATAGCATTATACACTTCTAAAAGGTGTATTTTCATTATGGAATACTAAAGCAATTAATGCGAAGTCATTGGTATTGTGACGACTTTCTTCTTCGTTGTGATTTCTTTTTTGCCTAGTGTAGTTTTCCAATTTATTTTTGGTATTCAGTCACGAGACAGTCTAGGCCTAATCTCTATATGGGTAATACTGTACAAGAGTTAAAACAATAAGGGAGGTTATCGACGAGGTCGGTAATTCCCTAATTCTTTCTGCTGATCGATTCCATTTTCGAACACAAAGAAAATTTATATTTAACTGCACCATCATGTCCATGATTGTAAGAATAATGTTAAGAAATCATTCATCAGCAGATACAATGCTAGATGAATCTAAATAAGACAGAACCTTCCTTAATCAAATTACTGTTAAGTTATATAGCAGTCGTGGTTCTCCAATCTTTCCTTACTTTCACATTAAATAGAGTTCCCGCTTAGATCCGAACTGTTAAAATGAGCGGTGCAATGAAATGAACTCAGGTAAGCACAAGATTCAATTTAAATAAAAACATTTAATACACTAATACATGAATTTACATTAATCAAAGAAGATCTAAATATAACTAAAATGATCATGAAATAAAGAAGTTCTTATTAAGACAATAGTAACTTCACAGTAGAGTATATTCAGCATGGTTAAATTCTTAACATATAGATTTCTACCCTTTTTAGAGTTATAAGCTTCTAAGCACAACTTTTAGACAAAGGTTATCTATTCAAAATACTTCAATTGTCGACTCTGCTTACCTGTTCAGGATATACAAAGCACATATCGCTAAATACACACCAAGGAATTCTATAGTACTGTCAATCTATTACAGTAAATCTAAGTAAGTCAGTTTCTAACTTATATCACGTTCTCTTGGAACAAGCTTCAAGATATCACACGTTCAAACTTGAACTGTCATTAAGGCAATACACTTCTCCTTCACTGTAATTACATTCGCAAAAGACATAGAAAGGATTTCCTTACCGGAATGGTTGATATACTTTGCCTATTATCACGTGTTCTGGAAAACACTTCCTTGATTCTCAATAGCTTTCTCTCTTAGGTCACTTTAGTTCGATAGGATCCAGATTCACCCTAATGCTCTTGATGGCTCTGGAATTAATGCTTGCTTCGCTCTAAAATTGTCTATCCTTCAGGTTTCCTTGGCAATCCCTGTCATGCCTCTCGTCTTTCACAATTACAAGATGAGGGAATTAGAATCAGGATACGAACAAGAGCCCGCAAAAAGAGTAAGAGAAAAACATGGAGCCCCCCCCCCCGTCTTTTTAACCCCGGTTCTATCCTTCGCACCTCGTTTCTCCCTTTCTTCAACAGCGCATGTCTCCTCCCTTCTTCGCGCCAAAATCTGCTTCTTGGATCTTCGTTAGCTCGGCATAGTAACAAGCGCCAAAATGTTCGCTGGTGAATAACTTCATAATTTCATACAGCACATAATTTCTGTTATACTGGCTATGTCTTTGGCAATGGTTTATATAAGCGGACTAAGTTCAGATTTTCCGTGCACAGTTCACATAGGATATATATACTCTACAAAGAATTAGTAGAGGATAAATAACTAACAACTATTAGAACATACAATTATTTTATAATTATTGAATATACATCAGTAAGTGAATAATTTACTATTTGTCTGATGAGCAAATTTGGCTCAGGGAATGGCAGACTATGTTAAATTCTGAATGAAACACTATTATATTATAATTCCCTACATTCAGAATTTAACATTAGTATCTTTATACAAGTAGCCCAGTTGTGAAGATACTTCATGTGAAAACTTTGTTTGCTTACACTTATATTTACAATTACAATTTCTTGGCATCATTAATTTATAACTATGTAGAAGTTGATCTTAAGATAACAATCTCCCCAATTTTTAGCAAATTAATGCAACCATACTTGTTCAGGCTAGAAAAAGGTTTCATAGACATGGCAGACCTTTCAATATAGTACATTGGTTTTTTTCCATCTAATCCTGTGTGAAGGGATGTCAAAATGGTCCACCAATCTAGACTTGCAATAGTATTCATAGTGAATGTTATTTTTTTTTTTTTCTCTCCAAGGCAGATGTTAGGAGATCTTCCTGTCTATCCACTGTAGGCACATCCAAGTCTGTCACATGGAACTTCATACACTCCAAGATATGACAGGGAAAGCTGTTTATCCTTACAAGAGCAGATCAAATTTGCTAACGTAACATGTGATTTGAATGTGGTGCAAAGGTTATATTTTATTAGTACTTTAGCTATCTTTTGATGTAACTCAGACATAGGTAAAAAGAATAGTGGTGTTTTGTTCTTGCATGTTTGAAAAAGGGAGGGGAGTAAGAGGGCCATGTAGTATGTTATCTATTTTCTAAGAGCCGTAGCCACTGGCCAGGAAAGTATGGTGAAGATAGTTCGGTGGAAAGAGCTGTATCATTAGAACAATAGCCCTAGCCCTGTGTGTGTTTTAAGAATAATGCACTGTTTGGCAGGATGATGATGTAATTGTTTATATAGATATCTTTCCGGGTGTGTCAAGAAAAAACAAACTGTTATTTAGATTTGTTTTCTACTGTCAAGTGAATTTTGGGGTGTTGGCTGTTTAGGTAGGTAACAAAAGAATTCAAGGTGTCTTGCCCACATGGTCAAAAAGGCAAACACATCATCAACAAACAGTAACCATACAGGGCTTGTATGTAGTTGTGGTAAGTATTTTATTTTTGAACTGATCCATGTAACTATTAGCTGAGGTGGGAACCCATAGCAGTACCATTAGTTAATCATCTGAAAGCAGCTGACAAACGTATAAAGAAAAGGTAAACGATTATTAGATTCTTTTGCTACTGTGAAATTAATTTTGGGGTGATGGTTGTTGGTAAGTAGCAAAAGAATCCAAAGTGTCTTATCAGTGGGGACAAATGACAAACACATCAACATAACAAAACTACACTAAAGGCTTGTATGGGGTAAGTACTTTAAGTGTGCTATGTGAAAGTTAGCTAAAGCGAGAGGAGAGACTCCACAGTAGTACAATCTGTCTGTAGATTTTTCCTTGCCATGTAAAGTAACCTGCATGCATAGTAAATTTTAATCAATCATTCAAAGTTATCATGAAGAAAACTCAACTTTATTAATTTTTGAATATCTGTTAGAATATCCATTATATCTGTATTTTTAAGGATGTGATTTTTAAATAGTGATTTGAAATGAACAGAATTTTTTTTCATAAAAGTACAGGAGTTGCCAGTAAGGGGTAAAAGAAACATAGTTAACTGTTGAGCAAGTTTATACAAGAGTGGTACGAAAACATCTCGGCCTAACAATGAAAAAAACGAATTTATAATTTCAAAAATACATTTATTCCAGCAATGGTATAATGCCATGATCCTGTCCCTGTAGTGGTTCTCAGTAAGAGCTGCAAAATACCCCTCTGCAGCTGCAATCACTTCTTGATTCGAAGAAAAACGCTGACCAGCGAGGAAGAGTTTTAGTTTTGGGAAGAGATAGAAGTCATAAGGAGCCAAATCTGAGGAATAGGGTGGTTGTTCCAACAATTCACAGTGCAGGTCCCTTAATTTTCCCATTTCCAAAACACCTTTCTGGGCAGGTGCATTGTCCTGATGAAAGATGATTATTTCTTCTGAAAACCAGGTCTTCCTCACGAATTTTTTTCTCCAGTCTGGTTAAAAGATTGGAATAATATTCCCCGGTCATTGTTTTACCCTTTTCAAGATAATTAATAAACAAAATGAAAAAAGATAATTAATAAACAAAATGCTTTTAGCATCACAATATACCGATGCCATGACCTTTCCTGCTGATGGAACCGACTTTGTCTTCTTTGGCGCTAAACAACCAGCTTCTGTCCACTGTTTTGATTGCTGTTTGGATTCTGGTGTGTAATGGTGAATCCAAGTCTCATCCACAGTAATAAATTGATGCACAAAATCAGTTTTATTCTTGTTAAAACGCTCCAAGAACTGTTAAGAGATTTTCATGTGAGTGCGTTTTTGATCTGCTGTGAGCAAGTGCGGCACCCATCTTACGCAAAGCTTTTTCATTTGCAATTCTTCATGCAAAATATATTCTACCAGTTCTTTTGGAATGCCTATAGTCTCAGAAATTTCATGCACTTTGACTTGCCGCTCATCCAATACCATATCGTGCAGTTGATCAATGATTTCCGGTGTGGTTACACTTTTTGGACGTCCTTCACGTGGACCATCTTCAAGGCTGGTACGGCCATCTTTAAACTTGGCAGCCCATTTCTTAATTGTCAAAAACGAAGGAGAAGAGTGCCCATAAACTTTAATGAACTTCGAATGAGTTTCTTTTGGCGTTAAACCTTCTTTTACAAAGAATTTTATAACTGCATGATACTCAATTTTATCCATTTCAAGGGATACAGACAACACTTTTGCTTCAGACAGCTGTATAAAACAAACTACTTGATAGAATGACTTGAAATTTCACATGGATGCTTATGACAGATGTACCAACTTAGAAAAAAAAAATATCTTGCAGATAGTGTTACCATCTATGGTTGAGGCCTAGAACTTTTGAGACCACCCTCGTAGGTAGAAATACAAACAAAGCACAAAATAGCCAGTCTATAGTACATGTGCAAAGAGCGCTGTGATATCGGGAGGGAATTTGTCTTGTAAAAGAACAATTGTGTCATTGATTGAGACATTTGTGACGAGGACAGAGACATCAAAACTGACTAATAAATCACTTTTTTCCAGTGTGATGTCTTTTGTTTTTTTTTACAAAGTGTTGTGTGTTTTTACTCATTGAGTGTTGATGCTAGTTTCTTGACTGGATGATACCTTCAAATATCGGCTGGAGTGTTACGTTCTGTTTGTGAATCTTGGGTAAACCTTAAATTCTCGGGAAATGAGTTTAGTATAGAAGAAGTTTTTTAACTATATCTTTGAGCCAAGAAGTGACTGATTTAAGTAATTTCTCCATTTTCTTTTTTATCCAGTTAGTTGGGTTATAGATCATAATTGGAGCTGGTACTAATGACTTAACTAGTGATAAGTTCAGTATGAGAGAGGATATGAAAGGGTTGTTGAAAGAAGCAAGAGTGAGAGAGAGAGAGAATTGTAAGCAATTGTAAATTTGATTATGACAAATGTACCAACTTAGAAAAAAAAAAATCTTGCCGATAGTGTTGCCATCTATGGTCGAGGCCGAGAACTTTTCAGACCATCCTAGTATGTTCCAAGGGGAAAAAAAATGGAATCTGCAGTAAAGAAAGTCTCTATAATGGAAATCCATTTGGAACTGCTAGTGTATTTATTCTTCGTGCCTACTTTAGAAAACTGAAAGATAGATGCATTAAGGAAATTGTAAGACATATTCAAGTATAATGGTCAAGTGAGATCTTTAGTTAATATATTTAAGGAATTTAAAAGATGGACTGAATGAGTGAGAAAAATAAAATTAAGTAAAAGATGATATATTGAACTGTGATAAAATAAATGCTGCCAAGGCAATTTCCACATGGCCAAGTGAAACTACAGAACTTTTATCTGAATGCCATTTTCAGTTTGTTTTATAAAGTATTTCTTGCTATTTCTCAGTATTGAATTTAAATATAAAAGGCAGATTATGAGAGAATATTATTGAGCTCGTTTATGTAATTCCTAAAATAGCCATTTAATTATTCTTTCTAGATATTATCTGTTGTATATAATTATATGTTTACAGTAAATATTACTACCACTTGTGCGGTAGTTATATTTTGTGTGGTGTGGGATCAAAGGATGGGGGAAAAATCACTTTCTGGTCACTCACTCATAAACAACAAAATGTGCTTCATTAGTATATGAAGCTTTCTTATGACCCAACATGTACACCTACAATTTCTGATAAATATAAAATATCGGTTATGTACATTGTCATCTGAAAAAGCAACAATTCAAAAGATGGAGCTGTGATTCAATATATTTAACATCGAAATTCTAATCTATCAAAAAAAAATAAATAAAAAATAAAAATGATACTTTTAAACATAAAAAAGTTGTTACTTCCAATAAAAATATTGCAAAAGAAGATAAAGCCTAATTTGGTTATGATTACTAGTGAACAATCACTGAAAGGTTTCTCAAGTGTTAAAAATTTGCAATGCATGTTGATAAATTATCAAGAAACCTAAGAAATATCAAATCAAAAATTAACAAATAATTATCATCTCTTTGAACTTTTTGTTGTTGTTCTTCCCCCATTGGATAATTATCTGGGATTCATACAGAAAAGAGAAACATGTGCTCCTTTTGAATAAAAAAGAGCAGAGTTTGATTTTTATCATCATCACATTATACACTTTATTATTATTATTATTATTATTAAATGAGCACCTCCATGGAGTCTGAAGACTCACCATGAGAAACCCGAACTATCCACACAATCTATCATACCTCTCCTTGAATCCATTAACAGACAATGCACTCACAACACTCTGGCAACCCATTCCATTCATTCACCACTGTCCACACTCTAGTCCTCACAACCCTACTAACCACACCTTTACTAAACTTCTGCAGATGACCTGTTGTTCTGCATTCTCTAACCAAGATCTGAAACATTTCCCCCTAATCAATCCTATAACACAATTTAAGTAACTTAAATGTTTCAATTATATTATCTCTTTTTCACCTATTGGACAACTCCTGCAAACCACACACCCTCAGTCTATCCTCATAAGGAACATTCCACAGGCCACTCACCTCTGAATCCTCTCCACCACTTCATCACTGAGAAACCCAGGTGACCAAATGTGAGCACAGTAATCCAGATTTGGACGAATCAAGGCCTTATCAAGAGGAATAATTTCCTTATCTCTACTTTTTAGTGTTCTTCAATAGCCAAGTAATCTTATAAGCTACCTTAACAACATGTCCTCTAAACTTCAACTCTCTGTCTAACTCCACCCCTAAATCTCTAACTTCATCTATTTCCAGGAGCACAGTTCTATCAATGTGGTATACATCTTGTAAATGATTTATCCCAAAATGCATAACTTCACATTTCTCCTCATTAAACTGATACTCAATATCTTTTCTCCATACTGACAACCTATTTAAATCATCCTGCAAGCTCTCCATATCATTTTGATTAACTATTAGTCAACCTAATTTTGAATCATCAGCAAACAACTAAATATATCCTTTTACACACTCTGTCCAAAAAGAAACCGAACTTTTCGAAAATAGAAGAAACTAGTGACGCCACCTGTTGTATCTTTTTGTTGTTGAAAGTGGCAACCTTCATTAGTGTTGTGTCAAATGTTTATGACATTTGTTTCATTAGAAGCCGAGTTATAATGCCAAGAGTGACAGTGTCTTTTGACGAACGGTCGGAAAATGAGTTTCAAACAGAGAGCTGCGATTGACTTTTGTGTTAAACTTGGTAAAAGTTTTACCGAAACGCATCAAATGCTTCAAAAAGCATACGGTGATGAATGCTTATCCCATACTCAAGTTTACGAGTGGTTTAAGCAATTTCAAAGAGGTCATGATACTTGAGGACTAGGAAAAGCCAGGCCGTCCAAAAACTGGACTGAGCGAAGTTAACATCCAAAAAGTGTGCGATTTCATCAAAGAAAACCCGAAATCATCCATGAGATTGATTGAAGATGAATTGGGGATTCCAAAATCAACTGTGCACAACATTTTGACCAAGAGTTTGGGCCTTCGTAAATTGAATATGTCGTTTATGTACAAATTAAATAGTGGTCCTAGCACTGAACCTAGTGACCTGCTTTCTCCTAGATATTTGCTCCTCCATATACCACTTTTTAATATCTGTCCAGTAGCCACCCTCTTATCCACATGACTTGTGTCATATCCATTCTGATTTGTTCTAATTCACATAACAGAGCTCCTTGTGGTATTCTATTAGTGCCATTGGGGATTCCAAAATCAACTGTGCACAACATTTTGACCAAGAGTTTGGGCCTTCGTAAATTGAATATGTCGTTTATGTACAAATTACATAGTGGTCCTAGCACTGAACCTAGTGACCTGCTTTCTCCTAGATATTTGCTCCTCCATATACCACTTTTTAATATCTGTCCAGTAGCCACCCTCTTATCCACATGACCTGTGTCATATCCATTCCGATTTGTTCTAATTCACATAACAGAGCTCCTTGTGGTATTCTATTAGTGCCATTGGGGATTCCCAAATCAACTGTGCACAACATTTTGACCAAGAGTTTGGGCCTTCGTAAATTGAATATGTCGTTTATGTACAAATTAAATAGTGGTCCTAGCACTGAACCTAGTGACCTGCTTTCTCCTAGATATTTGCTCCTCCATATACCACTTTTTAATATCTGTCCAGTAGCCACCCTCTTATCCACATGACCTGTGTCATATCCATTCCCATTTGTTCTAATTCACATAACAGAGCTCCTTGTGGTATTCTATTAGTGCCATTGCAAAATCCAGCAGAATTATAATGTAGCATTTCCCTTATCCAACTCAGCTGTCACTCCATTATAGAAAGTCAGTAAATTACTAAAGCATGACCAACCGTTCACAAAGCCATGCTTCCCCTCAGAGTATCATATTATTCACCTATTCTTGAATTCTCTTTGTGATCAATTTTTCAGTACTTTTACCACCACATCTGAGATACTGATTAGTCTCTAATTTGCTACCTACAGTCTTAGAACTTCCATATGCAAAATAACTGAGACTTAAATTAAGCAGCCTAGTAAGAGTGAGTGCCAGTTACCTTGCATCTTCTTGCAAAATGTGAGCTGATATCCCATCTAGCTGTATTTACATTCAGATTTTGCAATATCCTAAAAATTTACAATTCATTCACCTCTGTTGCCACATCAGTATCTGTCACAGCATTAACCTCACTTGTATGATATACCCTTCTGCTTCTGACCATCAGCACTCATTAAGGTTATTCTTCCAAAGTCATTCTTCTTCTTCTTTCAGTTTCAAAAACAGATTTTTGAAATTTTATATCATAGTTGTGACTTTTCCTTTTTCTATTAAATAAGTACAGAAGGCATCTTCTTTCAAGAGAAACCAATTTTGTCAACATTCATACTGATAATGTGCATGAATTAAAAAAGTGAATTGAAAAAGGAGGTTACATGGATGAACAGCACTAGCACTTTCACCTACAATTCAAATGTTATGGAGCCACATATACTTTTTTCAAGTCATAAAACCAGCTACGACTTGCTAAAAAAGTTTCCCTGTCATCTTCATTTTCATGTTTTTCTTTTACTGCCTTAAGTTGTTTTAGCTTGAATTGTCATCCAACTTAATGGAATTTTTTCTAATTGCGGATCCATATCATTAAAAGACGTTCCATATTATCCACTGCAGAGCTTCTATGTTTAATGATCATTTTTGTCAAATAAGATACTGTGGCTAGTCCAAGTTTTTTTTATTTGATCTTTCTTCTTAATTAGTATTCTTACTCATAGCTCGTCATTCCTCTGTCACATGCTAATTCAGCATACAATGTTCCTTCTTCATGGAGTGTATAATTTCAAGTTTCTGTTCTAGCGTTAATCATTTACATTTGTTAGGTTCACAAGCTTTGTTGTATTAACTCTCCCAGTTGTACATAAAAGATATTCCTATGTAATGAAATATAAAAATAAAAAATTGCAAGGCAACCATGACTTTGCTGCATCAAGCTGAAATAATACGAAAGTGTGCATGATACAGTTGTTACTGCAGTATGCTAAATCGCTAGAATACTATTTTAGCAGAGTCAGAATGTTGGTAATTGGTAATGCAGTACAGTATTGTACTACTGCTAAAAAAATTTTCAACTGTTAAAAATTATAAACTGTGCTATATAATAGGACCAACAATTCTTGTAGATAAACTTATACATTGGTTACATGTGACTTTAAATTTTTCAGGAAATGACAACGTATACTAAAATATTAATTAAAAAAACTTTAATCGATACCGTCCTATATTTCGACAATGTTACGTTGCCATCTTCTGGGAACATAAAACTATGATACCAATTACATATTTGGTTTAATTCTCTATCCAAGTACGGCAAACAAATTTTGCACCTGAAATATTTCAGGACTGGGGCAACTCGTGATAAAGGTGGTATAAGTTCTGATCACTTGCCTTAGTATCCCATAATGTAAAGCACATATCCTTATGGGAATGTATAATGCTATGCATTATGGAAAGAATCACTACCCAGACTGGCTTCGACCTTTATTGAGGTCTTGTCAGTGGGAGCTAGACCCAAAGGTGGTGATACTAAGGTGAAAGTAATGCAAAAGTCATATCACCATATACCAGTTGCCAAAAGGTGTCAACACCTTATTATTAAAATTCTCTGGATTAGAGATACAGTGGTATCTTGCTAATCCGAACTAATAAAAACTGTGCTTGTTCAGATTAGCAAATTTTCCCCCAAGATACAACAATAACTAGCGTTTAAGACAAAAATAATCAGATTCTAATGGTACATCAATTTAATTTTGTAAATAAATGAAGTAACTGATAGAAAAAAAAACTACTGTACTGTAATGTAAAACAAAAAATACAGTACACAAGTTTATTTTAGTAAAAAAATTTAATTTGTATGAACCTGTATTGTTGAGGATTCCGATTTAATAAAATTGCATAATTCAGTACATAACTTAATTTGCATAAAAAATATCACTTTCTTGTACACAACACAAAAAAATTTTTTTTTTATTTCTTTGTAAAAAAAGTCACTGATTTCCTTTTGCTTCTTGGAAGCTAAACGTTTTTCGAATGCTTCTTCTCAGAGCTGCATCAGCAACAAAATTTTGTGGAATGGCGTATCATTCTGCTTAGCACATTCTATACACATATTAAAATTGTAAGCTGCCTTTACATGTTTTACTTTTTTTTCCTTCAAGTTCTTCATCGTCATCTTCTAATTTATTCTATAGCGTCATATTTATAATTTCAGCATCTGATTTGATTTCGAATTCACTTTCGGTTTTACCTGTAATCCATTCTGTAACATCTGTTTGTGAAATTTCAACATCTGGATTTATATTTTTAACCAAATTATGCACGTTTTCAATCTCCTCTTTTTGTGTATATTTGTGATTCATGCTGACAATACAGTACATACTGTACAGTATAAAAAAAGTAAACGTGAACACAAAATAGGCCCTCGGTATAACACTACAATCGACAGTATGAAAAAAATACTGTACTGTAATAATAATAAAATAAATAATAGTTAAAATAATAATTATTAAATAAAAATAACAGTACACAAAATAATAATACGTAATAAATAAAACTTTTTTCTTTCAAACTGCAGTTTGAACTAAAGAGGTTTGGATTAGCGAGATACCACTGAAGTGGATGGAAGTTTTTTCACTTGGCTATGCTACCAATTATATATTTGGTTTTATCCTTTATATAAGCATTATACATACCCTTAAGGATATGTGCTTTGCATTATGGGATACTAAGGCAAGTGATCAGAATCATAAACCATTCACTTAAAAGAAATGCTCAATGTCAAATGTCATATCATTGATTCATGTTTACATGAATAGGTAAATATATATACAAATATTCATGCCAAAAAAATCTGGTGGATGAAAGTAAGCCGAAGTTGCTCTGTTTCTGTGCTGAATGGTAAATGTCAGATGGTTCGTGACCCTCATCTTCAAAGAGAAGTTTGCTTATGTATTGCAAAAACTGTCAGGTCAACTATAAATTTCACAATATTTTTTATAAATTTTGGGAACAATAAATTAAAGTTCTAAAAAATAAGAAGAATTCCAGATTAGCACCATCAACCTATTGATCAGAAATGAAGTAGAACTGGCAGATGAACTAAAAGGACAGTTCAACGTACTTGGTACTATTGAAGCTAATAAGAGCTTCAATAGCACCATTAATCAATAAAAACTGATGAGCATCTTCTAAATATAAGATGTTATATTCAGCAATAATGATCAGAGAAAAGAAGGATTAGCTATACTGTTCAATACAAAGTGGGAACGTAAACTGAATAACAGACTATACCAACCAGGTTAACGTGGGCAAACATCAAAATGGTGAATTGAACAATGGTTCTTATGTGCCTATGGTTCCACTTAAGATTCTACTAAGGATTAATTCTACAGAAGAATTTTTCAAGCTATCTGAGAAGGTAACTAACAAAGAAAAGTTGCTCCTTGTTAGAAACCTTAACAAGAATTAAAAAATGAATACGAGATACAGAAATGTTTTGTTAAATTTGGAGTAAGAGCAAATTTAAAGAGTATATGTCTCATGGACTATGCCATTTGTTAGCAATATCATAAAACTGGTTCAAGATATGAGTATGCAGTGAATTTGAAATAGGAAGTGTTCATATTTAGTTTTGAGCAGGATAACATTGAATATCATACTGAAAAGAGAAGTGTGTAAAGAAGTTTGAAAAAGAATCAAAGTTCAGCAGCTTTCAGAGGTGAACTATACGCTCAAATACACAAAATCAATTCAAGAAAAAATGAGTTTGAAAACAAGAACCAAACCTTGGAGTTTCATTGGGAAACTTTGAAGAAATCGTTAATTGATTCAAATATGTGGTGAGGTCATTTGCAAAGATAGAAAAATCAGAACGGCATGGCAGACACTGGATGAATTTTGCCAGGTGCTTTTTGTTTGAGATTTTTTTTTTTAGGGCATTTGATTAAGCCAGGTGGCATATGAGAAGTAACTCAAAGCTGCAAGATCAGTGAAATTTTAATTAAAAAGAACCAATAAAAGGTGAATATATGAGATCTGGGGAAGGATTTACCATAAGTAATGAAGACCAAGGCCTCAATGATGCAGGTTGTATTCCCTTAAGCACTTGTGAAACTTAATTTTGAAAAGTAAAAATAGTATTTTGTTATTTGGCTATATTACATGTTACAATAATTTCTTTTAATAGTTTATTGCTATAATCAGGTTATGACAAATATGCTTGCATATTTGACTGTAGCAAGTGGAGTTTGCTAGGGACTCCTGTTACAGACTCAACAAAATAGAATATTTTGTATTTAAAAAACTTCTCTGACCATCGTACAGTGTTACTAATCAAAGTCATTTTGATTTATATGAACATAATTAATAGCATTTGAGATCCACATGCATGTACCATGTGGGCTGTCTGCCTTGTAGAAAACTGACATTAGATGGTGTGCAAATAATGTAGGTAGGCTAATCAAAATTTTAATAATTCACCATTTTCCCAGCCCTTTCAGGATAATTTGTATAAGTCAAATTTACGATTGCCTGTATTATGTTTTTCCTTATTTTTACTATTGTGTATATGTCTCAGAATTTAGAACTGTTACATATCAGGAGGTTAAAAAAAAGACTGATATCAATTCTTGATCTTACTCAAAACATTCAGCAGCAATACTACTCATGTCTGATCTGTTAATCTGCTCCCATGTTCTTCATGTATTTTATTACACAATGGGGCTTCATTTGGCTGATTGGTATAACTGCCTCGCTTAACTGATGAATTCATGCAATTTTTAAGAACTCGTGATCAGCGTGTGCCATTCCTGCTTCTTTAACTATCCACGGAAAGACAAGGACCATGTGACATGTTGGAAAATTTCTTCTGTTATATGCACAGTATAAACATTTTACTCCAGAGAGCAGATGTAGACAGAGAAGTGCTTAAGTTATATTCGTAATGGATGTCACCACATGCCTACAAAATACCAAACATGTTTAAAATTTGTTTTGGCAGAGATTTTCTGATGCCAAAATGCATTCAAGAATACTCAAACTCAGCAAGAATACCATTTTAAGTAATAGTGACTCTGCTGTATCATTTTACTTTCAATATTCATCATCATCACTGTCTGATGAAAGGAAACAAACTGGATTAAAAAAAAAAACAGTTATTTATAGTCATTAACAAACTAGATCCAAAATATTAATCTTCAGCTAGTTTAAATAGCATCAACAAACAAGAAATTAAAAACTGAAGTTTACTTACGTACCCAAATACAGGCACAGTAGAAAGGAAGGTAACTGACAACCATAATTTTTGCAGAAAACTAGGCTTAAATGCTAGAGTATAAAGTAGCCTGGGGAAAAAAAAAAAAGAAAAGAAAAGAAAAAAAAAAACTTAATTCTAAAATAACCAGCAGTTTAATATCAGCAATGATAGAACTTAGTCTAAGAACACACAGGAAGTATAGAAAAAGAAATAGTCTTGCTTCCTAACTAAACTACCAGCACCTTCTGATTTGTTTTTTCGTTTTGCATAAGGAATATAAGGCTCAGGCTAAGAAAGTCACTTTCATAGCCTGAAATTTTCTCTCCTTACAATACTAGGATTGTAAGGAGAGAAAAATTAAAATATGAGAAGAGACTAGCACTGCAATCCAAGGAGAATTTCAAGGGATTTTTCTCTCTATGTGGGGAGTAGGAGGAAAAATGACAGTGGATGGATTATCGTGCTGAGTGAAATGGGATTTTGGTGACCAAAGCGGATGACAAAGTTGAGCTATTTAATGATCACTTTATTAGAGTGTTTCTTCATCTGTTATTCCTAGAAAGATAATGAGTGCTGAAGTGTTACAGGTCAATGAAGAGGACGTATTTCTAATACTGAGTACACTAAATATCAATAAGGCAGGGGGAAATAGATGGAAGTTCACCATGTGGTATAAGGGTATGTGCTATGAATTGACTGTGCCTTTAACTTGGCCGTTTAATGAAAGTTTTGCAATGGGACAGGTTACCGGAGAGTGGAAAGAGGGTAAGATAGTACCATTGCATAAGGGTGGTGGTAGAATGGGGCTATCAAACTATAGTCCTTTCTGTAGTTAAGATTTTGGAGAAATTGGAAAGAACTCATATACAGAATTGGGCAGATGAGGGTAATATTTATGCAGGCCAGCATGGATCTGTTAAAGGGTGCTCTTGTTTTAGTAATCTGCAACATTCACACCAGCTGTATCTATTACCCCCTTTATCAAGATGACCTTTTACAATAGAGTAATAACAAGAGCAACAGATGAAGGTAAAGCATACACTGTCATTTTTTGGATGCCCTCCCCCCCCAATTGTGCAACTCTGATATCAAAGAGTTGTAATGGAACTCTGCTTGTAACCTTCCTACTCTATGATAATGCTCCCCATATACAACTCTCTGATATCAATCAGTTGTATATGGGGAGCAGTATCAGGGAGTAGAAAGGTTACAAGTGGAGTTCCACAGGGTTCAGTCCTGGGACCATTGCTCTTCAACCTTTATGTCAATGACGTAAAGATACAGGGAGATGTTCAGTTGTTTGAAGTTTGGGTGGATTATTAGTAATAGTGCAGACGTTTTGGCTCTTCAAGGGGATTTGAATAAGCTGGTAGGGTAGACAAGGCTGGAAGGATGCAACTAAATGCAATGTTTTAAAATTTGGGATCTGCAGATGAGATGCTTCATACTCACTTGGTGGAGTTATACTGGAAGAAGTGGAGGAAGCAAGGGATCTTGGGGTGAATGCAGATAGAGCCTTAAAGTTCTGAGAACATGTTGCAAAGATTGTGAAGACCTCAACAATGTTGAGGAGAACATTAATTATGAGAGATAAAAGTGTACTGCTCCCACTGTAAAAAGCTTTGATCAGATTACATCTGGATTTCTGTACTCAGATCTGGTAAAGAAATCCAGATTACATCTGTATTTCTGTACTCAGAGGGTGCAGAGACAGATAACAAAAATGATGTCAGGACGGTACAACACTGATTATGAGGGTAGACTGAGGGCATGCAGACTGCAGAGTTTGGTGGATAGAAGGCAAAGGGTGGGAAATGATTGAGATATTTAAGTTGTTGAAGAGCTATTGTTATTTAACACTGAGAAGATTTTTCATATGGTAGAATGAGGAAAAGGAACAAGGACTACAGGCCATCCCTGGAAGTTGCAAAAGGAGGTGGTGGTGAGTAAAAAGGGTAAGAAGTTTTGTGCATGAAGAGTAGTAGGAGCACAGAATTCATTGCCTGAGAGGGTGGCGAATTTGCTGACTGTGGATGATTTTAAGGAGTGGTATGATAAACTTTGTGTTCACTAGTGTTGACCTCCTGCAATGTGTGTTGCGACTCCATGGGGATGAAGAAAGTAATAATAATTTGAAATCAGAGCAGTAAAAAAGGAGACTGTATATGTTTATTCTTTCAGGCACTTTTTCCCCCCTTTTTTTGTTTGAAGCACCCAAATTAAAAGTTATGATGTTTTTATTCAGTGCTGAAAGTAGGCTGCTATTAATTGTTATTTAAAATAGCTGCTATGTGAATGGAGAGAAAGTAAAATAAACTGTGGGTTATATATAAAAAGTTCCAAACAGAAGAAATAAATAATATAAAATTATATAAGAAAATCATAACAACTGCCATTGATATGTTTCTTAGCTCAAGGTTATGCATTTTTAGACTAAGGATATTATGGATGCATATAATACAAGATAATTTGCTACAGGTGGTCAATGAAGCTGGAGCTTAGAATTAATAGTGGAGAGCTTTAGAGGCTATGTGGTAAAGATGATTAAGTCATCGAAAGGAATAATTGCCATATTAAAGAACATTAACATATAAGTGCATTTTTTTAAGGAAATTACAATACAGAATAATATATTGACTGAAACAAATTAAATTAATACTTTCAATATTTCAGCAAAGTCAAATTGACATAATCAATGAACACAATATAATATGTGCACACAAGTACTATACTAAGTAATGAGGCTAAAGCATGTCAGCTGAGATAAGCCTGAAGTCCTAACTAATGTACCCTAGTGGGGTGAAATGGGCTTCCTGGCTGTTGGGCTGAAGTGCAGAGGATGAGATGATGTGAATATGAAAGGATGAAACTGCTCCAAATTTGGAGCAGTTTCATGCAACCAAATTTGGGGTTTGAATAGTTGGAAACCTACTTTTCTTACTTAATACATCCATTTGTCTTCACATTCTCATCCGTCACAGAAGATGGACATTATCAAAACTCTGATGCAAATAGCTCGCTTTGTTTTATTGAGCCTTATCTGTTGGAAGGAGTAAATATAGAAATCATTCCATCCATCCATCAATTAGCAGTTAGTGACTGTTATATTGTTCAGTTCCCTGAACAGATGGGATTCAGCAGGACTGACAGAGCAAGTTCAGTACATGAGTTTGATAACATGCATTTTCTGTAAGGGATCATTGATGTGAATATGAATATCGTAGCTAGTAAAATAAATTTCTGTCAGAAAGAAAAACTGAATATTTTTTGTGAAGTGGTGGTGGTGGTGTGGGACACACACATACGCACGAAGAAGAATACAAGTATTCAGAAACAGAAGGCAGTTATTTGATTCGCATTTAGAGACTAATTCATGCAGTTGTACAAGGATTTTTTTTTTTAATTTAAAAAACTGTAGTTTAATAATATGCTGATACAATATTTTGCTCCCTGTATATGGAAAATATGACTTTAGCATTGATTTACCTTTCACTATCGCTGAGTCTAGCTCCTACTGATGAGACCTCAATGGAGGTGTAAACCAGTGTCATAATTCAACCTCTCAGAATGATCAGACTATGACTCTCCAAGTTTTCAATAGAGTAGTCTGCTAATGCAGGTGAGATGGGAATACCCATAGCAATTCCTTAAATTTTGTCTATATAAAACAAGTGAAATAATGTGCATGAGAGACATTGTTAACTTATTTAATGCCTTCAGGGAAACCTTCCTGTAAGATTTGAAGAGCTCTTTAGAGTACTGTGTTGGTAATTATGGATGGAAGAAGATCATTACCATTCAACAAATTATACCATGTTTCTTCTCATCTATTAATTACACTTTGAAAACCACATTCTCTCAGCCAGTCCTCATATGCACAATTCCTTATATCGGATACCATTTCATGATTACTGCCATTGGATCTTTTTGGATTCCTTATTCCTACAAGTCGGTGTTTTCTTCAGCATTACATTTCTCCCATGTGATGACAACCACCTTTGCAATTTGCTCCTAAACTAATTGTCTACTACCACCGCTAGGTTTCTAAGCCTTTACTGAACATTTGTAGCAAATTAATATCTGGAATACAATATCACAATCAGACATTAAAGGAGTTGCTACATGCTACCATAAAGCAAAACGGAAAGTCCTTCAACAAATTTAATCTATGTACCATCATCAAATAATTTTATAAGTTCTTTTTTTTTCTCCCTTCTGCCAAGGATAAATTATCTTCTCTATCCTTTCCTGATGTACATCGAATACTTTGTTCTTGTCAATCATCTTATTTTAGATACATCAGCCATTCTGCTGAGATCAGAATCCAAGAACACATAGATTAAATCAAATATTTGGAAACTGATAAATCCGACTTCATATCCCATGACACTAGTTTTCTGGAACCAAACTAGTATAAGCCACTCAAGTTAAATTTTATATCTTCATGGAAACTTGAAACATTACTTCACCATATAAAATCTGAAATCATTCAGAATGTAGATCTACATCTAAGTTCTGAGAAGAAATCACCATTATCTTAATGATGTACATATGTTCCTTATATATTCATAACTATTTACTGCTTCCTTTCAACTCTACTAGCACATACTCTTACTATTACTGAGACTTGAATAGTAAAGACATGCAATGTGAGGTAACAATGTTTTTTTACTGTTCCATAATATATCCTCTCAGATGACATCCAGGTAACAAGTGATGAAATATGAGAAAAATATATAATTTTAAAGTGTTAAATCATTATTCATATTTATAGATGCATCTGATGTTGTCCACTTAAAAAGTTGAAACATGCAAGTTGGAAAGAGGATCTTACAGTATAGAGAGATGTGAGATTTTACATCTTATGGCTGGTGGAATGGAAGAGCTCACAATCATTCCTGAAGTCTGAATAAGGTTGTAGTTAGGAAGCATGTGAGGTCTGGGCTCTTATCATGATGTGGTGAATATGTAAGATGGACTCTTTCTCATCAGGCATAGTGAAAGCATTTTTGGTTTTGGCTAGAAAGTACATTATACTTTCCAATGAGGCAAAATTTTCTAGAATTATCTCTGATTCAGAGTATTTTAATAATATGCTGATACAATATTTTGCTCCCTGTATATGGAAAATATGGCTTTAGCATTGATTTACCTTTCACTATCGCTGAGTCTAGCTCCTACTAATGAGACTTCAATGGAGGTGTAAACCAGTGTGGTTTATACACCGGTTAGTTAGGAAGCATGTGAGGTCTGCGCTCTTATCATGATGTGGGGAATATGTAAGATGGACTCTCTCTCATCAGGCATAGTGAAAGCATTTTTGGTTTTGGCTAGAAAGTACATTATACTTTCCAATGAGGCAAAATTTTCTAGAATTATCTCTGATTCAGAGTATTTTTATAATATGCTGATACAATATTTTGCTCCCAGTATATGGAAAATATGGCTTTAGCATTGATTTACCTTTCACTATCGCTGAGTCTAGCTCCTACTGATGAGACCTCAATGGAGGTGTAAACCAGTGTGGGTAATAGAATTCCCAAAATTAATAGCAATATACACTCTTGAAATGAAGTGTAATGCTGTGCATTATGTGATAAATTATATGATATGAAGTCAACAGCCTCCATACACAAGTAGCTCAGTTGTGTCAAGTACAAACTTTTGTGAGATAAAGACAGGATAATAAAAGAGAATCTTGGAAAATAAAACAGAAAAATCATTGGAAACTAAACAAAAAAAAATAACATGAAACTGAGCAGCAAATCGTATACTGGGTACAGAATACAAAGGATTGGCAAGAACCATATAAATAAAGCTCACAAAATGACGTGAAAAGTATAAATGCAAACAATAAGAGATATAAGAAAGAACTAGATTAGCATGAAATTATAATTTTATGCTCTTCTAGCATTATAGGAATTATAATTTAATGTCGCTTACCTGAAATTTTCATAATGAACTACTGTAAATATGTGTCAACTGTAAAAATTTATGTTTGTGCAATTAAAATCAAATTTAGGTCAAAAACTCAAATTCTAAATCAGAAATTTATAGAATTTCAAGTCTATTAAACACAAAAATGAGCTAATATCCAAACAAATTTCATATTTCTACTTAAACTACAAATTTAAAAAAACACTGTATATGCAACATCCACTCATACCAAACTTTTTAATAATGACAAATGCCCTGCACTGTATTCATGATCTCAGTTTATTTATGACATCTTTGCAAGCTACTTCTTTGTTAATAATGCAGATAAAATTCAAAGTAAGGGTACTGCTGCTTCCACTGAAAAGAAGATGTGCTAAAATTATTAAATTTAGTAATTATGATGTATTGAACACTGGATAGGCTGTAGGCCATAGTTATCTGCAACTACTATTGTTACAATTGTTAACAAAAAAAGATAAAGTTTGAAGTGAAATGAAAAGCACTACACTAGTTAATACTGCAGTTATTTGCAAACATGATGATCTTGTTGCTGAAATGGAAAAACTTTTAATAAAGTAGATTGATGACCAAACTGGTTGATGTGTTCCTTTAAGCCAAGCTATTCAGAATACATTTTTTTCTATGCAAAAATTATTTTACATTTTTAAACTTAAATATCTGACTTAAATATACACTTTAAGTATGTCAATTATGCACATATAAATGCTTAAAAATAACCATTCCATGCATCTATCATACAAGTGGTGAAAAAAAAAAAAAAAAAAAAAGAGAGAGCAGTGATTCGCTACATGATGGAGGTCTAGAACCTAATGTATCATATGACTGGGGTATTCATATATTGATTTATGCCAACTGTACATCACTAGGTCTCTGTTCATTCAGGAAGATGACATTCGCACCATGTCTATTACCCCCCCCCCTTTTTTTTTCCATCAAGATGACTAATGATAAGGTTCATCTTCTTTGTTTCTATGTAGCTGGAGGTGACTAAGTTCAGTGACTACTGAAGCTTTCAAGTAAATGAAACCACGGGTTCACTATAGTGGCAATCGTCTACTGTAATAATCTCACGTCCTTTCTAGTATAACATGCATAATAATGATTTCTGAAAATATTTTTAATAAGCTAAAAATTAAAATTAGCATATCACTAATAATTAACAAATCAGAAAATTAATAAACTGATCACTTATTATCAGGAAGCTGAAAACTAAGTTATTGTTTTTATTCACATACTTCAAAAAAAAATTTTTTTTTTTTTTCGTTTGAGATACTACACAGCATTGATACCACAAATACTGTTACACACATAGTATAATTGTTATATCTCATTGCAAGATTAATATATAAAAAATAATTAAAAAAATAAAACTTAAGTGTCTCAAAATAAAAGCAGTCACACAAAGTTAACTATGGTATGTGTAATGGCAAAAATAATTATCTTAATTATTATAAATTCTGAACTTCTTGTCACTGAACCAGTTATTATCAAAAGGTGCAAGGCACACCCACATGAAAAAAGTGGACGAACGAGGGTAGCCAATGTGTACAACAAATATAAAACTGCTATAATCAATGTAATTCTAAAGGACTAATTATATCAATAAAATTAATCCCAGAACTTACAAAATTCTGAGAAACCATTGATAACACAAATAATTTTTATTAATCAAATAGTTAATCTCCGCCGCTTGAAAACAAGTCAACAGATGCCATAGTGTGAGGAAAAAACAGCCTTAATAAGATATAGGACCTACTTTCGCTGTGATGACTGCAACAATCCTGAGGCATACTTTTCACAAGTGTATGATAACAATCAATGGGAAGTTTGGACCATTCTTCCTATAGTTCTGGACTGCTGTGATGTGGATGTCCCTTGACCTCACTGGGCACTCCAGTTAATCCCGCAGATGTTCAACAATGATCAGTGCTCTGTGGAAGACTGTCAAATGTGGTGACATCCACAAATTAGGTTGCTGCTGTAAAGTTACAGCGGCAACCTTATGACACGATATTCTGTTTTACTAAAAGAGACAATGCTCAGTTCTGTAGAAATACCACAGAATAGGAAACACTGCATTGTCCTTCAGATACATCTCAGAGTTCGATGTTTGCAAACCACAAACAGAGGTCAGAGGCCTAACCAGGAAAAACAGAACCATACCATCACACTGCCACCTCCCAATTTCATAGATGGGGTTACGAACTCCTGTAAGAGACGTCCACCAGGCATCTGCCACACCAGTCCATCTGCTTGGACACCCATGTTGTGAGCCTCGATTCTGAATGTGTTTGTGCAGATTCATGTTCCAGTCGATGCCCCAAACTCTGCATTCAACGTGTCAGTTGACGAATGGCGGTTTTTACATATTATCCTTTGTAGCACCCCACAGTCATGTTCAGTGAGTGTGATAGGTCATCCACTGCAGGTAGCACTTGCAGTGGACTGTCTGTGTTTCCACCCCGGTATGGCATTCACTGATTATTGACCTGGGATGGCTCAATTTGTTAACAATTTGCCAAACAGATATGCCTGCAAGATGGCATCCTATCAAAATGCCTCTTTCAAACTCCATCAGTTCCCTTCTCACAGCCATTTCCCTGATCTGGGAGCATCATATTCCTCCAATTTATACTGGCTACAAACACGTGACTCATTGCATGGAACGATGCACCTTGCCATGGGAGTGTCCGTTGACTTCTTTCCAAGCAGTGTATTAATAAATACAATTACAGATGAAAACTTTTCATAACTGCATGTAAATATTAATAACACATAAGAAGTTAGAATAAAAATATTTTAGGACAGCATGTATAATATCACAAATTTCTCATATTCATTTTTTATAGGATACTATAAATTTAATGTCTTTAAATTTCATAAATGAGTTTAAAATTGACTTTTTTAGTTATATGATACAAACCTTTTCAAAAATTTATTTGTTTATTCACATTTCAAAAAAGTGGATACTAGATCCAACATTATTTCAAAGCCAAATGTTTAACAAGACAATGAAAATAGAAACATTGAAAATATCAACTGCATTATGAATGGAGAACCTATAGAACAAGTAAAATATTTCAGGAATTTATGCACAATTTTTAGTGATGGTAAATTAAATATGGAAATAGACAACAGAATCAACAAAGCCGGTATGGCTGGAAATCAGCTGAATAAATTTATATGGAATAAGAGAGAAATCAGTTAAAACACTAAATTAGCTGTATACAAGACAGTGCTCAAACCAATTTTAACTTATGGTTCTGAGAGCTGGGTTAGAAATAAAAAACACTTGACCAAAGATTAGAGAGCACAGATATGAATGCCCTGAGAAAGATTAGGGGCATGAACAGATGTCATGAATGGCAATATCATATTAAAACAAGGATATTAGCTCTGTTAATGCATTCAGGAATGTGTTAACAGAGCTAATCTCAGGTGATATGGTCATTTAAGCAGAATGGGAGAGGAAAGATTAGCAGGAAAAATATTCAAAGGAAGACCAAGATGTGGGTAGATTGATAACAGTAAGAAGTGCCTTAAAGACAGAAATATAAGATCTAATTTTGGAGTCTTGACAGATAACAGATTGATTTGGAAGAAAATTGTTGACAGGAAGTTAGTAATGATATAAGTTTTTCAGTTTTTCATGTAGTACTATCACACTATCCTGTATACCATTTGAGGGTACATGTCAGGAATTTGATGATGATGTTTGTAGAAACTATGAAAGTTTTATAAGTTGACCTCATTGTATTCTCTTACAAGAATACAATCCTCAACATCCCCGAGTTGCCTTAGCTTGTACTACTTAAAAGACACGAGCATTGCCCAAGCATCTATATATTTGTCTTTTATTGGTACATTTGATAAAGGTTTCACTGGCCTGACAGCTTTTTTGAACTGGTTGGTTATCTTCAGCGACTAGGCAGAAATCTTAAGAGAGCAAAAACTCTTGTTCAGTATTAAGGAAATCGAAAGGTCAGCGAAATGTATTTTTCATAAGTGAACTCTTGGTCAATGCATAAAAGTAATTACTAAAGAAAGATCTATAAGGCTTCATTTCAGCAATGTAAAATTATATATGCAAAGTGGATACTAGATTCAACATTATTTCAAAGCCAAATGATTGTATTCTCGGAAGCTCTCAGGTCAACTTACGAAACTTTTATAGTTTCTACAAACATTTGGCTTTGAAATAATGTTGGATCTAGTATCCACTTTGCATATGTAATTTTATATTGCTGAAATGAAGCCTTATGGCTCTTTCTTTAGCATTTATTTGTTTACATTCCCATTAAGATTTGTATTTGTATTCCATGTATTTACTGATACTGCCAAACAGATGAAATGGCAATACAAAGGAAATTTAAATATTAAATAGTGTTTACTTTGAAAATGTGATCCTTAAGGAGGGACACAGAAATGATAAATATATATATATGTCTTATAACAGTACTTTTCCAGCATCATGTATCAATTAGATTTTCTCATGCCTATTTAACATGATTATGAGGAACAAATTTGCTTAATGTTTTCCAGAAATTGGTGTAATTTCTAATTCTATATTCCCCAAACAGTTTCAGAAGATATAGCTCAGTCAGTATTGATGATGCCCTTCAGATGGAAAGATCCAGGTTCATATTCCTTTTATTATACAAAAAACTTTTATTAGGGATTTTCAATCAAAGGTGAATTAGCCAGCCTCATATGGAGGTGTCGTGGTTTTCTTTCTTGGAAATTCAGTTTTTTTCATTGTATAAAAATGGGCAAAACCAACCAAAAACAGAAGACATGCAATTTAAGAGATGCATTAATCACCACATCAAGAGCAGTAATCAGATTTCTAAGAAGACAAGATACTTGGCCATGATAGACCAATGCATCTAACACATAGAGAAGATGAGAAAAAATGTATCGTGGTAACATATAATACATATAATCACTGTACTAGCAGTAGCAATGTCTTCATTGAATTTTGGTGATAGGTATGTTGTGCCATGTCTTTGAGCCTTAGAAACATGGAAACAGAGAACACACCAACGAGAGAGAGAGAGAGAAGCAGAAATAAAAAATGAGTTTAATCCATGATTTCAGATGATTTTATATATATATATATCTGTTTTCTAAAGAAAAACAGTAAAATTAATATTGAAGAATATACAATGCATCAAGCCTTCATGTATATCAGTGAGCAATAAATGAGAAGAACAAGAATACTCCTCGTAAGGCGAAACAAAATCTACAGTGGAATGTTTTATTTCTTTGCTAAAAGGTTATATGCAAGCTTAATAGCAAAGTGAAATCTTCAGTTTCTTTTAATAAAAAGAAATTTCTTCAATTGTTCCAAGAAATTGAATGAATAAAGAATAATGAATAATGACTGAATGAATACATGAGCAAAAATTAGATATTGTATTCATACTGAATACAATATCTAATATTCAGTAGTGGCTTTAATCACATACATATTTAGAGCGCAAGATGATCAAATGTTAATAGAGGATTAGTGGCTGCTCAGTTGAACAAGCCTCTAAACTCAGTTGGAATCAAACTGTGAAATGAAACAACTGAAACTCAACAGAAGCAAAAATAGGCAGATTCAAAATTAGAAGCATCACTGGAAAATGGATAGTTCTAACAGAGGAATTACAGAAATGCCATTTTGTCATCTCTGTCACTGGGATGAAGACTAAAACTGGCAAGAAACTTCTGAAGAAATCAAATACGTATGTGATTAAAGCCAATCTCTTTGAGAGGTACATTCGTATATAAAGATTCTACATCAAAGATAACCATAAGACTTTAGAATTACTTGCTGACATCTTCCCACAAGATATTATAAAGTTATTTGATTTCGCAATGCACTCTGGATATTTCTTATGTCAAAACAAATTTTACAACCAAGTAGAAGGAACAGCCATGGGAAGTCCACTCTCTCCTGCTCTTGCCAACTTTTATTTAGAACATCTAGAAGAAGTCCTGTTCTCATCTATATTCCCTCACCCATCCTTTTGGGTTAGATATGTAGACGACATCTTTACTGTATGGCCCTCACAACAGACTCCTTACCTTCCTTTTTAAGCAGTATCAATTCCTTACATCTTCGTATAAAGTTTACCACGGAGATTGAAAAAGACAACAAATTATCTTTTTTAGACGTCCTTCTCATCCGTTCACCTCCTGATATTCTTTCAACAGTTTATAGAAAACCAACTTTCACAGGGCATTATATTCTCAAAGAATCTGCTCATCATCCTTGTCAAAAAAACAGGAACCATAAAATGTTTCATCTGACAAGCCAAAACTAACTGTTCAACTTATCATTTATTACAGAAAGAACTTTCAACTATCAAACATCACATGATACTAAATGGCTTCTCCGAAAAGAGTACACAACATCTTTTCGATTCTTACAATCCAACACAGAACAGTAAAGATTCAATACATCGAGTTCCAATTCCTTACATTTTTGGGATTTCAGAACAAATTTCAGGAATTCTGAAGAAATATGATTTAACAGCCACTTATACACCTATTAACAAATTATCCACCCATTTTCCTTCATCTAAAGATAAACGCTCAATCTTGTCTCTGCCTGGTGTGTATCAAGTTCCTTGTAATTGTAATCTTTCCTACTTTGGAAAACTGGACGTTCTATAGAAAAAAGAATTCAAGAGCATCAGTCATCAATTCAACACAACAAACCTGAGAAATCTGGATTAGCTCAGCATGGATTAGAAACAAGCCACAACATCCTTTGGTCCAAGACTCTGCTCCTACACAGATGTCGCTACAAATTTGAACGTTTATTTAAAGAAAGTGTGGAGGCCTTACTTCAACGTCCTAACTTGAATCGTAATGACTGTATATCTATATCAAAAATTTGGGAAAGTTTAATCAGGATAACACAAATTTTTTTTTTTTTTTTTTGTATCTTTCCTATATTAGTCTAATGTTATTTAAGATTATTATATGAATTTCTGAATTAATATCTTTAATTCAGACTTTAAAAATGTTTACTCTTCTAATACTTAGCGATATGACATCACGTGGCTCGTTCTATGTGTGAATGATCAATTGTTCGTATTCCACTTTGTTTTTTAAAACTATTCCTATGTAGCCACTGAAGATGGTCTGTAATATTCAGACCGAAATATTTGGCAAATTAAACATTATTCTTGTGTTAACGTGTAGATATTTCTAATCATTATGTCACAAGTATCGTGAAAAAATTAAATCCATAGATATTCAACTGGAGACAAATTTCAGATTTCAATAGGACAATATGAATAAGAACTCATTGTGCTTATAGTCCCTGAAAAGGTTTTAATACAGAAGAGGTTTTATAATACAGTAAAGGAATTGAGTTATTAATGAGAGAACAGCTGACATGCAGGGAAAGAAAGATAGTTCTTGTTGGAGACCGAAACAGCAGAGTAGAAAGAAATCTCAGTTATATTAGAAGGTTAGGTAATCTGTTCCAAACAAGGAATAGCTAAAGCTAAATTAATATGGATAAATAAATCATGATGTAAATTAGTTACCATAAAGCAATAAATGATTGTGAAAATGATAACATGATTTTAAGGGGGGGGGGGGGTCCCCTAGGTCGTATTGTTTTCTAACTAGCATGGTGTTTGGTTAAGACCTGTTGGTAATTGCGATAGCTGTCCTACTCAAACCCTTTGGAATTTAAGAACAAACCTTGTGATCTTCATATCTGCATCCATATTACATAACCGCTTTTGGATAAACTTTCGTGGAACCTTTCCTTTCTTCATTTAACAAAAACTTCCTTTGTTAAATTATCCAAGCATCTACTAGATTCCTTGCTCTTCTGGCTTATCATATTCAGAAGATATGCCTCTGCTCGTCATGAAAAACATAAAATATGTATCACGCTTCAAGAACTTAAACAGTATGACCTTGCAAAATGTGTGGTTTTCCCTAATCAAGGGTATTTTGGAAGAACACTAAAATTCTGCACAAAAGATTTCTTATGGAACAGCTATATGCAAGATCTCCAATTCTGGTATTAGATTTAATGTCCCTTTCCTACATTACATGATCCACTTCCTCAGGAAAAGTAACAAAGACCAATGGAAAGGAAATAGATAGTGCCCTTGTCTTATACCTGATTTTACATCAAAATAATAATCTTACCTGGCATCCTATCATGTGCCTTTTCCAGATCTATTAAAATGCATATTGTTATATTCGAATGATTCCCCAAACCATGTCTAAAAGTACAAAGATGATTTTAAACAACCTTCATATGGATTGAATCCCAACTATTCTTTACTATATTTCTTTCAGTTCCCAATAATAGCTTCAGTAGCTCAGTCGGTATAGACAAAGCCCTTTGGTCAGAAACACCTGGGTTTGATCCCTGCCCATGATGTGAGGAAACCTTTATCTGGTCTCTTTCGATGAAAGATGAGTTTGTCGGTCAATCATATTGATACTCATACAGAGGTAGGGTTTCCCCCCCCCCCATAGATACTCTGGTTTTTCATCCTTCAGAACAGGCAAGCCAGTACTTAAGACTCAGCCACAGGTCAGATTTGTCAGATATGCCGGTCCCAAGCCTAGATAAAATTAGGAGAGATGGTGCCATACCTCTCTGTAAAAGGGGCTTCATGGCCATTGTATCATTATCTTCATACAAAATAAGTAAGTTCCCGATTTTATTTCTCAGTTGCGCTTGAGAAGTAAAATTCATAAATCCTATCTAGAACAATCAGATGGGAAATTCTTTTCTAATTCTCCCATTGATTTATTTGCTTAATCCTCCCCCCCTTCCAGATGGTACTCACTATTAAGAGTTGTATTCCAATCATCTAGAATTATGTACTGCAGCAAGAGTAAAACTTTTATATCTCAATATTTGTTATTAAATATTTCAAAATTTCATTTTGAATATCAAATACTTTAGCTGTCTTTCCCCATTCAGGTTTCTGTCAGATTTTTCTACCTCAAGTATTGTTATGTATTCCACTTGAATATTTTCTACCACTCTTCTGTCAATGCTTATTTCATTTGATTCTTCCAAGTATTTATATTTACTCCAAACATACAGAATATCTATTGTCAATTTTCATATAACTTATCTCAAATTAATTTTATAGCAGACAAGCAATTTTTTTAAATAAATTACTTTTAAAAAAAGTGTAGAAATACTGACTATGCTTGAATAAAACTTTGCATTTACATACATTTAAATTATAATGTATAATTATATATATATATATTTAATTGCTTTTTTTTTAATCATACAATACATATAAACCTTTTACAGTGTTGTATTTCCTAGTAGCATACTGTTGCAAGTCCTCGGCATAAATGTGTTGGAATCTAGTTGACACTCATTGTCATCATCATCCAATTCCTGACATGTACCCTCAAGGGGTGTACAGGATATGATAGTACTACATGAAACATTTACATCATTACTAACTTCCTATCTACAATTTTCCTCCAAATCAGTCTGTTACTTGTCAAGACTCCAACATTATCAGATCTTATATTTCTATTGTCTAAGGCAGTGTTTCTCAGTGTGGTACGCATACCCTCAGGGGTATGCGAAAGGTCATTAGGGGATACGTGGCAATTTTCGGCTATGCATAATTAAAGGAGTCATTATATTTTTCAACAAACAGTGCAATTAGAGACAACCAGGATAAAACAGCACTAACTAATGAATCACATCCCCTCCCTCTCCAACAGAAATTGCTATATAGATCAAGAAAAACCATATGTTGCCAGTGGAACATATGGTTTTGCTTGACACCACCCCTGTCGTTAACGTGTTAAAACTAAGAAATATACAGTGAATGTGTTTCAGATATTATGGAATTCGGTTGAAGGGAATTAGCATTTCAACTCAGCTGTTGAAATGCTAATTTGTCTTTGGTTCACGTGAGCTTTTGTTAATACCGCACCAATCATATGCAGAACTTCGCAGCTCTACGTATCTTAAGTCTTGTAAATTACTGGTAATTTTTGCTTGAAATAATGGGTAAGAAGATGACTCTATTTGGGTAGATGACTTTGACGATGCACACAAAGAAACTGTTCTCGATGCCAACAGTAGTGATAGCGAGTAGGAGCTTCTTGGTAAGTCGCACCATTTTTTTTTTTTTGTTTTTTTCTGAAAACTTTAGTTTCCGAAAATTCCCACACGTATCTCGCAAGACAATTTTTTAGCTTTAATTTGGGGAAAAAAGTCAGAATTATATTCAAGTAAATACAGTATTTTTTTTTAGCTTTCAGATTCTGACGTCAGATTCAAATTGCTGGAAAGTTTTTACGTTCCAGCAATTTACGTTTTCCTGCCATTTATCTGCCATTTTCCTGCCATTATCATTTTCTGTTGGTCTCATCTTAAGGCCTATTCTCACAATCTATTGTTTTCCCGACATTAACAACTTGATGTGGAGGTTATTTCCTGTGATTTGCGTTTTTTTTCTCGGTGACAATACTGATTTTCGAATCGATTTCAGCAGAAATCTGTGCATTTGTGTTCTCAGGTAGCGTTGCTTTAGGCTGTAGTTTTGTTTCCACCATCAGGGTGACTTGCGCGCATGCAGCAGTACTGTAGTAATGAGCAATACCGTGATTTTTCAATCATAGTACGAATTGATAGTGCAGAATTTCTGCAACGTAATTTAGCATGTGAAAGTTGCTTTCAAGTTGCGGTGGTGGATTATCCATGTTAGTAACATGGAGAATGTATTTCGGTAGAAGAAAAGATGGCAATTCTGCGACATGTAAATTGGCATGCCGGAACACTTGTGCATTTAGCATAAGATCTTGGACTCTCCAAGTCCACTTTGTACACGATAGCAAAAAAACAGGTCAAGCATTGAACTCAATGCAAAGCAATCTGGCGCTACGTCAAAAAAAAAAAAAACGAAAAGCAAAAACAATCAACAATTAAAGATTTTTTTAAATAGATAAATGTAAGTACATTGTAAATTCATTTATTTTCAGTTATTAAATTTTGTAATCTAGTATGTAGACTCACATACTAGCAGTAAGTCAACTTTTAGCCTTTTTTTTTAATGATTTTTTAGATTTCCTGCTATTTGCACTTTTTCCCATCAGTCCCCTGAAAAGTCTAAAAAAGAGGTTTTACTGTGTTTAATTTTAATTAATATTTTAAATTAATTTATTAATTTTAATTAATGAATTTATTTTTAATCAATTAATGAATTTATTTTTTAATTATTAATTAGGGGTACTTGGTAATAATGAAAATTTAAGAAGTGGTACGCAGATATCTGAAGTGTGAGAAACACTGGTCCGTATCAATCCACCTATATCTTGGTCTTCCTCTGGGTCAATCTGGCAGAGAACACTTGCTTTGCCAATCTTTCCTCGCCCATTCTGTTTAAGTGACCATACCACCTGAGATTAGCTCAGCTAACACATTCCTGGATGCTGATAATGTCTAGTTCTTTCCTAATATCCTCGTTTTTAATATGATATTGCAAATGATGCCATCTGTTCATGCCTCTAATCTTTAGAAGGACTCTCATATCTGCGATCTCTAGTCTTTGGTCAAGTGTTTTACTTCTGACCCAGCTCTCAGCTCCATAAGTTAAAACTGGTTTGAACACTGCCTTGATACAGCTAATTTAGTGTTCTTACTAATTTCTCTTTAATTCCATATGAATTTATTCAATTGACTGCCTACAATACCAGCTTTGTTGATTCTGTTGTCTATTTCTATATTTAATTTATCATCTTCACTAAAAATCGTGCCTAAATAGCTGAAATGTTTTACTTGTTCCACAGGTTCTCTATTCACAACACGGTTGATATTTTCAGCGATTCTACATATTTTCATTGTCTTTGTCTTTTTATTGCTGACCTTCATGCCATATCTATTACAACAGTTATTCAATTTAGTAAAGGAATCTTGCAAACTTGTAGCGGATTTATTTAGAAGTATAACATCGTCTGCATAAAGCAAAGAGCATACGTTAACATCTCCAATTCTGATAACATGTTTAATACCACTTTCCTTCATAATGTGATCCATATAGACAATGAATAACAGAGGGGATAATGTACATCCTTGTCTCACACCAGATTTAACATTAAACCATCATCCTGTACTTCCTTCAATTGTAACTGCTGTCTTGCAACTCAAATAAAGACTAAGTATTGCTTGACATAATGCCCCATTGACACCATATAACTGTAGTGTATTGAATAGCTTCTCTCTTGGCACCTTGTCATATGCCTTTTCCAGATCAACAAAACTTAAATACAGATCTTTGTTATATTCCCATGTTTTCTCAACTATTTGTCGTAAAGTGAAGATCTGATCCTGACAGCCTCTGTTTGGCCTGGATCCAGCTTGTTCTTCACCAAGCTTTTCTTCCACAATTCTTCTCAACGTTTCTCAAGTATACTGGCATAAATCTTGCAAGGAACACTCAGTAGGGAAATACCTCTGTAATTCTCACATTCAGTTTTATTTCCCTTTTTATATATGGGTACTATGAGAGCTCCACTCCAATCATCGAGAATTTGTCCCTCTGTCCACGCCTTCTGAACTGTGCAGTGACTGTAAGACTTTTATGCCACCATACTTCAGCATTTCTGGTCTAATATCATCTACTCCTGCTGCCTTTCCACATTTCAAGCCTTTGATGTTTTTTTTCTATTTCAATTATGGATATGTATTCCTGACTGTATGCCTGGTCAGTGTTTTTTACCATTGTGCTATCACTGCTCATTTCATTTAGCAATTTTTCGAAGTAATTACTCCATACTTCAAGGATATTTTTTTCTCCTGTTTTCGTGTCACCTTTATCATCTCTAACTCCTTTTACAGCACTCTTTCCTCCATTTCTAAACTTCTTCAACAACCTCCAGAATATCTTATTACCTTCATGATATTTATTTTCTATGTTCTTGCCAAAGTCCTCCCATGACTTTTGTTTAGCTAGTTTTACACAGTGTTTAGCTTTCTTACATTTGTGTCTATATTCTCTAAGAGCACAAGCTGACTTATTTGACAGGAACTTTTGATATGCTTTCTTCTTTTCCTTCACTGCCTCTTTAACTTCCTGTATCCACCATGGAGTTCTGATTTTTCTATCCTTGCAGACAATCTCACCACATGCCTCTCTGGCTAAATCAATCAGGGTTTTCTTCAAGGCTTTCCACTGAATCTCCAAGATTTGGTTCCTGTTCTCTAACTTTTTAATTTTTTTTTTCAATAATCTTAGTGTATTTTATTCTATAGTTCACATCTGAGAGCTGCTCAACTTTTATTCGCTTTAAAACTTTCTTACATGTTATTCTTTTCAATATGAAATTCAATTTTATCCTGCTCAAGACTAAATAGTGATCACTTCCAATTTCAAATCCTCTGTACACTCTGGTGTCCTGCACCAGGGAGAAAACATCACTATCAACAATAACATAGTCAATGAGACTTTTCTTATTCCTTGCCTCTTCTCTCCATGAGAATTTGTGCACATTTTTATGTTGGAACGTGGTATTAGTAATAACCAGTCCATGTCCTGAGCAAAAATCCAAAAGGTATTTGCCATTATTATTAGCTTTGCTCTTTTCTCCAAATTTTCTCAAAATATTTTTGTATGTCTGACAATCATTTCCTACTCTGCTATTTAGATACCCAACAAGGACCAACTTTTCCTTTTTCATTGTGTCAGTTGCTTTTTCTAAAGCATCAAAATATTCCTCCACTTCTACCTTAGTAGATCTTCTGTGGGAACCACAGGCACAAATAAGTCTCATTGTCCAGTTCCCCATTCTAATATTTGGCCACATCACTCTATTTGAGACTGCCTGCCATTCAAGAAGATCAGCCTCGTATTTTGCGTTGAATACTATGGCTATTCCTTCTTTTCCTTAATTGTCATTGCCTGAATATAACATTTTGTATTTATTGCTCAGAAAGATCTCACCAGTTTTTGTCTTTTTTGTTTCAGTCACTCCTATTATGTCGATCTGATACTTATCTAATTCCTCAGTTAGCTACATTTCTTTGCTATTCAGGGTTCTTATGTTGATAGTAACGATCTTTAACTGTGGTGATATTGAGTTGGGGTGTGCTTTCAGATTTGTTCCAGTAGCTGACTTTTCGCTGTTCGCTCTGATTCACTGGCAAAAACAATGGGGCCTTGTTTAACCGGGCGACGACCCAGCCACCGTGAAATTTTGTCATGTAGTACCATCATTTTGTATATTGGTTTAAGCCAATAAGAATACAATTTTGTTGGTCCCAAATTGCCAGCCCATTCTCGTTCGTTCAGTATCCAGGTAGATACCCAACAGGGTGCACCATTAGAAGGTGAGGATTGGACATTAGGTCAAAAGCCCTGGTCGGTTCTCCACATTCCTTTAAAGGCTATGTGGAGGTCTCCTCTCAGTTATACAGCTTTGACCCTTAAGCACCCCCTTGTCTCTACTATCTATTAGTTTTGAATGTTTATTTACCTTTTCTTCAGTACTAATTATGCTATACAAGCCATATAGCAAAATATCTGTGTCATAATTTACTTAAACTACTTTATATTCTTACTGAGGCTACATTTAATTCTATTTCATTGTCTATATAAAGCAAAATCTGTTTTTGATTTTCACTTATAACTCAAGAATGAATTGACCGATTTTGATGATGTCTTCACCAATAGATAGACGATGCTCCAAAGATGGTTTATTGCATTTTCATCAATGTATACCACCAAATTATGGAGCAGTAATTATTACTTTTATTTAATTTTTGTTTAACCACCCTCCATGGCCCATACTGCACTTCAACAATATCTGGCCCTATTTAGTGGCTAAATATTGTTCAATAGATATTGTGATATTAAGTTATTTTGTTATTACCGTTATTATGTTTATTAGTAGGTATTTTTTCCCCAATATGCCATGATGAAGAGCAAGTTCTGTAAGTCGACTCCTGCAGTAAGGCATATGAGACTAAACAAACAGAGTGAAATTATTGAAGTTTCTTCGAATAATAAGGAATGGTCTGCTTTCTCTAACAATTGTAATAAAACATATTCCATTGATTCAACAGTTGTGATCAGTACTATGACTGTAGTATTTCAGCACTATAAAGCACTTATATATAGACATGAATCTACCGGAATGTGTTCTTTGAATGGAAAGGTGAAACTTAATGAAATCACAGCTCCTCCTGAACCATTATTATCACTCGTTACAATGCAAATCCACATTCTCATCAATTTACTGAAACTATATTAGCTTACAATTCCACATTTCAAATGACATAATTAGGTGTGAAGGAAATCGTTGAAAGGGGGTTCATGCCTACTTTCAAGGTCGAGTGTACCATTTGGCTGGAAGTTTGTTGCCAGTCTAACCAAATGATCATAAATTATTACAAATTTATTTCATTTCAAACCTACATGGACAAGCAGCTTTCCGTTGTAGACAGATCACAGGGTTGAACTTAGAAATTGTATTTGATTTACAAGCAATGTTACATCAGCATAACACACACATATATATATAAACTTTTATGTTGACTATAGAGAATGCTAATAATGTGAAAGAACTATGACCGGCTACACGTACAAACTGAGTACTGACAGGATATCATGCAGACTGATTCAATGTGCCCACAGCTAATGAAGTAGCAATTGTCATTACTGGGCAAGAATTTAACCACAGAGACCATCTTACATAGTCAAGATGATAGACTGAAAATGTGCGAGACACATAGAGCCTATAATGCACTCCAATATTCACTTTTATTCTGCAGAGCAGAGGATGAATACTGATTTACTGAAAGACTGCACTGATTTACTATAAATGAATCCAGGAAGTAGAAAACCTACAAGCAGAAAACTGTTTCAGCAATGAATTTTTGTTAGCAATGAATGATAGGTACAACATCATTGCAAGAGTTTTTCTTTGCAAGCTGATGAATTTAATCACAAAGCACAAGATTTTTAGAGCATGGAGTGCTATATGTATTCAGCACCTCCATACTCCACAAATCTTGTGCTTTGTGATGAGATTCATCAGCTTACAAAGAAAAACTCCTGCAATAATGTCGTGCCTCTCATAAGTCTTATTACTGGGTAGCAAATTTTCCAAAATCTCTGGCTAGTTACTGCTGCACGTGAAGGTAATGAAAAGGTCAACATCCTAATATAGACCATTGCATCCTGAGTCTTTTCATGGAAATAATCAGGCTTCCCAAGAAAGAAGACAATATTTGATTATGGCCATTGCTTGAAGCATTTTTGTCAGCGCACAATGCATCACATTGTGCACTGATGGTACTTGCAAAGAAAAACTCTTGCAATGATGTTGTGCCTGTCATATGGAGCAAAAAAAAGGGGATTACCACATGCTCATATATTGATTTGGCTCGAAGAGAAAATCAAGAGTCATGAAACTGATTCCATTATAAGCACTGAGATACCTTCTCCTAGATGTGACAAAGAACTGCTCAATTATCATAACAAAACATATGGTGCATGGTCCATGCAAACCTGTTCATCCAAACACATCGTGCATGAAAGACAACCAAGATCATTTATTAATAAAATTCAAACAGGTGAGGATGAATATCCACAATATTGTTGACATGCACCTTCAGATAGTGGCCGAGTTGTTACTATACATAATAGCCAAGGAACTTCTGAAATTGACAATTACCATATAGTGCCTTATAATCTGGTTTTGTCGCGAACCTTTAATGCGCACATAAATTTGAAATTTTCAATTGTGTGAAATGCATCAAATATGTATGCAAGTATATCAACAAGGGCTCAGACCAAGCTATGTTTTGTTTGCAAAATGAACGTAGCAAAGTAGATCTATACCAAACTGGACGATACATCAGGACCTCTGAAGCCATTTGGCAGATTTTATCTTTTGATATTCATGAGCACCATCCAAACACAGTTCATCTCGAAAATGGTCAAAGAGCATACTTCACAGAAAGTAACACACTCAGCATAGTGCAGTCACCAAGGGCCATGACATTAACAGCCTTTAAGCTATGCATCGAAGGTAATTTTGCCCAAACACTGACCTATAACAAGGTACCAACATACCTATTACATCTAATATCAAAACAAAATTCAAGGAAGAAGACAGGTTGTCAATGTGGATGGTTACCTGGATGCTCTAGGTCATGTTTACAGTGTACATCACAATAATGATGAATGCTTTTATTTATAAATGCACTTGATGCGTGTGAAAGGACCAAGATCATTCAGCTACCTAAGAATAGTAAATGGTGTACTACATCCAACATACTGGGATGCATGTAAGGCTTCAAATTTGATAGAAGATGATTCTTACTGGTTCCATTGTCTCGGTGATGCAATAATTTCAAACTTGACATCATCTTTACACCATCTGTTGGTTGTAATGTTAGTTCACTGCAACATGACTGACCCTCTATCGCTATGATCAGCTTACAAAAATCATTTTTCAGAAGATATCTTATACCAAGAACGTTCTACCCATTCTCAGGCTCAGTTTAATGAAACAATACATACATGTAATGAAGCATTACTGAGACAATCAATTGTTAAGTCAATAAGTGACAAATGTTAAAGATTTCAGTTTTTCGATGCTAAACAATCTTTTGCTTGCTACAGATTTAATCTGGGAAACCTCATACAACCTCAATGAACTTTGGGATTTATTAAGTTGCCATGAACAATCATTAACTTCAGATCAAGCTGAAGTTTTTCATAGTGTTTGAACGAGCTGTGAAAATCAACTGGGGAAACTTTTTTTTTTTTTTTTTGGATGCTCCAGGTGATACTGGGAAAACATTTTTACTAAATTTCTAATTCGCTAAGTTGAGAAGACAAGGCAAAATCAGTCTGTGGCATCCTCAGGTATGGCAGCTACTCTATTGCAAGGTGATTTAACTGCTGATTTTACTTTCAAAGTACCACTTACAAACTTGACTAATGATACACTTATGTGCAATATATCAAAACAAAATAATTGATCTAAATTATTACAAAAGGTTTCTTTGATTGTTTGGGATAAATGTACGATATCCCATAAAATATCTGTTGAAGCGGTCGACAGAACACTGAGGGATATCAGATCACAGAATTAAAGAACGGTGGAATAACTGCTTTATTAGTGATTTTCGACAAACACTGCCCATCGTATGGAATGAGGGCATACAAAGTGAATGCCTGCCTTAAGAAATTGTCACTATGGCATGATATAGAGAACTCTTCTCTCAAAACTGATATGCATGTTCACCTACATGGAGACTCGAATGCATATTCCTTCTCAAAATGTTAAAAATTGGCAATGGTGGAGTACAGCAAAGAGATGGAAAAATTATATTAACACACCTAAATATTGGAAAAAAAAACATCTATTGAGAACATAACAGTAAAGTCATCTTCTTGGTTCAGGGAAAGAGCTATCCTTAGAATCTCTCAAAACTGATGCATATCAAGTTCACCTACAAGGAGACTCGAATGCATATTTCTTCTCCTCAAAATGTTAAAAACTGGCAATGGTAGAATACAGCAAAGAGATGGAAAAATTATATTAACACACCTAAATATTGGAAAAAAAAACATCTATTGAGAACATAACAGTAAAGTCATCTTCTTGGTTCAGGGAAAGAACTATCATCGCACCTCGAAATGATGCTGTGTCAATAATGAACAAGTTGGTTCTTAATAGGGTTTATGGATCTGTTAATGTTTACAAATTAACCTGTGGATGTAGATGATGCAGTTCATTTTCCCACTGAATTTTTAAACTTGCTTAATCGACCTGGATTGCCTGGTCATGAAATGAAATTGAAAATAGGTGTTCCTATTATGTTGCTCCAAAATCTGCACCTCTTCCCAAATCTTTGCAGTGGAACTAGGCTTCAAGTAAAATAGTTGAACCCGAATATGATAGAAGCTGTGATATTTCCAGGTCCTGGAAATTTCATTTGCATTCAAATGGTTACAATTTTCAATAAGAGTTTGCTTTGCAATGACGATTAATAAAGTCCAAAGAGAGACCCTTAGATATGCAGGTTTAGATTTAAGAGGTGAATGTTTTGGACACGGGTAGTTATTATGTAACATGTTCTAAAGTTTGCAGTCCTGAGAAGTTAATTATTTTTGTCAAGGATGATGAAACCTCTAATGCTGTTTACAAATAAGTGTTATAATACTCACAATTCTACACTATGACGAAAGCACCAGCACCAAATACTCGAGTAAATACCCTTAAGTAAACTGCTGGCAGTATAAATTCACCTTGGTGAAGTGGGAAGGCTCAGCTAGTTTAAAAATATTTCATCAAAATTTTGCATTTCCTCAAAAAAGCCACAGTTAAAAATACACTGCAAAACTGAAAATTTTGCAGTGTATTCTGTACTGCATCCTGCTGTACAGAATATTTTCTGTACAGCAGGATGCAGTACAGAATATTACTTACTTGGGTATCAGTATTTTTTCAGCAAACAATGCAAAAAAATTGATGGTAGTGTTGTTAATGAGAAACCTCAAAATTCACATACGTTTTTCTGGGTGCACTTATGTCAGGTTGCCAGCAAATAGATCCATTTTAACAGTTCTGTCCTCAACCTCAGGGATGGGAGGGGGGTGAGAATTACATGTTGAAATGTCTTCTCACTTCTCACAAATTCACAAGCAGACCTATGTTGTGAATTTTAAACATAATTTTAGCCACTAAAGGCTTCCAATAAGCAAATCACTGACATTACAATAGGAGATAACTTATTACCTGATTATGCTCTTTGTTATAATGAACTTTCTTATATGAGAATGCAATACCGCATTTGGCTCAAATACCAGAAAAATGCAAGAATAATGCCATTTTTCAAAAGATTAAATACAGGTCTTAGAGAGGTTCAGATTTCAGACAAATACAGACTAGTTCTAATAATTCTAATATAACAACTATCTTTCTTACATGGCATGCATCATAGAAATCCAATAATTCCTAACATCTATAGAGTACCAGAAGAAATGGAACAACACAAAAACTTGTTAATATGCTCATAACAATATGAACATATTAACAAGTATTACTTATGTTCATACATTTAAATGTATTAAATATGAATACATTCAAGAATATTCAACACATTTTCTTGATTGTTAACTAAATTCTGTAACTCACCTGTACTGATTAACAGCTAGTTTCTGATGAATGAGGAGATTATGACAAATACAGCAAAAGTAATAAAGCATGTGACCAGAGATATCTTTTTCAAGAATCGACAATAGCATCCTTACATGTTGAGGATTATTCAACAACTGCAGTGACACATCAATTACGTCACCAATATTAGCTTCACCACTATGCTAGAAAAAAGGGAAAGAAACATACAGTTAATGGTAGGAATATAAAGAGTTTACATATATCAATATAATGAAAGCTCTCATTTGATGAAGCAATATATATGGTAAAGGGTTATATTATAATAAATGTATTATAATTTCTCATTTATATGATTTCCATATCTGCATGAAAATTGGATTTTGATTAATCCACTTTATGTTCTTCTGCACTTTTTATCTTTATAATATCAGCATGAGAGTAAATCTAAATAAATGTAGTGTTTATTGTGGTAAAATTAAATACAAACTTCCCTCAAAAGCAATTCTCCCTTTACCCAGCAAAAAAATAAAAATTTCTTTTATATATATATATATAAAATTCTTCTGCATTCGCTTTACCAATTTGTGGTATAAACACCAATCCAAATTATGTGCATCATCAGCTGCAGACATCCAAATTTGATTTCCTGTTTTTGACTGATCCCCAAATCTCTGTCACTTCTTATCCATGAAACTCAATTTTGTATAGCCCAAATTCCATAACTGCCAAGTCATCTTCCTTGATGAGTTTAATGTCTACAATTTTAACTGGCTCCCTTTTCCGAATTCCAAAAATCAAGTGAACAGAGAAGTGAAGGTAAGAGATTCTGAAAAGTTTTTGGCTCGACCACAGATGGCAACACCATCGGCAAGATTTTTTTTTCTGAGTTGGTACATCCATCGATAAGCATCCATGTGAAATTGCAAGTCATTCTATCAAGTTTGTTTTATACGGCTATCTGAAATAAAAGTGTTGTTGTATGTCCCTTGAAATGGATAAAACTGAGTATCGTGCGGTTATAAAATTCTTTGTAAAAGAAGGTTTAACGCCAAAAGAAATTCATTCAAAGTTCATAAAAGTTTATGGGCACTCTTCTTCTTCATTTTTGACAATTAAGAAATGGACCGGTGAGTTTAAACATGGCCGTACCAGCCTTGAAGATGATCCATGTGAAGGACGTCCAAAAAGTGTAAACACCAGAAATCACTGATCAAGTGCACGATATGGTATTGGATGACCGGCAAATCAAAGTGCGTGAAATTGCTCAGACTATAGGCATTTCAAATGAACACGTAGCATGTATATATTTTGCATGAAGAATTGCAAATGAAAAGGCTTTGTGTACAATGGGTGCCATGCTTGCTAACAGCAGATCAAAAACACACTCACATGAAAATCCCTGAACAGTACTTGGAGAGTTTGTTTTTTTTTTTAATAATTTTTTTTTTAATTTTATTATTTTTTTATTTATTACTTGCAAGCTTCCTATTATAGTACAAAATGTTGAACAATCATGTGAAACCTAAGAGTAACAGCTCATCCAGGTTACGATATGCATAAAGTTACAAAAATTTATGTAATTCATTTTCATTATACATATTCATTTTCATATACACATATGTACATTCATATAATATACATATTATTATAATATAATTACAAAATAAAATTGCAGGAGACATGCTAATATGTACAGAAAGTTGCATAACATTAATCAAAAATAAAATAAAACAAAGCAGTTAAATAGCATTAATGGATCTTTGAATACAAATATGCTAAAAACCAATAATTTGTACAATTATTTTGAACAGAGCTTCCTCATTTCTGTGGAAAAATAAATACTCTTTGATTAGAGATTTGTATTTGTTGGATTAGTTTCATTTCTTATTGTTAAAGGTAGTGTGTTGAATTCTTTTGGCGCTAAATAAGTATGTTTGTGTATTGCTTCTTTATTTGCTTTTTAAACTATATATTTTAGGCCCTTATGTCTACTAAGGAAAGCATCTTGTTTGATATTTACATATCTGTTGTCATTTTTTATGAATAATAGTACCCTACAGAGGTATAAATATCTAACGGATAGTATGTTTAGTATGGTGTATTTATTACATATTGCAGTATCCTTTTAGTTTTAACAAGAATAAAACTGATTTTGTGCATCATTTTATTACTATGGATGAGACTTGGATTCACCATTACACACCAGAATCCAAACAGCAGTCAAAACAGTGGACAGAAGCCAGTTGTTCAGCGCCACAGAAGACAAAGTTGGTTCCAACAGCAGGAAAGGTCATGGCATCGGTGTTTTGGTATGGTAAAGACATTTTGTTTATTATCTTGAAAAAGGGTAAAACAATAACCAGGGAATATTATTCCAATCTTTTAACCAGACTAGACAAAAAAATTAGTGAGAAAAAACTCCATTTACAGAAGAAAAAAATCATCTTTCATCAGGACAATGCACCTGCCCACAAAGGTGTTTTGGCAATTGGAAAATGAAGGGATCTGCTATGAATTGTTGGAACATCTATCCTATTCCCCAGATTTGGCTCCCTTGACTTCTATCTCTTCCCAAAACTAAAACTCTTCCTCGCTGGTCAGCGTTTTTTTTCTTCAAATCAAGAGGTGATTGCAGCTGTAGAGGGACATTTTGCAGATCTTACTGAGAACCACTACAGGTATGGGATAATGGGGCTGGAGCATCGCTGGAATAAATGTATTAGTGTTAAAGGAGATTATGTTGAAAAATAAAAATAATTTTGAAATTATAAATTTGTTGTTTCATTGTAAGGCCAAGAACTTTTCAGACCATCCTTGTAAGTCTTTCTATACCCATAATCATTAAAAAAAAGTGCACATCTTTCTCTTTGACATATCTGACTTACTTTGGCCACATGTTCCAGACACGTTAGATACATTTTTTGTGTATTTAAATAGCCAATACTCTTTCGCCAACCTCTCCAATGCCATAAATACAATTCTAGATATATAGATCAGCCAATAATTTGTAGCCTTAAATCTATCACCACCTTTGTGAAGTTGAACAATTTTATCTTCCTTTAACTCCTTTGGAACTTGTGCTGTTGCAAGACTTTTGTTAAACAGGTAGAGGCGGATGCTAACTTTGATTCTAAATGAATATTCCCTTATTGACAGCTAGCTTACTTAACTCCTTATATACTTCTTGCCTACTCATTATTAAGTCTTCTCTCATTTCATTCTCTACAGATGAGCTTCTGATTTCACACTGAGGACAAAACACTCCGATGAACTGCTCATTGAATTCCTCTGCAGCAATTACCAATCTCCGACTTTCATCTATTATCAACTTACCATAATCCAGTTTTTCTTCTCCTGAGTTTCTAATTTCTACTTCTATTGCATTTTTGCTATACTTACCAACTGATCATTGCCATTATCATCTCATACGACTCCAGTTTTTTTTTTTTTTTTTTCTTCTTTCATGCATATCCCTCATTAATCCATTTTACATCTACTTTCACCCACACATACTAGAAGATATTTGCACAAACAATCACACCATCATCCAGCTCAACAATATGGTATCCTAAAAACACTAACTCGTTGAGCAAGAGCTATGTGTTCTGATGATAATTCTCTTACTACTAAACTCAGTTGTGCAACACTTTTTAACCAATGGCTATAATCCCCAAAAACAGAAAAAAATACTGAATGATCCCCTAAAATCCCCTTTGTAACTTAAGTTTTGCCACAGCAAAACTTACAATGCTATACATTAAGAGCACAAATTAAAAAGATATCCAGAGTGCTTAATATCAGCTCCTCACTACATTTAAAAAAAAAAAAAAAATCAAATTTGCAATCCTCGACCATTCAGTTAAGAACAAGCTCTCTCCTTTATCACATTGAGGATTGTATGAAGCACCTGTACTTGTGACCTGATTTACTATGGAGAGCTAGGAAGGACTGTTGACATCCATCTCAGAGAACATAAAAAATACATTCAGCACCATCATTATGACAAGTTAGGACTAGCAGACCATGTCTTGGATACCCCCTTCATACAAGACCAAATACAAAAAAAAAAACTAAAGTGCAGCATAGTAGTCACTATAAGTCAGAGAGACTTTTTGGAATCAGCAGCAGCTTAAAACATTCCCCAAACCTCAATAAGTATGACTGTATTCATTTACCAAAAATATGTGATAAGACAGTCATTTTAAGAACAAGTTAATACTTGTTAACTCTCTCTCCTTATTCAATAATAGCTGGCACTAATTACAACTTTAGTTCCTTGTGTCGCCCATTAAAACTTTTAAACTGGTCCCACTGTTAACTAATTGTTGCTGTTTCCATACTGTGACAAACTGTTCTTTGTGTTCTTATGATGCTGGGTATAACACCAGCAAAATATAGGCAAATAAGTTAAATAAATAGTAATTATTTTTTTTTATTATTCTTGTGTTGTGAATTAAAACCATTCAAATGAATAAAATGAACTGCTAATACATGAGCCTTTCAACCCATTTTCATAAATCAACCACTGTAAGTTAACAAAAAAATTGGGCCAGCAGTCCTCAAAAGCCACAAATGTGGACTGGAGGTCAGATTCCACATATGCAGCCAACCACCACATACTAACAAAATCCTTGGACAGCAAACATGCCTCTTACTATGCCTGAGTTCTAAAAATTGAAATAAACCAGAAGGTGGTACTACTTAGCATATCATAATCTGTAAATGTGGAGGAAGTCACCACAGACCTCAAAAACTACAGACCTAACCTTGTTCAAGTTAACCATATGATCTGAGTAGACAAGGTGGGATATGAATTTCATCTCACAGTGTGAGGCCAATGCCCTGCTTATTGGGAGCTTGAAGTGGTTTGAAAATAGTTCCATCTTTGGTCTATAGAAATGGGTTTATGGACTATGTAAAAAATAATTAAAATAAAAAATACAATATATATAGATAGATAGATATTATCTCTGGAAAATTCTAAAATTCTCCAAGTTACTCCTCTAAATTAATATTAATTTTTATGGCTATTTTGCCTATTTTTCTTTGGGAGTACTGCTTTTATGATGTCATTGGCTTTTTACTCAATGTTTTAAGGCATTATTGATATTTTAAAGACATAGATACATGAATAATCTATCAAAACAATCCAGTAACCAAAGCAAACTTCCCAACTTAAAAAATCATTAAACTGCCATATATCCAGAACACATACAAAGCCTACAAATACATTTTTAAACACACTGACTATAAATTAATGTTATTCGTGAACCAAAAATTGGCTATACACCTAAAACCTACAAAATCTCACACATACAAAGAAATACTAGAACACCACAATGTAGTATACAAATTTCCTTGCCAACACAACCGTGACATCACTTACACAGGTTCCATGATCAAATCGTTATGGGCAAGACCACAGGAATACTTCCATGATTGCAAAACATACCAATCCCAGAACATTTGAGCAATAAGAAATGTAGTAACCAAAAGAGAAACAAAATACAGGGAAAACAGAAATAACAGCCTATGCTCTTGAACAGAAACATACTCCTCAAATCGACAAAGCCATAATAGTACACATACAGGAAGATGAAACAATACTTAGAATATTGGAAACAATAGCACCATAAAATGTGACAAAAACTCTATAAACATTCACCGCCCCTATATAATATCCAACTTGGAAGCTCCACAACAAAAATTAAGTCAAGATTCCGATAATGGAAAACAACACAGATAAACCCAAGACAAAAATACTAACCCGACAATGACATAGCCTCCACTTTTCCCATCAGCTCCAAAAATAACACTCAGTTGAAATGGCTCATGCTCCGTTACTTCCACCCCAAATCTTGATTCATCATATTCTATCCTTCTTTCCTCTAAAAAATATCCTATCTTTTACCTTCTTCCCTAAGAATTCAGAACCCATCCTTGAAACTTGGGTTTTAAAATTCACATACCTTTCTTTTATCTGTAATTCTCCAAAAATCTTTCTATCTCCACATTTCCATGCTGCCCCCTCCTTTCCGTCACACTTCAGCAGTGGTATATAAATGTTTATCGCTATATGCCTGATGCTGCTCCAAAAGAAGACAACCAAGAACATCCAGCAAAGGCATGTCCAAAATTTTTCCTTCCTTATATTCTTCATGTATCTGTGTCTTTAAAATATCAATAAAGCCCTAAAAAAATTGAGTAAAAATCCCATGACATCATAAGTGTTATTCCTAAAGAAAAACAGGCAAAATAGCCATAAAAAATTAAAAAAAAAATATATATATATATATATAATTGATAGAAAGTGGGGGGGGGATCCTTAGCCTGCCTACAATACAAAACATACTATAGGTTTGCTAATAACCTTGCGTGAGTGAGAGCAAAGCAACATATAATAAGACAAATGGCCAGTATCTCTTGTCCTGGTGAAGAAGAGACACCAGCAAATCATGAGAAATCTACAACCTAAAAACCATCGAAGATCTAGTATAAAACCAAATTTGCTATGTAAAAAGACTTCAACTGGACAAATACCACTATTATTAAAAATTAGTCCACTCAGCATGATGGCAAGGTGGATTTCAGCTGCATTAAATGCACAGAAAACTGTGAAATGGCTTCCTGAAAAAACAGACCCTGTAAGGTATGTCAAAGGGACCCACACCCACCAACTACAAAGGGAGCAAGCAATGCTTGGCCACCTAAAACCAGCAATAGATAATCAAAAACACAAATAGTAGCATTGGCACTAGCAGCAACTGCTGAAATTTCCCCAACAGCACACTAAATCACCTAAGAATGCACTTTGTATTCAGAAGTGCTGGCATCAAAACAAGCATAAAATCCTGAACAACAGTGTCCCAACCAAGTCCAGGAAAACTGCAATTACAGTATCCACCATGTCAGAGATATTATGTTCAGAAAAGCAATGGCTAATGCATGCAGAAGGCCTAACTCCTTATAAATAGTATTCTACACCAATGGTCTTTTATCTCCTGCACACAAAAGGTTATTTAATAATCATACAGCACAATTATACTATGGATGGTTTAGGAATTTTTACCCTATTTTTATTGATTATTTTTTTTTTTATATTTGGCCACATCCATCTGTTGTGTGTGCTTGGCTTTCAGATCTACTGCTTTTCACACCTTATGGTTTGTCTCTAGAATTTCAGTTATGCCTGTTTCCAGTAACTCTGTCTGAAGAGATATAAGGTACCTGAGTGTTAAAAAAAAAAAAAAATATTTACGGTAAGTTGTGCCGGTTTGGTTTTTTACACACACGCAGAGGATGCAATACAATGGAAAATCAGTGCCGGCATTTTATCTGGCGACTGTATTGTGTCAGTTTGACCTAGACCTTTGTTGGAGGTGGTTGTGTCTTCCCATTTAATAATATTACGCCGCAGTAATTCATAAGTTATAATTAAAAATACTGTTTTTTTCGCATTGTTTTTATATTTAAATTGTTCTTTCGACATTCAGTTTTATGATAAAAAATGTTTTAATTTGTTTGAATTCATATTTTACGTGAAACTAGATGTTATCTAATCTAGTTCACGGCAGTTAATAAGGCCCAGTAAATTTGTTGATGGGCCTTATTAAACTGCTATAATTTATTATTTTATATTTTGGTGATTGCTCATAATAGTTACTTATTTTATTGCTAAAGGCCTCTGAAAATGTCAGAAGTTAAGAAGAAACGTCTTTGGACTGATGAAAGACTACAAGCAGCTATGAAAGCTGTGCAAAGAGGACAACTATCACAACGTGCAGCATCAGAACGCTATGGATTACCTAGAAGAACATTGAGGAACAATTTTAAAGACAGAGAAGATGACGAAAAGATTAGGAAGAAATATTGTGCTAACAAAAAAAAAAAAAAAAAAGAGAAGAACTTGGTAGAAAGAATAGTAAAGTTTGCTTCAATTGGCATCCCTTTAACTTCAAACTCTATACACAGGCAAACTTTTATATTTTGTGAACAAAATGAAATTAGGAATAACTTCAATAAAGAAAGTGGCCTCTCAGGAAAAGATTGATTGAAGTTATTTTTAAAGAGAAACCCAACAATTTCTAAATGTAAAGCTCAATTTTTGAATCCTGCTCGAGCTGTAAGAACATGTCCTAATCCTCCATCTTTTGATTCAGATAACTCCGATGATGAGATTCCATTGGCAAATCTAAAAACAAAGAACTCTTTGAAGTCATCGTTTCAGGAGTTAATGCCAACCAAATTATGCAAAGGCAACACCACGAAGAAAAGCTTTTAAATTATAAAGGCCAGAGAGAGTAACCAAAGATCTTTTCAAAGAAAAGGATAGTAAGAAAGAGAAGACTGCTACTAAAGAACAGGAAAAAAGAGTGTCAAAAGAGGGGTGGTATTGCCATGGATGCAGAGAAGAAAAGGTTGCTGATATGAGGCAATGCACACGGTGTCTTAAATGGTACCACAAAGAGTGTGTTGGTCTCACCAAAGAAGAATGTGGTGTATTTGTATGCCCTTATGACTGTTCTTAAGCTAATAATTATGATTAAAATTAATAATAATTATATTCTTTTTTAAATATTTAATTTTGTTCAAGGGCTTTATTAAACTACTATGGTTTAATAACGCCCACTCAAGGTGTTTTTTAAAGACTTGGTTAAAATATAAATTACTGCAAGAATTGTTCTTATTTGTGTTTTTTTTTAATTCGTGATAATACAAACTTTAATATGAACACTGTTGTTTCAATTAATCTAAACAATTGTCTAACTTATTCAAATTTTAAATAAGGTGGAACTTATTTGCCTCAGGTACTATGTATGAAGTATATTTTCAGGGGACCTGTTTTCAGTTTGGACCTTTGAAAATTTTCATTTTCATGACTACAGCCAAATACGGACATAAATTTATTGCCAGCATACTAATAAATTATATTACAGAAAAATGTGTTATAAATTTCATACAAATTAAATTGCAATATGCTTTTGGCAAAAGTCACAAAATTCTTAAGAATGTAGTTAAGGAATTAATGTACAGTGCTTACAGAAAAGTAAGCAGGGAGACATTTCTGTATGGAATATGTCCACCCCCAAGCTGTAATGCAGTTCTCACAATGTTATACCATGCCTAGCACCAAGTGATTCAAGAGTTCATGAGACAAACTGGCCCACTCCTACTTCAGAGCAAGGATAAGGCCTTGTTTGTTTTCTGGGGGAGGGAATTTTGAGCAGCAATGCATCTCCCTATTGCATCCCAAACATGTTCTATGGGGTTGAGATCTGGGGAGCATGCTGGCCACTGGATTCAATTAATATCCTCTGCCTGCAGAAGTATCTCCACTGCCCATGTACAATGTGGTGTGACAATGTCATCCATAAAAATCAATTCTTTGCCTATAGCACCACAAAAACAATCGAACATGACATGAAGAACTTTGTTGCAATATCGTTCACCAGTCCCCTCTTTCCAGTACTTGTAGCTAGGTGCATCCATTAAGCATAATGCATCTCCATACCATGACCCCAGCACTGCCATATCTATACCTTTCAAGAACATTCTTGCAACGGTAAGCAGTACCACTTTCATGTCAGATCAAGTGTCATCTGGAACCAGAGGAAAGACTAAAGCGACTCTCATCTGTAAAGAGTACACTAGTCCAATTTTTATGGATATACCACCACTGAAATGTGCTCTAAGATGATGGATAATGGGAAGCAGACTACAAGTCTTTAATCGTATAGGTATACTTGTACCTATACCATAGTTTGTCGAGATATCCATGTACCTGTGCTTTAATGGAATTTCTGTCTTCAATTCTGTCTTCATGTTTCATGGTAGAGTTAGGGTGACCTCTTATCAAACATCCGGGACATATTCCATTCGTTTCAAACACTGCTCAGAGCCCGGATACAATGCTATGTGAAATTCCGAACTCTCTGACAACATCAGTAATTCTGCAGCCATCTTCAAGCTTTCCAATGATTCTTCCCTGCATGAAATTATCTAGATGTCTTTGAGACATCACAAGGTGCTGTCTCCATAATGTCAAGAAAAAATAATAATAATAAATAACCCAGAAAAAGTAGTGAAATGAAGCAAGTTAAGTCCTTTCCTGATAATATCATTGCTGATAATTTAGATTCATTCAAACACATGGTGAAAGAAATCCTTATTTCCCACATGAAACAAATTAACCGAAATTTCAATCATACAACCATTATCTAAAATACAATAATGATAGCACAGAATGCTTGGAACAGTGCATTTTCTACAAATGAATCTACTAGCAATAATGGAAGCAAAGCAAACCTTAACTGCTAGAATGAAGACAAAAAAAATAAATATATAACTGCAAATTGAGATGGTATACCAAAAGATAGTAATTTTTACCTATTTTGCCTTTTTTTCTTTAGGAATACAGTAATCCCTCAATTAGTGCACCCCCCCCCCCCCCCGATTAGTGCATCATTTTTTTTCGATACCTAAATTCGATTAGTGCACCTCTAAAATTTGATTAGTGTGCCTATCTACATCTTAAAAATAAATGTTACAGATTTTAAAAATTTTCTATCTATATATTTTTATGGCTAACTATTTTAAAAAATCACTCACCAGAATGAAATAATTTAGTTACTGATTCCACACATTTTATAAAATTATTTTTAAAGGCATACTACACTACTTCCATGTACACTATGTTCCAAATTTTTTATCGCCAAAATTTATGTCCTCTGCTATAGTATGCCCACAGATTCGAGACCCTTCGACACTTCTGCGCATGTCACAAAAAGGAGAATCCACATTCTGATAATAGGGTAATCAATCCATTGTCTGGAATAAGTTGTTTATTATTACACGTCGGAAAATTAACTTCTCTTTTATGATCATTGTAGTTTTTAAAGTGGTAACTATTTTGCTTGTATAACAGTTGGAAAATTTTATCTATAAAGCACGTGATTTCGCATATTGGCGACCAATTCATACCTCCTTCATTTCTTTCACCCCTTCAATAATAACATCTAAGAGTTAATTAAATCTCATTCTGAAGAATTGAGTGATTCCGACCTGCTAAATTTAGATGCACAGCGGGAAGATCCCGAAGAATATGAAGAAAATTTAACCACTGACAGTCAGCCAAAAAAAGATTTCACAGAAACAATTTGAAAATATTTTTCATACAATCAAAGTTTTTAAGCAGCAATGCTTAGAGGCTGACCCTGATGAAGAGAGAAGCAGTAAAATTTGCAGAAGAGTAGAAGAGGCAATAGAACCATATTGCTGTACCCCTTTAAAGAAAAATAGGCAAAATAGCTATAAATAATATCTATACCAAAAGATAGGATGAAAGGTTTAAACTCTAATACAATCTCTGGCAACATCAGTAATTCTGCAGCCATCTTCAAGCTTTCCAATGATTCTTCCCGAGGAACATTAATAGGAACTAGTTGTGCATAGTACCTCATATCAGTGTACTATGCACAACTACAGACATGTTCCATTAATCAAGGACCATAACAAAAAAGCAATCACCACCAGTGATCATGTGTTACCAGCAAAATATTGAGAGATTTTATTCTAGCAGCAAGGTAAAAATCCTGAATAACAAGCAATCCCCTCATTCCAAACTATATAACAGAACACTGGACCCTACCCCCCTAAAAAAAAATAAAGTTTTCATGAACTAAGCATTCTCAGTTCTATATGAGAAAGGATGAAAATGCTTATGATGTAATTTCATGTGAATCCAAAATAAGCAGACTCTCAGTGTTGTGCTTAAATCCCATCTTTTAGAAAAGCAAGTTTTAAAACACTTCTAACAATAATAACATAGTTGCAGTAAATTTTAGTTAATTCAAATGTTTCTGAACTCATCACCATCTTGCTCACTAATATGTATGAAGCATAAAGAAAAACTGACTTACACTGACAATACTATACAATAACATCCTAAACATTTAAGTAGTAATCTTGATCCAAGTTTCTGTAAGTGACAGAAGCATCTGTGTATAATCTTATTTTGCTCACTGACTATAAATGTCTACCTTAACATAGAATGTCTACAAATCAAACTCTGCACAATGCTACAAAATTCTTCCAAGCAAAAAAAAATATCACAAATATTAATAGTAAGGATATTATAAGTACACCCATATTTTATAAACAAATATAAAAGGTTTGAAATTTACCAAAGCTTATAAAAATATATCTTCAACACTGGAGCTGCCTTGGCTTGCATTACATAAAAGACAAACCACAAGAGTCTATATATTCACTTTATATTAGTGAATATATAGGCTGTAACTGAAACTTAAAAGTTTCGAAATTTACTAAAGAGCTTATAAGAATGTAACCTTCAGCATCATAGGTGCCTTGCAATGCTTAAGACACAAATTCTGCCAGTAACCAGTATATCTAACTCTTATTAGTTAGTATTTAGTAAGCAGTGCAGGTCAAGGCAACTCTAGTGCTGAAAGCTACATTCTCATAAATCTGGTAAATTTTGAAACTAGGTTACTACATTTGGCTTTAAAATATGGATGTAATTTTAATATCATCCACATTAATTTCTTCGCTATCATCAATTTCCTTTATCACTATATACCCATCAAAGGGTGTAAACTTAATTGTGTAGTTACAGCATGAGATTAAATTTACATTATTATTGATCTCCTATCCACAATTCTCCTCCAAATTAGTCTGTTACTTGTCAGCATTCCAATATTGTCATATCAAACATTTCATGCTCCTAAGGCACTTCTGACTGAATCAATTCAACTAGACCTTGGTCTAGTTGAATTGATTCAATCAGAATTGCCTTCCACTTGGTCTTCCACTGGATCTCTTTCCTGCCATCTTGGCAGGAAATCAATCACCTGTTTTGATAACCTTTCCTACCCATTCTATTCAAGGGGCCATACCCTTATGCTTGCATAAATCTTACCTGGAACCATTTAGTAGAGAAATTCCTCTGTAATTCTCACATTCAGCTTCATTCCCCCCCCCCTTTTTTTTTATAGATGAGAACTATTAGACATCCACTCCAATCATCTGGAATTCGACCTTCTGAACAGGCCCATTGAATTATGCAGTGTACCATGGCAAAACTTTTATACCTCCATACTTAAGCATTTCTGGTTGAATGTCATCTACTCTAGCTGCCCTTTCCACATTTCAAGTTTTTGATGGCGCTTTCTCTATCTCAAGTATTTACATATACTCCTCTTTGGATTCATCTTGAAAACATTCTAGTATGGTTTTCTGTCACTATTTGTTTCATTTAACAGGACATGCTTATCTTCAGTTTTCATGTCACCTTTATCATTTTCGATTTCTTTTACAATACTCTTACCCCCATTTCTAAGCTTTTCAATATCATGGTAGACTCATCGTGGAAAGTTCATTCAACTGACAACATATTTATCATACCAACCCTTAAACTCCTTGCATTAACAACAAATTCTGGTAATGCATCCATTCACTGACAATTCTCCATGTAACTATCTACTCATCACACCCCCCTCTTCACCTCTACATCCAGGGGTGGCCTCTTGTTTTTCTCCTCTCGCCTTCTACTCTTTTTATAATCCCATCTGATTAATCCAATAAAATCCTCTCACTAATTTAAATGTCTCTATCATATCATCTCTTTTCCTCCTATCCCAATCTCTGCAACCACATTTCTTCAACCTCTTTCCATGGTCAGTATTTCAAAGTCTTGATATTATCCGAGTCACTCATCTCTATACCCTCTCCAATGTTTCTGCATCACATTGAAAACCAGATGAAAAATTTGAGCACAATAATTCAAGTGTGGTCTGACCAGTGTTTTATACAGTGGCACAACCACTTTCTTATCCCTATATGTTACAGTACTTCTTATCATAGCAGCACTATGATGTGAAGCCTTTGCAACACTTGCAATATGTCCTATAAAACTAAAGTTTTACCAAAGATTTTGCATGACTTTTGTTTAGCTACTTTTACACTTAGCTTAGTTCTCTTACATTTTTCTCTGTATTCTTTTAGGACATCTGGCAACTTATTTGCTAGAAACAGGCTCTTTAACTTCTTGTGTCCACCAAGGTGTTCTAATTTTTCTATCTTTACAGACAACTTCACCACACACCTCCTTAGCTGTATCAAAAATGTGTTCTTCAGAGTTTGCCACTCAGACACCAAGGTTTGGTTCCTGTTTCAAACTTCTTCAAATTTTTTCAACAATGTTTGCTTAGTCATTTGTATTGATTTTAATTTATATTAAAATGTGAAATTAGAGCCATTTATATACTCTATGCATAGTCATACACAGAATTTGTGAAACAATACTCAGCTAGAATAAGAGTCTATGAAATTACAGCAAACAGTCACCTATCAAATTCACATAAAATATGCCAAAGAACTGCTTCAAACAGTGCTTTGGAGGCCCAATAAGTCAATAACAAAATCTTTTATGGCAAAACAAATCCTGAGCATAAATCTATGATACTACAAACTATTATCATGATAATGCTTATTATGACAGACTTGTATTGCATAGCATGACCAACCACAATTCTCTGCACAACTAGGTACCGTAACAACTCATGTAACACAACTGTGAGAACATACCAACACTGCTTGTCAAACTGCCACACTATTTAAAACATGAAATGTGGGAGTTGGTTCACACACTCAATTATGCTAAACACACTCTTTTAAAAAATAAATAAAATTTAATTAAAAAAAGTAAGATTCAAAACCCAGCAAGAACATGCAGCCTATCATTTCTTCACTTAGCATGACTAATATCATTATTTAACAAACAGACTTGTATTGCATAACACAACCAACCACAATTCTCTGCACAACTAGGTACTGTAACAACTCATGTAGCACAACTGTGAAAACATACCAACACTGCTTGACAAACTGCCACACTATTTAAAACATGAAATGTGGGAGTTGTATCCACACACTCAATTATGTTAATCACACTCTTTTAAAAAATAAATAAAATTTAATTAAAAAAAGCAAGATTCAAAAACCAGCAAGAACATGCGGTCTATCATTTCTTCACTTAGCATGACTAATATCATTATTTAACAATCAACTTTCTTCATAAATTATTTTCCTTTATGCCATAACTTACTCATACACACAAAATTTTAAAAAGTATGTTATATAAGATATATTATTCTATACCTCCTAATCATATTTTGCTTCCAACATCATGCAATTCCAGATGTGTCTATCATATTGAATCCCACATGTTTTTAATAGTAGGCACTAAGGTTATTAGTACTCCCATTATGTTAGTTGTTTGAGTTAATGAAATATTACCAACAATATACGTGTAACAAATAAAAAAATACAAATATACTAGACATTTTGTATTTAATTTTTACACAGAAATGTAAAAAAATATTTTAACTGAAAAAAAAAAAAAAATCTGCTGATCAATCAAAAGGAAAAAATGAAGCAAACAATTTCCAATACATATTGTACTATTGCCTGGGGGCTTTTTGGTATGCCTGCCAGGATGTATCCTTTCTTTTCTTTCTAATTAGTTATCATTCAGCCTGATAGTAAACAACTGATGCCAGGCCAAAAAGAAAAAGAAGGCAGGGATTGGAATAATCCAACTGCAAAGGAATAGTCTGGTATTAGAACTTTCAGCAGACACAAGTCTCAATTTATTTCTTTTCTTGAAATAATAAGTAATAGAGTTCAGATACAGAAATGTGAAATACTCTGAAAAAAAATTCACATCAAGAACTAAATTAGATAATACATTAAAGATACCAAGACATCATATACTTGGTTTAATCCTGTATCCATGTGTAAGCAAACAAAGTTTTGTCTGAAGTATTTTCAGGACTGGGGTAACTTGTATATAGAAGCTAATCACTTCACATCACTTGCCTTAGCATCCCATAATGTAAAGCATATATCCTTACAGACATGTATAATGCTATGCATTATCGGAAGGGTTACTACCCAGATCGGTTTCGACCTTTATTGAGGTATGTTAGTGCAGGAATACTGCTCCAAAAACTCACGTAATCCCTCAGATTACCCAAAAATTAGTGACCTGAAGAATCATTTAACTCAGCAGTAGTTCCACTCATTGACAGGCTCACCCCACCACCGAGAAGAATCTCCAGCAGTGATACTGCCCAATGGCAGGCTCACCCCACCACTGAGCAGAGCTGTTCACATCTCAGGGAAAGCAACCACTTCAACAGCACATCAGTGGCAGCCAGACCCAGGGGTGATACTAAGTTTGAAGTAATGCAGAAGTCATATTTTCATATCCGAGTAGCTGAAAGATGTCACACCTCATTATTAAATCCTTATTAAATGCTCTGGATTGGAGATAGTTGTTGAAAGATTTTCCACTTGGTTATACTATAAATTAAAGATACCAAGAAATTATATATTTGGTTTAAACCTTTATCCAAGTGTAAGCAAACAAAGTTTGTACCTGAAGCATTTTCAGGACTGGAATAACTCGCATATACAAGCTAATGAATTCACATCAATTGCCTTAGTATATCCCATAATGTAAAACTCACATAGGAAAATATGACATCTACATTACTTCAACCTTAGTATCACCTCTGGGTCTGGCTCCCACTAATCAGACCTCAATAAAAGTTGAAACCGGTCTGGGTAATGATCTTTCCCATAATCCATAGCATTATACATGTCTGCAAGGATATGTGCTTTGCATTATGGGATACTAAGGCAGGTTAAAGTCATTAGCTTCTATATATGAGTTGCCCATCTTGAAAATACTTCAGGTGCAAACTTTGTTTGATTACACTTGGATAAAGGATTAAATGAAGTACAGGTAACCCTCGTATAATGCGGTATCGATATAACATGGTCTACATATTGTAGTAACCCTTTATCTTTTCATATATTTTTCACCACATGACTTCTTCTTCTCCCTTCTACATGTTAGGCCTATTGGCCTGTTATAGAGCTATCTTAAGCCCTTCTGAGTCGTACCCATCCTGAGGAGGTGACTAGCTCTATGCCTCCAGGTATATTCTGTGGCTGTAGCTGCGAGTGTTCAATAGGCTGGTTTGCTAGCTTTTGGGAGGAAAAATCCATATAAACTGGGGAGAAAAACCCTGCTGTCCACATCCAAGACCGGCTAACTTGGCTACATCTGAGAAAGATCTTTAAGCACCTCACGTCGGCGACTGTAATCGAACCCAGGACACTCCTTTCTTAGGCACATGGTTGTGACGCGCATAGCCACTAGACTAACCGCACGGTACTTATACAATACGGTTTCAACATAACATGGTCTACATATTGTAGTAACCTTTTATCTTTTCATATATTTTTTACCATGCAACTTAAAGATCAAATTTTATCTTCGTTAAATTTCTGTCTGCCCGTATGTGGTTATAAGTAGTGAATTTATATTAGGAGAAATACCCTTTAGCACATATGTACATATTTTTTTTTGTGTAGTGTCAATTGTTTATTGTTGCACCTGTATTATAAGTGGCGAATTTATCATCATCATCATCAAATTCCTGCCATGTACCCTCAAGGGGTGTACAGGATATGACAGTACTACATGAAAAAATTACATCATTACTAACTTCCTATCTACAATTTTCCTCCAAATCAGTCTGTTACTTGTCAAGACTCCAACATTATCAGATCTTATATTTCTATCGTCTAAGGCACTTTGTACCGTATCAATCCACCTATATCTTGGTCTTCCTCTGGGTCGTTTTCCTGTCAACCTGGCAGAGAACACTTGTTTTGCTAATCTTTCCTCTCCCATTCTATTTAAGTGACCATACCATCTGAGATTAGCTCTGCTAACGCATTCCTGGATGCTGACAATGTCGTTCTTTCCTAATATCCTCATTTTTAATGTGATATTGCCATTGATGCCATCTGTTCACGCCTCTAATCTTTCTCAGGACTCTCATATCTGCGGTCTCTAGTCTTTGGTCAAGTGTTTTACTTCTGACCCAGCTATCAGATCCATAAGTTAAAATTGGTTTGAACACAGTCTTGTATACAGCTAATTTAGTGTTCCGACTAATTTCTTTCTTATTCCATATGAATTTCTTCAATTGACTTCCCACGATACCAGCTTTGCTGATTCTGTTGTCTATTTCTATATTTAGTTTACCATCTTCAGTAAAAATTGTGCCTAAGTAGCTGAAATGTTTTACTTGTTCCACAGGTTCTCCATTCACAACACAGTTGACATTTTCAATGATTCTGCCTATTTTCATTGTCTTTGTCTTTTTATTGCTGACCTTCATACCATATCTATTACAACAGCTATTCAATTTAGTCAGAGAATCTTGCAGACTTGTAGCGGATTTATTTAGAAGTATAACATCATCCGCATAAAGCAAAGAGCTGACATTAACATCTCCAAATTTGATATCAGGTTTAATACCACATTCCTTCATAATGTGATCCATATAGATAATGAATAACAGAGGGGATAATGTACATCCTTGTCTCACACCAGATTTAACATTAAACCATCTTCCTGTACTTCCTTCAATTCTAACTGCTGACTCACAACTCAAATAAAGACTAAGTATTGCTTGATATAATGCCCCATTGACACCATATAACTGCAGCGTATTGAATAGCTTCTCTCTTGGCACCTTGTCATATGCCTTTTCCAAATCGACAAAACTTAAATACAGATCTTTGTTATATTCCCATGCTTTCTCGACTATTTGTCGTAAAGTGAAGATCTGATCCTGACAGCCTCTATTTGGCCTGAATCCAGCTTGTTCTTCACCAAGCTTTTCTTCCACAATTCTTCTCAACCGTTTCTCAAGTATACTTGCATAGATCTTGCCAGGAACACTCAGTAGGGAAATACCTCTGTAATTCTCACATTCAGTTTTATTTCCCTTTTTATATATGGGTACTATGAGAGCTCTACTCCAATCATCGGGAATTCGTCCCTCTGTCCAGGCTTTCTGAACTATGCAGTGCAGCCACTGTAAGACTCTTATACCACCATACTTCAGCATTTCTGGTCGAATATCATCTACTCCTGCTGCCTTTCCACATTTCAAGCCTTTGATGGCTTTTTCTACTTCAAGTATGGATATGTATTCCTGACTGCATGCCTGGTCAGTGTTTTTTTATCACTGTGCTGTCATCACTGCTTGTTTCATTTAGCAGTTTTTCAAAGTAATTACTCCATACTTCAAGGATATCTTTTTCTCCTGTTTTCATTTCACCTTTATCATCTCTAATTCCTTTTACAGCACTCTTTCCTCCATTCCTAAGCTTCTTCAACAACCTCCAGAATATTTTGCCACCTTCTTGATATTTATTTTCTATATTCTTGCCAAAGTCCTCCCATGACTTTTGTTTAGCTAGTTTTACACACTGTTTAGCTTTCTTACATTTGTCTCTGTATTCTGTAAGAGTAAAAGCTGACTTATTTGCCAGGAACTTTTGATATGCTTTCTTCTTTTCCTTCACTGCCTCTTTAACTTCCTGTGTCCACCTGGGAGTTCTGATTTTTTTATCTTTGCACACAACCTCACCACATGCCTCTCTGGCAGACTCAATCAATGTTTCCTTCAGAGTTTGCCAATGAATCTCCAAGGTTTGATTCCTGTTCTCAAACTCTTTCATTTTCTCTTCAATAATATTTCTGTATTTTAGTCTACAGTTTACATCTGAGAGCTGCTCAACTTTTATTCGCTTTAAAACTTTCTTACATGTTATTCTTTTCAATATGAAATTCAATTTTATCCTGCTCAAGACTAAATAGTGATCACTTCCAATTTCAAATCCTCTGTACACTCTGGTGTCCTGCACCAGGGAGAAAACATCACTATCAACAATAACATAGTCAATGAGACTTTTCTTATTCCTAGCCTCTTCTCTCCATGTGAATTTGTGCACATTTTTATGTTGGAACATGGTGTTAGTAATAACCAGTCCATGTCCTGAGCAGAAATCCAACAGATATTTGCCATTATTATTAGCTTTGCTCTTTTCTCCAAATTTTCCCAAAATATTTTTGTATGTCTCACAATCATTTCCTACTCTACCATTTAGATCCCCAACAAGGACCAACTTTTCCTTTTTCATTGTGTCAGTTGCTTTTTCTAAAGCCTCAAAAAATTCCTCCACTTCTACCTTAGTAGAACCTTCTGTGGGACCATAGGCACAAATAAGTCTCATTGTCCAGTTCCCCATTCTCATATTTGCCCACATTACTCTACTTGAGACTGACTGCCATTCAAGAAGATTAGCCTCGTATTTTGTGTTGAATACTATGGCTACTCCTTCTTTTCCTTGATTGTTATTGCCTGAATATAACATTTTGTATTTATTGCTCAGAAAGATCTCACCAGTTTTGGTCTTTTTTGTTTCAGTCACCCCTATTATGTCGATCTGGTACTTATCTAATTCCTCAGCTAGCTCCATTTCTTTGCCATTCAGGCTTCTTACGTTGATAGTACCGATCTTTAACTCTGGTGATGTTGAGTTGGGATTTGTTTTCAGATTTGTTCCAGTAGCTGACTTTTCGCTGTTCGCCCTGGTTCCCTGGCGAAGACAACGGGGGCCTTGTTTAACCGGGCGACGCCCCAGCCGGCATGAAATTTTGTCATGTTGTACCAATTTGGCGAATTTATATTAGGGGAAATATCCTTTAGCACGAATGTACGTCAACTGTTTACCATATATAAAGTGTTTATTGTTGAAAATTGCCTTCATTTTCTGCCAGGAAAGCGCATTAAAAATCATAAGTGTGTTAATCTCAAGTTGAGCACTTTATTTTCTGGTGAGTTGCATACGTAATTAATATGTAATAGTTTTTTTTTTTTATGTAAAAACATTATTTTTATAGTAATGGTTTCTAAAACTGCAACAAAAGGGGATAAAACCAACATCGAAAAGAAAATTTATTTCTCTCGAAGAAAAAAAATTAAATCTTGGATCGGTTGAAAAATGAGAAAAACCAGTTGTTGCAAGGACTTTGGATTTAAATGAATCAACAATTCTAACAATGAAACAAAATGAACATAAAATCCGAGAAAGTGTTATTGCTGGGTCAACAGTAAGTGCAAAGCGCGTTGCTTGTGTACGCGATATTCTAATGAAAAAAATGGAGAAATCTTTAATGATTTGGATAGACAATTGCACTCAAAAGTAAATTCCTTTTGGTTGAAAATCTTAACAAAAAGCTCTCAAAGATTATAAACATTTAAAAGAACTTGATCAAGATTATTCAGAAGAAAGCTCTCAGCATGGATTTTGTGCCAGTAACAGTTTGTTCGAAAACTTTAAAAAAAAAAAAAGCAGTTTTCTTAGCATAATCTTAAAATCCAGGAAGAATCAGCATCAGTAGACTTTACAGCTGCCCAGACATACCCAGGAGAACTTTTAAAAATCATTGAAGAAGGTCGTTATAGTGCAGACCACGTGTTCAATGCAGATGGAATGAGGTTATAGTGGGGGAAAAAATGCCAAAACGCACCTATATTTCGAAAAAATGAAAGATCAGCTCCTGGATTCAAAGTTTCCAAAGATAGAATTACTCTACTGTTTTGTAGTAAAGCATCAGGTAATTACATGACAAAACCAATGTTTATTAATCAATCCTCAAATCCTCGTGCTATGAAAGGCCTCGACAAGTCCACCCTACCTGTTTATTGGCAGGCCAACAAAAAGGAATGGGTTACAGCTAGCATGTTTGAAAAATAGTTTTTCAAGTGTTTTGTGCCTGATGTAGAAGGTTACACAAAGATAAAGAATTCTACTAATTTTAGATAACACACCAGGCTATCCATGCATTTCTTGGTATCTTTAATTTATAGTATAACCAAGTGAAAAAACTTCCAATAAATTAGACAAGTTCCTCGAATGGAGAGGGGGAAGATATAGGTGGAATGCTTCAAAGGAAAATAAATTTTGTATTAAATTTGCATAAATTTTGCAAAAATTTTGGCCATCCGAATATTAAAATAACTTTTTTGCCACCTAATACTACTTCACTTATTCAACCACTAGACCAATGAATAATATCAACATTTAGGTCATATTATATTCATTGAACATATCAATTAATTTTGGAAAAAACAGAATCTAATCCAAACATGACACTGCCTCAAGCATGAAAAGAGTTTTCAATATTGAATTGTGTGAAAATTATTTCTCTGTCCATTAAGAAATTACAGCTCTCTACACTGAATGCCTGTTCTCGTAGGAAGGCTTATATATTGGTTATACACGCTTACTAAATAACTTAAGGAATTCACAATGTACAATAGAATATAAATTAAATTAAACTTTAATAAATATTTCCAATATTTCCGCAACGTCACATTGCCATCTTCATAGGAACTTAAAATGAAGACACGTGCACACACAGGCACTACACACAGTAAATGAGGAAGAAGCGAGGAAGCTATTGTTTCTCCTAAAAGTCCTGATTGGTGCCCCCTAGGCTATGTAGGTATTCTTGGTATTGGGCTGAAGTTCTTCTAATGTATGTCTCCCAAATTTAGGGCAGTCTCATGCATGTTGCCGAAATATTGGAAATATTTATTAAAGTTGAATTTAATTTATACTCTATTGCACGTTGTGAATTCCATAAGTTACTTATGCCTTGCTACAAGAATTACTATCATCCACAAAGATTCCATCGCACGAAAGGACCGCCAGTATGGTAAAATGAAGCTGAAGCTATCAAGACAACTGAATCATCTGACCTTCCTAAAACGCTGTCGGGATAATCAGGTAATCCCAAATTGTGTTAAATCCAAGCACCGTTTCTTTTCATAAAAGGCTCTCCAAATTTATAACCGCGCCAGCCAAGCGTTGCTACGTGAACAAATTGCCACCATGCGAGTTCTCCTAGCTGACGCAAACTTCAGACATTTTCATCAACTACAAGCATACATTTACTTTCGAACTTTCAGTAAACTAACAATCATATTTACAAAAAGTGCACGGATTAAAAAACTGTAACTGACAACCCTGCAATTAGTTCATCAATTCCTTTCTGAACATACTGAATATTCTTGCAATGCTGAACATATTCCACACATTAATGATGTAGTACACATTTACATATACTGGACTAGTTTTTATCACCACTGAAACATTGATAAATGTAAATGTAGTTATTCCAAAGTGCAAAATGAGCAAAATGTGATTGATTTCAACTGCAACTAAAATGGACAAAACTAATGGATTAAAGGAGCTAAATCACTTGCTTCAACTGGTTTTATGACATTAGTCAATCTATAGCTGCATCCATTAAGAGATAAATATATATAAAAAATTGACTATACTTTCAGAGCAGTCACTATTCAGTATGTAGTTTTTTTCCTGAAAAATAAAATATCATTCAAGAAATAGAATGCTGCTTAATAGTTTGAATTCGGAATCAAAATATAAAAACCAAGATTTGAGGAATTATTCAAGATATAGCTATAAGTCTCTTTCAAGACATTAAAATGTGCATGGGAGAAACAGAAGACTGATTCTGCTGAATTTACAGTGCTGGTGGTTTGCTAGCTTCAACATTAAATATAAAAAACCTTTCATCATCTGCAAGTGCTGATTATGATGCAACCAAAGAATTTCCCTCAACATTAGGAAAAATTATTTAAGAGGAAGATTACTGTTCTCATCAAATTTTAAATATTCAAAGTTTAAATCACCTAATCTTGCTACTTTGTGGGAATACTTTGGGAGACTATAAAGCCAGTTGTGGTTTATCATCTAAAAAAAAACAGAGGACTTTCAAGGATGCTGACAAGGTAACATTGCCAATTATTTGGAATTCTAACAAAAAAAATCATAAGTAACATCTGCACTATTTCACGTAAGGTTGTAAATCACTTTGTTCCATAGCAGGAAGAATAATTCAGAATTTAGTTTCACTGGATGATGTGATACAGTGGCGCACCCAGGATTTAATCTTGGGGGGGGGGGGGGGGGGAGTTAAACGGATAAAAATATATTTAATGCAATGAATTTGCATTAAAAATATTTTTATCCGTTCAACTAAAATTCAACTAAAATTTCATTCATTCAATAAAATTCATTAGGTCATTATAAAAATTTATTTAAAGAATAAAATCGAATTTTTTTTTTTTCTTTTTACAAAACTCTTGAATTATTTCAGTTGTGGTTACATTAATCTCTCTCTGTGTGTATATATAGCAAAGCCAGTCCATTCAATCGTGATTATGTCATGGTAGATCTTAAATAGGTTTTTAAAAGGCGTAAGTTAGAAAATGACCTTTCACTGATGCATGTTGTTACCGGAAGCGTTGCAAATATTTTTAATAAGATATATCATTTTGTCACTTTGAAACTGCATAAACGGCATTTTTGCATGGAGCTACTGAACAGTTTTTCAAATTTCTTATATCACTACTTGAATTCGGTGTTCAAAATTGCTGGATTTGTATAAGGCAAATCACCAGCATAAAATTCACACAACTGACGAAAATCTTCCATTGCACTTGGTGTTGGAGCATCTTTTCCATTTGGTAGAAGAGAAAAAAATATATAGTATTTCAAAATCTTGCAGTGCCGAGTGAAACATTCATGAAGTTGAGTCAATATTTGGTCAATAAATGGAATGAAATAATTCTCCTGAAATACTCTTCTAGAGAATCGGCTAAAATATTGGACCTTAGTGTTTGTTTTGATGAAGTCCTTGGCTTTTTAATGTCAATATTAAAATTATTGGCTTTTATACATGCTTCATCGTAAATATCTTTAAATGAAGAATCTGGTGTTTCACGAACGATATTTAATTGAGCCACAACATCATCAACAAAATTTAGGGCAATTAAGAGGTCAATAGGATTTTTTGCATTATTTTAGACAATGGTAAGGTGTATGCAAATATTTTTTGCAAGCTAAATAAAGATATTATAAATCTTAAAACATATTAATATTACAGTACAGGGTGCTTCAAAAAGAATGACCCAATTTCAATAATTATATTTATTAATGAAAATGTGGTACATTTACAAAATAAATTACCAAGTATGAAATAAGACAAAGTTTCACTCATCACAATTACAAATGCTCACTCAATGTGCAATTACAATTACAATTTTCGATTATACAATTTTTAAATCTGACATTCTGTTTGAAACACCCTGTATTATAAACAACAAGGATGTCCTGTCTTTTAGGGGTATTGAAGAAATGGTGTACCTTTTCAATTATGCCAATGCAATTTCTTATTTGTCACAGATACAGCATTTCCAAGTGCCAAATTCAAACTATGTGATGCACAATAAACATATAAAGCTTGTGGATATTATTATTACATAACACCTCCAGGTAGTCCAAAGACACATCGAGGAAGGGCACCTACTCTACAACTCTCCATCTTCACCAACCACAACTACAATCATCATCTAAACAACGTTATCTACTGCCGCCCACTACCACTAGTATTTTCACAGACAATCACAAACATCCATGCCCACGGCAGGATTCGAACCCGCAGCCTTTTGGCTGGAGAGTCGGCCAACCAGGCCAGATATATAGATAAAAAATTAAAAGTTTTAATTTTTATTAAACAAATAAATAATATTATATAATTATGTTACTATTTACTTTTAATGAGCTGGATGAGCTTCTCGGCCTTGCAGAGTTGCTGGATATCTGGCTCAATATTTGTCAACTTCAGTCAAAGATCGGCACACACAAAGACAATTTCTGTATTTTGTTTTTCATTTGAAGGAGTGATGAAAATTCTTTCTCTCAAAGATAGGTTGTAAAAAACTGCATGATGATTTTCGACTTCTTCAGATAATTCAGGAAATTCACTTCTCACCGAAAGTGAGATCCAGAATCGAGCCAAACCACGATCATGGAATTGCATTTTAAGCCCACTGTCACTTGAAAGCTCAATTAGTAAACATGTTAAAACTAAGGTGTGTGTATATATATATATATATATATATATATATATATATATATATATATATATATATATATAGTGAATGCTGTTATGGCAGTTTCACATATTATTGGAATTCGGTTGAAGCGAGTTAGCATTTCAACTCATTTGTCAGCTTGCTTTTATCTTTCCTTCACGCGATTTCCAAAAAATTATACAAATACTGGGATTAACTCACAACACATTTTGTCCAAGTATTACTTAGCACTTCTGAAGATATACTGAGCCTTGGTTGAAGGAGGAAAACCTTCAACAATAAAAATCAATAAACAACAAGCAATTGGTTGAAATGTGGATAACATATGTTCACTTCAAATCTGACAAAACTGCTAGGGAAGGTGGAAGCAATAAAACTATACTGTTTTTCACTTCACCCCTCTTTTATTACTCGTCATTCTGCTATGTTCATTCCATGAACATAGCAGAATGACGAGTAATAAAAGAGGGGTGATAGCAAAATAGCAGCAGCATGGTCATGGAATGAACATGCTGCTGCTATTTTTTTTTTTCATTTATTCATTCATTTATTTTAATCATTTTTACTTACTTATTCAATTTTAATTTGTTTTGTTTGGATAATTAAAATATATAGATTTATTTGGTTAATTTAAGCCGGTGGACTACATGTCCCATCGTCACAGACCATAGGTTGAGAAACACTGCTATAGGGTTTTCTCACCTTATTGTGACCCCTAATTCATAAGTAGTACAGAAATAGAAGACATGACACAACATAAATAAAAAATGAATTTTAATTATGAAAAGTATTTTGGAAATTTTTCAAGTGTTTTTTAACTTTTTCTTTTGGGTGAGACCAGGACCCCTTGTCCCCCTCCCTGGGTGCACCACTGTTGTGACAAGTCATTCTACATTATCCAAATTAAATCCCATTGCAAATGTGGTATTCTTGCTTCCCAGTACCACCAGCTTACTGCAACCTATGAACCAAATGATAGCTGCAAACTTGAACTGCTTCTATTTATGTTGTACAAATAGCCAAGCTGTAGCACCTACCTTTGAAGCAGTCAGAAATATTGACCACAGCTAGAATGAAATAAAGCCAACAACAATAAAATTTTGCTGGAGAAAACCGTGACCATGTTTCGTTTCTGGTTCACAGAATTCTGAGGAAATAAACATCACATTATATAGGAAGTTACATAAATGGGATTTAAGTTGGACTTGGAAATGGATGCTTCAAATGTAGATGATTTAACTGACTCACATTTTCCCCTGAACAGACAATTGAAAAGCTAACCAAAATGCAGAGAAGAAATACAGAGAAGAAACAGATGAAGACAATGAAAATAGTATACAGCCTCCTACCAAGGTTTTACACCTCCATGCAGATCCTTTACAACAGATATTAGTTTAAAATGAATACAGGATCATGACCCAAATGCCAAAAGACATTCTACAGCATGAAAAGGAATGAATGCAGTTGGCCTACTACAAAAACTGTATGATGTGGAAAAGTGGGGGATTTTAGGAATTTCCTTTCGAATAACATAGATATGAGCCTTTGCTTTGAGAATTATTAAATTTTTATTTATTTATTTTTTATTATTTATTTGATAATTTGTTATTTAGCTGACTCCCAATTATCCAGGGCATGGGTAAATGAACTTGTCCAGATAAATCCACAAATTTTTCTTCTTTCCAATTTTTTCTTAAATTTTTTTAAAAAAATGTTGTTATTAATTGAGGATTTGCATATCTGGAGAAGTTCATTTACCAACATACTGGTTAACTGGGAGTCTACTACACAACAAATTATCATATAAATAAATAAATCATAATAATAAATTTAATTAAATAAGTCCCAAAGAAAAGGCTCATAGTATCCATGTTATTCAAAAGGAAATTCCCAACAGCAAACTTGTCGTTATATCATGAACAATTCCTTTGGTCCTATAAATTTTTCTTATATTACTTATATTAATACTTAAATTTTCCTTGTGGATATCAGCAAAGAGCAGTAGAATACTAGTTTCAAAAGTCAAATCCAAGTACATTACATTTGATAATCTTTGTTTTAGTTCAATTGAAAATATGAAATTACTTATTCTGATACCAAGGAAATGTGATACAATCTTCTGTACCACATCATTTTATTATTATCAACACCCGACCTCCATGGAGTCAGAGACTCATCGTGGGAGGTACTCACTATTGCATACAATGCTCATCCAACCTCGTCTTAAACTGATTCAATGTGTCCACATCCACAACACACTCAGGCAATGCATTCCATTCACCAACCACCCTCCATTCAAAGAACTTGCTTCTCACTCCTCGGCTCACACCCTCCCTATACAGTTTCCAGCAATGGCCTCTTGTTCTACTTCTCTCTCCAATTCTATGAAAAATCTCTTCAATATCTACCTGATAACAACCCCTGACCAGGGGTTGTTATCAGGTGTCAATCATATCCCCCCCCCTTCCTCCTATTCACGAGGATCTGCAACTTAAATTCCCTCAATCTGTCCTCGTACTCCACATTGCAAAGACCACTGACTACCTTTGTGATTCTTCTCTGTACAATTTCCAACATATCCTCTTCACCATGAAAACCTAGCGACCAAATCTGTGCACAATAATCTACATGAGGCCTGATCAAGGCCTTATACAATGGAATCATAACCTCTCTATTTCTGCATGTCAGAGTTCTCTGCATCATTGCCATTATTCGATGTGATATCTTCATAACTTGTGCTGTTGCAAAGCTCTTGTTAAACAGGCATACCAATGCTACTGCCAGTATCCTGGAACATTCTCTTAAGATGCGTGGTGATATTTCATCAAATCCTATCACCTTATTAACATCAAGGTTATTTATTTCCTCAAATATCTCCTGCTCACTCACAATTAAGCTATCCTCTCCTATGTCCTCTACACTTAAGTTCCTCATGATTCCACCCTGATCAAGATGAAACACACTTGAGGTATCACTAAATACCTCAACAATGTCTTCTGCAACAGTTACTATTCTACCACTTTCATCCCTAAACTTCATCTTTCCATGATCATACTTCCTTCTACTTGCCACATATTTAAAAAACTCTCTAGGGTTTTAATTAGCCTTATTTGCCAAATTCTGCTCATACTCTACTTTTGTTTTCCTTACTAAGTCACTCTCCTGGCTTGTTCTTTATATTCTTCATGTGACTGATTACCATTATTCATCTTGTACTTCCTCCAAAGAACTTTCTTTTTCCAGATTTCATGCTTAAGCTCTGCATTCATCCATTTTACATCAACCTTATTCAGCATTTTGGCCTTTGGGATACATTCGTACATTGATGCTGTTATGTATTTCTTTGTAAGTTCCCATGCAGCATTTATTTCCTTACCGCTCAACTCCTCGTTCCATGTTATAGCTCGAAGTTGTCTCCTAAGCTTGTCATAATCACCAGCCTTATAATTCCACATATATTCTTTTCTCGCAAAAGCCTGCATATAACTAACCACAACACAGGTGATTACTTCATGATCACTTTCACCAAGTGGAGGAAAATATGAAACCCCCTCTAACAATTACATCCTCTGATGAAATGATGAGATCTAGAACTCTTGATCCTCATGTGCCTTTCTTTACATACTGCCTGAGATAGTTATCTCTCAAGAAATTCACTTTCCTTATTCCCAAATGTTATCTCTTCATTTCAATCTATACTGCTATAGTTAAAATCACCCATAATAATTACCCTTCCTTTGTTCACTAATCCAAGTTGTTTATACATTTCTTCATCACCACCTTCCACATTCCCAGGCCTATAGCAACATCCAACTAAATATGTCTTCCTCTCAACCTCCACATTACACCAAACTGCCTCATAACCATTTCCACTATTTCCCTCTTTCATGTCTACCTTATGTAGACTTAATTCCCCTGCTATCATCAGCAGCACCCCCCCCCCCCTCCCTTTTCTATCCTCACAAAAAATACTGTACTCTCTTCATTCAACCATGTTTCACTGATTCCAATGATTTGGGGGTGAATAAACTCAATCACTGAAACCATTTCATCCCCTTTATTTCTGATACTTCTGGCATTTGTAAACAAACAGAATAGTTCATTTTTAGGTCTATAGCCAGTCGTATCCAAGCCATATGCTGGTTGTGATTCCCCTGCTAATGCCAAAAATTCTCCCCTCTTATTTCGTATGCTTCTTGAATTAGTATACAAAAACTGCAGATTCCCTTTACTTCTTTATACCAGCTTTAGAAGTGATATTCATTCTACTAATTTTTCTACTATTCACAATAGTCCCAAGCCGATTTTTATCTGCCCTATTTTTAAAATTATTCCATGAAAAAGGATCAACAAACACACATTCATTGCATAAGTTTCTCTGTCTCACACTTAACCTCTTCAAATTTAGTTTCCCTGCCCAATTACTTCTACTTGCTCAGAAAACAGTAACTTCCTCAAAAGCTTATGATCCTCCAAGTTCAGATGTAACCCATCTCTTGCATACAGCTCTCTTTTGCCTTCAATCACACTACAGACATCAACAAATTCCAGACCTCTTTTTTTTTCACATTCTTGCAATCATATCATTCATTATCATCGCTCGTCTATTTAGCTCATAATTGTCAAAACAGGCAGCACACCAATCAATTAAAATTTCGAATATGAAAAACCTGCTAGAAATATACTGTAAGAATTATAAAGTTGCTGAGTCAGATAGATATGAAATACCTTTCAGATTTTATTTTCTGAATCAATAAGATGAATCTAAAAATTTCACATGTACTTTGATACATGTTCAAAGCAACTACTAACAAAAATATTTTAATGAGTAAAAATGACAGCACTCTTTCACTAAATACAAAAACAGAATTTAAAAAAATAAATAAATAAAAAAATAAAATTCAACAGTCAAGTGTATCAAAATTCTTCTACTAAATATAAAGTAAATTAGCTTACTTGAAATTGACTAGATAATATACTTTTAGTCTGTATATTTTCTTCTTCATCATCATCATCAGAATCATCACTAGAAATGATTTTATCACTTCTACTAGTTTGGGAAATAGATGGAACCAAGTGATACAAGAGACAAACATATCGAAATGATGCTTCCCCTGTCAGCATTCCTATAAATAGTTGCAGCTATTATATGTTAGCCAATATTGTAATCAGTAAATAATCCATAAAACAACATAAAATGCTATTAAATGTTTTGAGAAACTAAAAAAAAAATATTCTGACTCATTAAATAAATATTGTTTATTTACTCTTAATGAACAGCAGTAATAATAAAAATTTTTCCCCAATTCTAAATACAAGGACAAATATAATTAATTTTGTAATTTTCAAGAGCAGTGAAGTTATGTAATGTGGCTAGCCAACACTTTAGCGGAGTTAGTATAAATGATGAAATTCTTTGTAAGAGATATAGTTTGTTTAATATCATGTTTAATATCTCATTGTGAGCATTAGCCAATATCATATGCATTAATAAAAAGATAATTGCTAAAAGCATCACTGATAGTTATACTATCAAATGAGTGAACAATGTGTACATGTGTGGTTTTTTAAACCAATAAAGAATGCAATCTGGTCAGCTTATTCAAAAACTACCAGCCTACCCTTATTTGTTCAGTATTCAGGAGGTTACATACTGACATGGTGTATATATATACCATGGGTAACATAAGTATTCGACACCAGATTAGAATTTCTGGTTAGTTCTCAGTGTTCCTTAGAAGTTGTGTGGAAGCTCTCCTCTCATAAAGAAAAACAAGTTATAATGAATGTAAACTTAATTGTGCAAGATTAAGATAGAATCTTGTACACTCATATCAGGAAAATTTTATACATATATTCTATATATGATACATTCTATATATAGAATGTATCAGATGACACGTATATACAATGCAGAGTGAAATGAAAATATGTATGGAAAAGTGAGGAATGGAATCAATGAATGATGAAAGAAGTAACGAACTCCCAAATAGCACTGTATGTAGATTCAATTATTAGAGCTGTTGCAAATGAGAAGATGTACAACATTTGTTCTCAAGGAAGTCGCTCTATTCATTCTGAGTAGAGAGACTTAAGCATTGGATATGATGAGCAAGTAAGCAAAAGAGTTGTTAGCAGAGTAAGAATGAGTGACTTGCATGGAAATAAGAATCAAAGAATGGATATCAGAAGATTGCTGAGAAGAATAAAAGATAATAGTGCAATAGGAAAGGTAGTGAAGTACATGAAGGTGGTCTGAAAAGTTCTCTGCCTCGACCATAGATGGCAACACTATTGACAAGATTTTTTTTTTCTAAGTTGGTACATCTGTCATAAGCATTCAAGTGAAATTGCAAGTCATTCCATCAAGTACTTTTGTTTTATACAGCAGTCTGAAGCAAAAGTGTGATCTGTATCCCTTGAAATGGATAAAATTGAGTATCGTGAGGTTATAAAATTCTCTGTAAAAGAAGCTTTAATGCCAAAAGAAATTCATTCGAAGTTCGTAAAAGTTTATGGGCACTCTTCTCCTTCGTTTTCGACAATTAAGAGATCAGAGTTTAAATGTAGCCATACCAGAAATCATTGATCAAGTGCACAATATGGTATGGATAACCGGCGAGTCAAAGTGCATGAAATTGCTGAGACTATAGGCATTTCAAAAGAACATGTAGGATATATTTTGCATGAAGAACTGCAAATGAAAAAGATTTGCACAAGATGGATGCCGTGCTTACTCACAGCAGATTAAAAATGCACTCACGTGAAAATCTCTGAACAGTGCTTCGAGCATTTTAACAAGAATAAAACTGATTTTGTGCATCAATTTATTACTATGGATGAGACTTGGATTCGCCATTACACACCAGAATCCAAACAGCAGTCAAAACAGTGGACAGAAGCCAGTTGTTCAGTGCCAAAGAAGACAAAGTTGGTTCTATCAGCAGGAAACGTCATGGTATCGGTGTTTTGGGATGCTAAAGGCATTCTGTTTAATAATTATCTTGAAAAGGGTAAAACAATAACTGGGAAATATTATTCTGATCTTTTAACCAGACTGGAAGAAAAAATTCGTGAGTAAAGACCCGGTTTGCAGAAGAAATAAAATCATATTTCATCAGGACAATGCACCTGCTGCCCACAAAGGTTTTTGGCAATGGGAAAATTAAGGGATCTGCACTATGAATTGTTGGAACATCTACCCTATTCCCCAAATTTGGCTCCCTTTGACTTCTATCTCTTCCCAAAACTAAAACTTTTCCTCACTGGTCAGAGGTTTTCTTCAAATCAAGAGATGATTGCAGCTGTAGAGGGGTATTTTGCAGATCTTATTGAGAACCACTAGAGATATGGGATAATCGCGCTGGAGCATCACTGGAATAAATGTATTAGTCTTAAAGGAGATTATGTGGAAAAATAAAAATAATTTTGAAATTATAAATTCGTTTTTTCATTGGTGTGGGTCATCTGGAGAAGCTACCCTCCAGATGATTCACACTCTCCCTTCCAGCAGAGTAGCCTCTGCTGGAAGGGAGAGTGTAATGGTTGCAGGTAACACTGTGAAAAAGTTTGATGCCAAAAGAGGTGAATGTGTGAGTGGACAAAAGAATGGAATGGTCTGGGATTTGGGAGGAGCATTTGGGATCTGGAGAAGGTTCTAGGATGTGGGAAGGCATAGCAGATCATGTCTAAGAAGTGGAATCAGAGCTTATTGACCCAGAACAAACTGTTATATTTCTATATGAATGTGAGAAGTATCAGAAATAAGGGGAATGAAATTGTGGCATTGATTGATTTTATTCACCCAAAAATTGTTGGAAAGGGTGAGATGAAGTTGGATGAGCAGGACATTGAGTAAACAGAAAGAGCGATGGAAAGGTATTATGTTTTTAATGAAGATGGAAAAGTCAAAATGGGAAGTGGACTGTGGTTGATGACAGAAAAGGAGTTATGACCATGCAAGGTAAAGATATAAAAGGGAAATTGTTGCTATAGAAATATTGCTATAGAACTAGTAATGCAAAGACAGTGACAATGAAATGTATAAGCAAACAGCCATACAAATAGGAAAAGGGTGATTTTATAGGTAATTTTAATCACAATATGGTTGATTAATTCTTCTTGCTAAGGCTCATTGCTGCAAGTATCAATTTCTTCTACCCCCCCCCCCTTCCAGTCTTGAGCACTTCCCGTCAGGTCCAGAATCCCCATCTGTCTTTTTGCCCTTTCATTCATTCCTGCTGTCTTCCTCTGGGTCACTTTCTAACAGGACACATTCTGAATGCTTGTTCAGCAATTCTCTCCTTACCCATTCTTTCCACATATTCAAGCCATCTCACAATCTGTCAGCTTAGATTTCATCAAACTGAAGTGAGGACTCATAGTTTATATAGTTTATAGTTCTTGATTATGTCTTTTCCATTCCCTTTCTTACATGTCCAAAGATTTTTCTGAGGATTTTATTTTCACAGATCAGCAAAGCTTTTGCATCTTTGTCTGTTATGCTCCAGGTTTCTGTTCCATATAAAACAATGGGCCTAATAATTATTTTGTATATTTCTATTTTAACTCTGACTGATCCAATTTTTGAAGATAATAAATGATGTAGTGAATAATAAAATCTATTGGAGGTTTGCATTCCAATCTGTATTTTTGGATTAATTTGATTATCTCGAGAAATCAGTTCCAAGATATTTGAATGACATAGCATTTTTAAATTTCAGGTTATCTATGGCAACCTGATCTTTTCCCCTTTCACTGTTGTTTCTACATACTTTTAAATATTCATTTTTATAGTGTTTATCCTAGTTGATTTGTAATCCTAAATTTTCAGCAGACGTTTTGTGGATGTTATTCTAATATCAGCGTTTTCTCCAAACAGATACACATCATATCCTAATATTGCTGTTCTGCTAACACAAGCAGAAGATAACATAAATAAACATACTGTAAAAAGATAATCTTTTTACAGTACATTTTTCTAATTTTAAGTTAAATAGGATGGGAAAAAGGGCATATCCTTGTTTCAGTACTTTCTTAAAAGCAAAAGTTTAGATCTAATTCCATTAGCCAATACCATGCTTCAGCTGTCAGTGGTGCAAATTCTGATTAAATTTATTATCTAATGAGGAACTCATTAGATAATAAATTTGTTGAGGTTTGAACTGTTTCTTAGGGCTGAGGCTGATTCCATGAATAGCCTTTCAAATTTGAATTTACTACGGTGTATTACTATGGCTTTCTTCCACCGTATTCGGTGGCATGTATCCAAAACATCTGCAAGAGCAGAGCGGCTGTACTGGTGAAACCGGATGTAGTCCTTGTGTTCTTAAATTCTGATATTCGCTGGCTGTCCTGCCTGTTTGGCCAAAGTAGAACATTTGAAGTCCTGAAGCACTCGATTCTCTCTCTCTCTTTCACATGGTCACAACTTCGCCATTGCTCATAGAAAATTACCGGCCGAGGATATAATGATCCCAATTGAACGCAGGATCTGCCATCTTCGAAACCACGTCGCTAACGATATTAGACTGGATGTAGCTTGTGTTCTCACGAAAGCAAGACCACCAAAAACCAACATATCCAATAAGGAATATAAATCTCTGCAGGAATTGAAGAAAAACAAAGAAATAGTAATCACCAAAGCAGATAAAGGTAACGCCACAGTATTACTTAATCAAAAGGATTACACAGGTAAGCTTAATGCTCTACTATTCGATCAAAATACTTACCTCCCTATCGAGTACAATCCCACCAACTCACAAATTAGAAAACTCCACAGGCTCCTTAAGAAGGTCATTTCTTGGCATGTAGAAGTCACTAACAAATTAAAACCTTTTAGCGCCATAACCCCCCCCACACACATATGAACTCCCAAAAATACATAAAGAAAATGTGTCATTATGTCCCATAGTGGATGGCATTGATTCCCCCACATACAAATTAGCTAAACATTTGGCCAAAGCGCTCGCACACTATACTGGCAACACACCATCACACATAAAAAACTCAACCCACTTCAAAGCCAGCATAGAAAACCTTACACTCCAACATACTGACATAATGGTCAGTGTTTTGATGTCTCCTCCTTATTCACAAATGTCCCACTCAAGGAAACCTTAGAGTTAATCCAAGTTAAATTTCCTCCTGATATCTCAGCCCTATTTCAGTTCACAATGAACTCAGGCTATTTCGTTTGGCAAGGAAAATTCTACAAACAAATAGAGGGGATGGCCATGGGTTCATCACTCTCCCCTTCCTTGGCCAACTTTTTTATGGAGACTTCTGAAGAAAAAGCCTTTAACTTTTCCCCACAAAAACCAACCAACCATATGGCTTCGCTACGTTGATGATGTGTTCGCTCTTTGGCCACAAGGCTCTGATACACTCCTCTCCTTCTTAACACACTTAAACAACCAACACCCCAGAATCGAGTTCACCCTGGAAAAAGAGGAAAACAATAGCCTCTCTTTCCTAGACACCTAGCAATCTGATGGAACCTTGGTTTTCTCAGTTTATAGAAAACCCACCCATACAGGCATATACGTTCCCCAACAACCCCCCCCCCCCCGTGCCACAACAATACGAAGTTATTAAGACACTACACAACAGGGCTAAACTTGTCTGTTCAAATGACAATGCCCTCCTGATACCACAGAACTAAACCACATCCTGAAACAATGGTTACCTGCAAAAAAAAAAAAAAAAAAATTGAAACCAGTAAACTACAACTCCCCCCTCTTCCCCTTCCCAACAAGGATTACCAAAATCCTAAAAAAACGACTTGACTCCGTGTTACAGACCATACAGAATATTGTTGACCCTTATCCACTCCACTAAAGACCTGCCACTTCCCCTTGACCTACCTGGTGTTTACCAAGTCTCTTGCAGCTGTAAGCCGTCCTACTTTGGTCAAACAGGCAGGACAGCGAACATCAGAACACAAGGACTACATCTAGTTTCACCAGTACAGCTGTTCTGGTCTTGCAGACCATGTTTTGGATACACGGCACAAAATACGGTGGAAGAAAGCCACGATAATACACCGTAGTAAATTCAAATTTGAAAGGCTATTCATGGAATCAGCCTCTGCCCTAAGAAACAGTCCAAACCTCAACAAATTTCATTGCATGAGACTGCCCCAAATTTGGGAGACTTACATCAGAAGACCTTCAGGCCAACAACCAAGAATATCTACACAGCCCACTAGGGGGCAGCATCAGGACTTTTAGGAGAAACAATAGCTTCCTACTTCGTCCTCATTTACTGTGTGTAGTGCCTGCGTGCATGTGTCTTTATTTTAAGTTCCTGTGAAGATGGCAACGTGACGTTGCCGAAATATTGGAAATATAGATTAAAATTTAATTTAATTTATATCCTATGTACGTTGTAAATTCCTTAAATTATTTAATAAGTATGTTTAACCAACATCTAAGCCTTTCTACGAGAATAGTATACACTGATTGTATGTATGTTGTTTATAATTCTATAATAAAAATTTACTTTGTTTTGCTTACATCTATTGTAGTATGGTGATTGTATGGGGTTTTGTGTTTCACTATATAGAATCATCTTCATCCTAGCACTAAAATACCAATTTATTGGACACACCAACAGCAAGAAACAGACAAATTTTCCTGTCCTGATTTAAGGTCACAACTTGAATCAGTTTTTCACTTCCCATGGCAATAGCATTAAGTAAATAATTTTGCATGTTTTTTTTTTGACATCAGCCAATGTTCTGTTCATCTAAGTAATATAAAAAATATCATCTTGAACTGTAAAGTAAAAAATGAAAAGGGTTACTGGTTTCTTTTCCCCTTCCACTGTTAAAAAATTAAAAACAAACGAGAAAATCAGTGAAGATTTAACTACAGAGGCTGTGTCGAATAAGTTTTGTTCATGATGCTATCAGTGTCCAACAGCAAGGAATGGCTGACATAAATGACTGCAGAGTTGGACTGTTCAAAAAAAAAAAAAAAAAAAGTAGCAGCAAGTTGTTCCTCTAGGGGTGTTCAACTCTCCTGTTGTTAATACAATGTGCTTAAGCTGAATGTAACTTTTCTTTAGATTTGAGAAAAGCAGGAATACTGCTATCACAGCATCAATCTAATAGACAAGCACGGATGTTGAATGTTATTTGTAACACATTTTAACCGTATTACACCAAACCAACTAAATTATAAAAAAGATGTTTATTAACTGGTTTATATTTTGCTGGATTTCAAACTGTATTTGGCAGACAAGTAAAAAGGTTAGCCTTCCTCAAAAGATGTCATGATAGCAATACTACTGCCGCTACTTGAATACAGCTCACCTAGTTAAACAGCACTATGGCTCTACATGAAGAGATATTTAATGTTTTAACACTTTAACTGCCATGATACTAATTTTTTTCCTGTCTTCACAGGCCACTGCACTGAATCGTCATATTATGTTATTCTAGTGTTTATTTCACTTAACCAAGCTGTGAAAACAATTTTTTGTTCTTGTTGAGACGTTTATTCAGTGTAACACACATGCGTTTCACATGGCCTGCTAAGCAAAGTAAGATTTTGCCAACAATAAAACACCACGTGGCCATGTGCGTTTCACATATAACCTATCTACCAAGTCTGGATTTCTTAGTATATTTGTTTACCGAGTTGTTGTGACTTTGTTTCGTTTGTTTTATCGCTAGCTAAGTGATATAGCGAAACAAAAAACAGGTACTTCTTTTCATTAGGTAATTCTGTTGTAAAATATTGAATGTTTTGAGAATGTTATTATTTTAGTAATATGGGTGACTACAAGAGATAGCAGTAAAGACTGCAAAAACCTTTAGACGAATTGATGTCCAAAGAAGAAGACCATCCTTTCGAGGAATCATCTGATGTTGCAGGAGTATAAGTCAAGTGAAGCAGGTGGCTTATCATCTTCAGATAGTGAAAGATCGCTCTTGAAAAAGAAAAAACACTGCCAGACGTTCCTCCTGTTTTTCCATCTTATTCCTCATTCACAAACGTGTGAAGCTATTGAGAATGTTGTGAGTAATTTCTACCTAAATCATTCTTCAGAAAAAGAAAATGAAGATGAATTACCTTCTCTGGCGTGGGGCAAGTAACGGGAAGGTATTTGAAGGAATTTCCATTCGAAGGTAAAATTGCAGGAATACTTGTACTTTTTGAAAATATGTTTGAAAAGTCACAAATTGATTTTTATATTGTTCTCAGATGATCAATTGTTGGAACTCATGATCAACGAAACTAATCGTTATGCTTCTCAGAAAATAAATGCAAATTGTTTGTTTGCCCAGTGCGAGAATCAACAAATGGAAAGATACCAACATACAGAAATTAAGACTTTCATTGGATGGGTCTTTTCTGTTTGCCTCACCTGTCTGACTATTGGTCAAAAAAAATAATGTATTCAAATTTGTTATGTCATGAAATCGTTTTGAGCTGCTGCTATCGAACTGGCATTTTTCGAATAATGAAAATGCAGATATTTCCAATAGACTGTATAAGCTCACGCCACTAAATGAATCTTTGAGAGCTAATTTCAAACGTTATTTCACACCCAGAGACCGAGTCTGTATAGAAGAGACATCGATCCCTTTTTTGAGGTAGGATAACATTCCTGCAATACATAAAAAACAAGCAACATAAATTCGGAGTCAAACTATTCAAGTTATGCATTGAAGGTGGCTATATAGACCTATGACTTCAGAATTTATTGTGAGAAAGAGAAAAATTTGACAAATGCTAATGAAAATGTCCCAACTACTGTTGTTATGAAATTATGCGACCCACTGCTGGATTGTGGCAGATCAGTTTACACAGGCAATTATTACATGAGTGTAGATCTCACCCATAAGTTACTTGAAAGAAAAACACACACCTTGTCGATACCTTGAGGAAAAACAACCCAGGAGAAGTAATTTAAAAAAACTATGAAAAGGTGAATGTATCTCTATGGAGAGCAATACAGGGATTGTGGTCACGAAGTGGCAGAACAAACGTGATGTCCTAACTCTTTCTACAAAGCATGTTGGTCAGATGATGACGGTCAGCTCCGGTCGAAATTCTGAAGTAAATAAGCCTGTTGACGTCATAGATCATAACAAATCTGACTTTCACAGATTTATCTGACCAGATCAAATCTTACTCAGCAAGTTTGAGAAAGGGCATTAAATGGTACAGAAAAATCATTATTTATAAACTCTTATTTTCTCTATAAAGGTGTGACTGGTAGAAACATATCAATAACTGCTTTTAGAGAGCAAGTTGTCGAATCTTTGTTAGGTCTGTCTAAAAATAATCAAGAGCATCAATCCCAGAAGATGAATAAACATATGTTGGCAGATATCAGTACATCCGACAGGCGAAGATGTGTTGTTTGCTATAACAAAATATCAACAGAAAGTGGCAGAAATGTTGCAGCTAAGAAAGCATTGCTTCTCAGTGGAAATGTGACCAGTGCGAAAAATATTACTGTGTGACATGCTTTTGCGAAGCCCATGATTGCATCCTTTAGCAATTAGCTGTTTTTTTTTCTTTATTTATTGACTAAAAATAATAAAAATAACGTTTCATTTATTGTCTTCAAGCTGAAATCAAAATAGCTTTCGTTTCTTGCCTTTTTGAAATAAATACTTCAATTTATCTCCTTTGTTTTATTGAAACACTTGTGAAAAATATATACATATATTTTCGTATTTTGATACATGAAAAATTTCAAGTATTTTGATGGGCTAAGCTCAGTTTCTAGTGCACCAGGCCATGCTTTTTTACAGCCCATGCATTAAAAATAGCTGCTGTAAGACACAACTGTTTCGCTAAGGAATAACTTATCATTATTCCTTAGCGAAACAGTTGTAAGACACAACTGTTTCGCTAAGGAATAATGATAAGTTAACCTGTAAAACAGATACGTATCACATTGCACTAGCGGAAAGTGCATGAGTGAGGCACATTTGTTGCATACGGCAGTCAAAGCGTTAAATGTTGAACTGTGGCTCGTCCTATATCACATCTCTAAAGTTTTGGCAAAAAAATACACCAAAGTAAAAATCAAGCACTTTAAGAAATACGAAATCCTAAACAGTGCCGAAGTACTGCGCCGTGACTGCAACGTTGACAAGATTATGACGACACAATTGTCACAGGTACTTACAAGTAGAAGCTAAGAATGCCATCAGCCATGGACATAGTTTCACCATTACACCTAAAGAAAATTCCAAAACTAGAAATCATGATGAATATAGAATGAGGCATTTGCAGTCTTCCACTTTCAATGGCCAATAAACGTGCGTTTATATCTAGCTAACATCCTAAACAAATCTAAACCACCTAAAAGCAATATAACACAGGATGAAATAGATGCTTTAAAAAGTTTACATAAGAATAAAAATACTGTGATTACTAAAGCTGATGAGGGTAATGTCACAGTTATCAGGAATGAAGAGTATTACAACAACAAAAAAAAAAAAAAAAAAAAAAAAAAAATGCAGGATCTCCAAGGTGACAGTTGTGCTTTCCAAATTATTGAGATTCCACTAGATCTCAGAAGAAAAAAGCCCATAAATGATTGCAAAACCTGACTTCTTGATGCAAAGAAATTGTCAACAAAATAAAACCTGTTAATGTTAAACCATCCCATATTTATATGATACCTACACTCCACAAATCTATTATTCCCCTAAATCCTACAGTGGATGATAACATGGGGAGTCCTAATTATAAACTTACTCAACAGTTAGCTAAGTTGTTTGTCTTCCCCTTACTGACAACTTCTCTACTTTTATACAAAATTTCATTCATTTCAAATTACTAGTTAAAAATTATATCCTTAAAAATACAGACATAATGGTTAGTTTCGATGACACGTCTTAATTTACTAAAGCACCACTAATAAGCACTCTAGAATTAATAAAGTCTAATATCGTGAAATTATTCACATTTACTATAAATGCAGGTTACTTTACATGGCAAGGAAAAATCTACAGACTAACGGTGCTGCTATGGGTCTCCCCCTCTCCCCGCCCTCCCTGGCTAATAGTTACATGGATCAGTTCAATAACAAAGTACCGTATTTGCAGGCGTATAAGACGCACACCCCCTCTTTTGTACACATTTTTTAGGAAAAAACTTTATCACTGAATATTATAACAAATTTACAGTATTTCAAACATAAAGTAATAAATATATCTACTTTCAACAAATATCTAATCTAACTAGGAAAGAGTACCCAACTTTTAATTTTCTTCGTCAAAACCCAGAAATTCATTTCCAGAGCTGAATCAAGAGACACTTGAAACCTCTTCTAAATCAGAATCTGAGTCCTCATACAACAAATTGTCCTCAGTACCATCCAGTGCATTACTAATGCCACACTTCTTAACCACTGTCTCAGTTTTCACAGCATCCTGAAGCTTTGACCCACTCACAAACTTGCGAAATGCTGGGCTTCTTCCTGATAGCATAACCTCAAAATCTGAAGACTGCATCCAGCTGTTCCATGTCTCTTTCATAAATCCCTTAAATGGTTTATTAATACAGACATCTAAAGATTGAAGATGACTAGTTAGACATCCTGGAATTACAGCTGAGTTTTCAATTCCTTGAGTTTATTTTTAACATCTTCCATTCTGTGAGAACGAAACTGATCCCATACTACCAGGGCACCTGGAAATTTTATCTATCCATAACTTCATTCTTCCTCTATCCATCCAACCTTTTTTTGAGTGAAAATGTACAAACACTCCTTTAAGCAGTTTTTCTCTGGATAGTGTCTTCCTTTTAAAAATCAATAGTAGCGGCAATTTTGTACAAAATTTCCAGAAATGAAAGTAATAAAAAAATGAGTATCAGCGTATAAGAGGCACCCTGTTTTTCAGACTTATTTTCAAAGAAAAAAAGTGCGTCTTATACGATAGCAAATACGGTACTTACCACAGCTACATACAAACCTTTGCATGGTCATGCTCTGTTAATGAGGTGTTTGCCATTTGGCCCCATGGACAAGACACCTTGGATTTTTTCGATACCTGCATAACAGCCAACACCCCAAAACTCACTTAACAGTAGAAAATGAATCTACAATAATAACTGTTTGTTTTTTCTTGACAATATTAGTCACCAGGCTTTCAGGTGGTTCACTATCTTTTTCCATTTATGGAAAACCAACACACCCAGGAAGATATCTATATAAACAATCACATCATCATCCAGCCAAACAGTGTGTTATTCTTAAAACAATTACACATAGGGCTAGGGTTATTTGTTCTAAAGATGCAGCTCTTTCCACCAAAGTTGAATATTTTCACCATACTTTCCTGGCCAATGGCTACCCCTCCTACAAAATAGATAAAATACTACATGGCCCTCTTACTTTCCCATTTCTCAAACACACAAGAACAAAACACCACTATTACTATTCCCTATGTCTGAAGTACATCTGAAATGATAGCCCAAGTATTAATAAAATATAAACTTTGTACCACATTCACACTACATGTTAAATTGGCAACTTTGATCTGCTCTCCTAAGGATAAACTCCTTGCCTTGGCTGACTAGTTTGCCAGTCCAGACCTGCCATAATAATGGTAGAAAATGTATTTTTGATGTTCTCCAAGATAGATGTTAAACTAGTCCTAGGGATACCACTCCACATAGGATTAGACAGAAGAAAATGAATATGCTTTACAAAAGTCGTTACAGGTCAGAAAGATTATTTTTAGAGTCAGCCATGGTTATGAAGTCATTCTCCTCAACTGAACAAGCATGGTTGCATTAATTTCCCAAAAATTTGGGAGACTTATCTTAAGATTAAGACGAGTCTTAAGATAAGATACAGTATGTCCCCAACACTTACAGTTCATTGGGATTTCATGTCCTCCAGTAAAAGTCCTGGCTGTAAAATACCACTTATCAATTATCTGATTTATATGAAATGAAGTCCTGCAGAGAATTGTCATTCATATGTCATCAATAAATCATTCAGGGTGGAGAGATTTCACTGAACTCAACTTCCCTTTTATTAGATTTATTTGACTTAAACCTCATTCACATAACAACATACTTGTTGGTATAATTGGCTATGATTTCAAGCAGTTTTGAGAGAAATGGAAACTTGTTCTTATCGTTAACAGTTCTTGCAACACATACCACTCGCTCCCCAAATGTATTGGAATTGTTTCTTTGTTATCATCAAAATATTTGCTGAAATGTTTACCAAAATCTTAATTTCTTCTTTTCAAAGTCTTCCAGATCTTCAGGCCAGATGAAAGCATCAAATAATGAGAACAGCTCTAGCAATTTTTGAGTGATCTTCACTATATCTTTTTATCAAACATATTATTATTTTGTATATGAGTTTGTTTTTTCACTCATCATTCGAATACCTCTCTGCATGCATTATCTCAATAGCATTATATACACCTACACTATACTATCAAAAAATTTCCTCTCAGGAGGTTGTGGAGCTTCTATCATTTCTTTTAGTGAATTCAAGGAACTCTCCAAATGGTATTTTGTTTACCTAATTAGTGCATTTACCCTTTGAAAACAGTTACAGCTGTTTGAATAAAGTTAAAAAAAAACTAATAAAAAACAGATTCTTAATTCAAAGCACTACATCTTCATTTTCTTTAATAAGAATTTTGATGAACATCATCTCCTTTTTCATTGTATAGAAAGGCTTAGATACTGAATCATAACAACAATGTTTTACAGTATAAACAACACCAAGAGATGAAATAAATATATATATTAAACTCACTAATATTTTGCTGGTTTTCTAACCAGCATCGTCAGAGCACAATTATAATTGTGATAGGCACACAGCACTAAACTATGTAACTGAGGAAAACAATTTAAATTGTAAATGACACAGAACTAATGTCCTTACATGGCACCCTCTATGGGTCAGATAACCACAGAGTTCATGTAGAGAAAGCAGGCTATTAGGTATTAAAATGAGTCTTCCAGATCTTTGGTAAATTAATGCAACCATACTTGTTGAGATTAGGAGAGTGCTTCCTAGCTGATGCTGATACTAAAAATAGTCTCTCAGACTTATAAGGACTTCTATGTAATAAAGATGTTTTCTCAATATGATCCTATGTGAAGTAGTATTCAGAGCATGATGTGCCAATCCTGACTTGCCATAAAGATGATTGTGGATGTAATTTTTGTGTTCTTCAAGGCAGATGTTAACTGATTTACCAGTCTGTCCAAAGTAGGCTAAACTACAGGTACAAGGAACTTTATATACTATGGGATATTCTAGGGGATGCAGTTGATCTTTAGGAGAATGTATGAAGGTAGCTAGTTGAATGAAGGTTTGAAAGTGGCATGGAGGACATATTTGCAGAGAACAATGTCCCCCCCCCAATATACCCTTAACATATGGGATGGGAATCATCGTGCTGTGATCCTGTGTGTTGGAAGGATAAGGATGCATACAATATTTTATCTATTTTATATAGACTACAGCCATTGGCTAATTTTTTTGTATAGACTACAGCCATTAGCTAATTGGCTAACTTTGCAACACCTTTTCAGCCATTCACTAAAAAGGTGTTGCAAAGGTACCTAAGCTCAGTTTCAAGAGCTGTGTCATTTGACAAATGGCCTTGGCTTGGTAAATGTTTTAAGGATGGCATACTGCTAGGAAAGATGGTGGTGGTGATGTGACTGTTTATGCAAATGCTTTCCTGTATGAGGGGTTTTGTGTAAATGGTGAACAATAATGAGCCATTAGAAAGTCATGCCACTAGTGTATCTAAATAAGGGAAGACAATTGTTACTTTCTTTTTCTGTGATGAAGTTTATTTCAGGATGTTGGCTGTTAAGGTGTATTATCAAAAATATATCTAATGTGTCAAACAGTAAATGCATCATCAACATAGCACAGCCAAACTATTGCTTTAAATGTGGCTGTGATTAATGCTTGGTTTCAAAATATTCCATACAGAATTATAATACCAAATAATTATGAAAGTCACATAAAAGTTTTTTATTTGTAGAATTTTTGGCTGTTTCATAGCCATTTTCAATACACTACAGGAAGATAACAAAAAGACAGAAAATTTAAATTGAAAATGCATGATATTATATGCACCATCGACTACAGGAGAATAATTATCTGCATTAATAAAGATATTTCCCTCCATCTGATCCTATGAGAAGGAGTATCTAGAGCATGGTCTGCTGATCCTGACTTGCCATACAGATGATCACAGATGTAATTCTTATGATTGGCAGACCATACTTTGGATACTCCACACAGGATCAGATATAAGAAAACATCATTACACAGAAGTCGTTATAGATCTGAGAGAATATTTACAGGATCAGCATCAGATATGAAGCAATCTCCTAACTTCAACAAGTATGGTTTCATTAATTTACCAAAGATTTAGAAGACTATCATTTTAAGACCTGATAGCCTGCTTTCTCTACATTAACACATTCACATTGAGAAGAAGTGTTTCACACATTTATCGTACCAATGGGACTTCCCACTACCATTTGTGTGCTGCTTCCACATTGCATGGGTGGCTGAATGATGCAAAATTTATGTGGCATGTCAGTTGCAACCCTTTTGGTAGAATTTTATTCCCGCCTGTTTGTATATTGCTGCACATCGAGTTGGCAGGTGGCTTCACTGACACAAAGTTTGTGTGGCATGTTAGTAGCAACTCTTTCAGTATAATTTTATTTGAAGTTACCATTTGTGATCAATCTTAATGACATGAAAAATTTCAAATGCAATCACACAAATACTTATTTCATGTAAATGAAAATTTGGACAAATGTTAGGACAACTGTTTTTAGTTAGATGCTGTGCTTGGTGGTACAACAAATGATTTTGCTTGAGTCTATGCACCATGGTTTCTTTGGCAGGGGATGTGTTTCATTAGGTATTGTCATTTTTATCTGAGCTGTCTCTGATTGCACTATTTGCTGACAAATATTACACAGACTGCAAACGTCTCTGAAATCATTGTCAGATGTTATCTTTGAGACATCACAATTTGCAACATTATTTGCAACATCCAAGTTTGCAATATTATTCCTTCTAGAAAAGTGCTTCCTTCAAACACAATTCGCTTGTACCTTATTCAGTGATACAATAAAACTAGTTGTTTTTCTTGCATATGCAGTATAATGGCTGTTAGTGATTTATATTTCGCAAACAAATGCTTTTCAACTATTCATAAGTTGTTTTTTTTTTTAAATTTGCCCATCATAAATGTAAATATGAAAGCCTAGAGGTTATAGGATCATGTATTCTTCACCCCCCCCCCTCAGATGCTTATTACAGAAGTGCACATATAATATCACAGATGTAAATTATTCACAATCCATTTTATAGTACTGAAAGTATTTTTATTCATGCCTATTCTTTCTCTTCCTTATATTTACAGTTCTTACATCTTTTAGTAAATCAAGTATAGTAACTAATAATCAAATATATCGTCTTTAATTATTGTTTTTTAATATATTCTGCTTTCAGGGGACAGCTGTAGTCCCTGAGAAAGTGCGTCTCCAGGTGGCAGATCAGGGAATGTCTCCAAGAAACGGGTGGTAGGAGGCAAATGAAATACCTCCCACAGACCAACAGGTATGCAGCAGAGGAATGGCAAACTGGCTGCATTAATTGCATAAAGTCCTTAAAGATGAATCGGCCAGCAAATAGAAGCAGAAATAATGCTACCGCATACGGGAGAGCCAATGTGCCTAACTGAAGCCCACATAGAGTAGGCAAGAAGACAGCTATGTGGAAGGCGAACTGCATATATAATATTTCAACATCACAATGTTGTACAAATCTGGTAAATTAAAACTGATAGAGAGAACTTGAATTGTTTAAATGGGAAATAGTGGGAGTTGCAGAGACCCACTGGATAAGAGAGGGAAAAATCGACATATAAAACGCTAGCATATTTTACTCAGGAAGGAAAGATAACAATCACAAAGAAGGTGTAGCAATCATTAATCATTAAAAAATGGCTCCTAAACTCAATAGCTGACGTAAGACCAATTTCCTCTAGAATCATCTCAATAAGATTCAAAGCAAAAGAAAAACAAATATATATAAAAATAATAGAAGTTTATGCCCTGCAGCAATCAATGAAGAGGAGGAATACATTCAATTCCTTGAACAATTGCAAGAAGAAATCAGCTAAACAAGTACAAGAGCTATCTTGATTATTATGGAAGATTTTAATGCAAAGATTGGTCAGTACTCTGAAGATAACGCAGAAGTAATGGAAAAATTTGGTCGTGGAGAGATGAATGAGAGACAAGAGGACTTGATTCATTTTTGGAAAATAAATCAACTGTTAATCACAAATACCTTATTCTACCACAGGCCACAACACAAATACACCTGGACATCACCAAACAATGAAATCAAAAACTGTATAGACTATATAATTAATTAATAAGAAATGGAAACATTCCTTCCATAATAAACCACCAAAAACAAAAGAAGACAGACATCTCAAACTCAATGATAACTTGACAAGATCTAACTATCAGAGAACATTAAAAGAAAAATTAAATAATCTTGCTTTAGATAGCATCTCAGAGTCTTGGAAAAAAGGTAAATAAATTATTAAAGAAACAGCAACAAAACACCCAGGCTACCAGACAAGAGTAAATAAAGATTGGCTTACACCAGATATTTTGGACTTATGGGAGAAAAAAAGAATATCCAAAACTAACCTCTCAAAAGGAGATAATGAAGAAAATAGATTACTATACAAAAATTTGAAAAAAGAAATAAGACAAAAAATGCAGATGAGCAAAAATCACATATTTAGAAGAAAAAGCAGGAATATGTGAAGAAGCATACAAAAAACATGACTCCAAGAGTCATGTTTTTTGTATGAAATAGTTAAAGAGATAACTAGAACATACTCAACCAACCCAGTTTCAATACTGCAAAAAGATGGAACCACAAGTAGCTGTGAAACAATAAAAGAAATGTGGACTAATCATTTTAAAGAAACATTTGCAGCTGCAGAAAACACAGATCAAGATGCCTTCAACCCAGAAGAAACTTCTGACATAAAAGCATCCTAAATGAAGAAATACATAGAGCAATCAAACAAATGAAAAATAATAAAGCACCAGGCAGACAACATTCAAAAAGAACTTCTAGAAAAAGGGGAGAAAGCATAATAAATTACCTAAAGGAACTGTTCAACAAAATACTAAAGAAAGGAAATTTACCAACAGAAAGGAGAACAGACCAGATCGTAGTCATCCACAAAAAAGGAGATGTCAGATTCTGCACTAACTATAGACTATCACCTGGCTGAGATCTGGCACTCTCTCTCTCTTTAATTCTACCACTAACCCACTGTTTTTTCCCAGCATGCTACTTGCATCATCCGTTCCAAGGCCTACTAACCAAGTACCAGTTTCCATAGCAAGAATAACCCATTCACTTCACTCTCTAACATATCAAAGTACCATGTAGCAGTTGAGTTTTGGAGAAGAATTATGGAAACAAATGCTGCTTTTGGGTTTTGATTTTTATCAAAGTATCTTATATAAAGAACAAATTCCTCCTCATTTGAAATTTCTGTAGAAGCATCTAGAAAAAGACATGCTCTAATGGAATTTATTTCCTAAATTAATTAATGTTCGATGACATCAGCAATTTTACATTTCATGTTACTTTCATATTGTTCTTCTGTATCTGTCTGTATTTACATTATGCTTATTTATCAAGACTATCAAGTTTTTGAATTCAGTAAAAAGTTCTTCTCTTCAAGGATTAGGCATTTGCCTGTTCCAGCTTCAGTGGGCTTTTCATCTTGCAGCTGGTCTTTTTCTTTCCTTTAGCCTATATTTATCCACCTCTTTTGGTAGCCAATATCTTTCGATCTTAAACAGATAAGTAAATAGTTTCTTCAATTAAAGTATATAACAGGCTTTATTAAAAATGACTCCATTTTTCTTTGGCAAGCAGCTAAAGGTTTATGGCCATGTCCATGTTTCAGTATTTTGTTAGAATTAAACACTTCATGAAACTTAAATGCCTCCACTTTGAAAGGTTCTTGAAAACCATATAGTAATCTAGATTTACTATTAATATCTTTAGGAGATTTTTGCATACATTACAAAATGCAACTCATCTTCTTCTTATCACAACTACTTGAACTCCTTGAGCCATCTGTCTTGCAAAGCATCTCCTACCTGATTGTTTTTACTTGATTACCAGAACTCTTTCCTCTAGCGTTTCATTCTTTTTCATAATGAAGGGTGAATTTAAATAGATTATCCAAAAACAATAATTCAATGGGAAAGGCAAATAATAAAATTCATGAAAACAAAAAAAAAAGTAGATGGCACTTGTGGAACCATACTCATGTTTCACAACACAGTCAGTCACAATAATAAAATTCATGAAAATAAGTGAGTAGATAGCACTTACAAAGCCTTTCATAATAAAATTTAATTAAATGAATAGCACAAAGAGAAATAACTAAACAGCAGGTTTAATCGTTCTGATATTTCATCTGTGTCACAAACACAGACGAGACATAAACATCTTCAGTAATACAATATTAAAATTGTAATAACACACACACAAAACAATAATGGGAAGAAATTTGTTTCACCTGATATCCACATTTTCTAATCAAACAGAAGAAACTTTCACCCCTGTCTATAGTCGATAATTTGCCAGATTCCTTGAACATGCAACATCAGTTCAGACTATTTTAGGCCTGAAGTCCTATGAGGAGCATACCTTCTATGGATGCTGTTGGCTAGCCTAAGATGTTGGGTAGGAGGCCTAAAAATTAAAGTTTCCCAAATCTGGGGATGTTTAATACAATATTTATTTAGATAAGGCTGTTAAAGATACCAAGAAATTATATACTTGATTTTAATCCTTTTTCCAAGGAAGCAAAACAATGTTTTTCGTCGTCATCGTCGTCTGAGCAATTTAGGTATAGGCTTTTTATGTCCTGTTCCTGCTCTGCAGATGAAGTTGATCTTTCCACCTTAATCTTGGACATCCACGATTCCCAAATTAGCATATAAATATAAAACAATGTTTTTGTGAGTGAAATATATTCACATCTGAGCTACTTGTGTACAGAGGCTAATGACTTCGTATCACTTGCCTTAGTATATCTTTTCAGATGTGTATAAGGTCAAAACCGGCCTGGGTAGTGGCCCTTCCTATTCTGCATAGCATTATACACGTACAAAAAGGGGAGGGTGCTTTGCATTACGGGATGCAAACTAAGGCAAGTGATATGAAGTCATTAGCCTCTATATACAAGTAGCTCAGATTTGAATATATTTCATGCACAAAAAATTGTTTTGCTTCCTTGGGAAACAGATTAAAACCAAGTATATCATTTCTTGGTATCTTTAACGTATAATAAACCCAAGTAAAAAACTTTCTACTTAAATTAGGCTAGTTTTTTAAATCAGCTACTGATTCTAAGAAGAGTCTTTCAAGTTTGTATTTGCAGCAATGAAACATTGGAGTTTTTTCCCATTTGATCTTGCATGAGATATCTAAGGCATGGTCAGCTAGACCTGACTGACCATAATTGTGGTAACAGATGCATTTTGTGTGTTCATCAAGGCAGATGTTAGTACATCTCCCAGTTTGGCCATAATATGATAAGCTGCAAGAAAAAGGAATCTTGTAAACACCTGGAACAGGGAGAGGAGGAAGTGGATCCTTAGGAGACTGAAGAAGAGAAGCCAAATTCAAATAAGGTTTGAAAGCAGTACAAAGATTATATTTCTTCAAAGTTCTTCTTATTTTTTTCAATTTTTATTGAGGTCTTATCAGTTGGAGCCAGATCCAGAAGTGATACCAAGGTTGAAGTAATGCAGAAGTCATATTTCCATGTAAAAGTAGTCAAAATGTATCACACCTTATTACTAAAATACCATATCACATAGCATTATACATGTTTGTAAGGATATGTGCATTGCATTATGGGATACTAAGGCAATTGATGCAAAGTCATTAGCCTCTATATACCACTTTATACCACTTTAGCCTAATTATGAAATAACTTCATGCACGAACTTTGTTTGCTTACATAAAGGATGAAACCAATAATATAATTTCTTGGCATCTTTAATTTATAGTATAACCAAGTGAAAAAACTTTCAACATCTATTTCAAATCCAGTGGAAAAACGTAGCTTCCACTTACTGTACTGTTTAGCTTTATGTGCTATGTTATCTGTTTGCAAAATTAGTAAAATATGAATTTAGGCTAATGTGCTAGTTTACATTCATGATAAAATTTAATGGAATGAATACAGCACAAAGAGAAATAATTAAACAGCAGATTTAATTGTTCCAATATTTAATCTCTGCCACAGAGACATCTCCGGAATACAATTTCAAAATCATAATAACACACGCAAAACAAGTGGAAGGAAATTGGACTACTTTAAGCTCAAAATCCTATGAGAGATATCCATTATGGGTACTGTCAGCTAGCTTTAAAAGCCCACCAGGAGGCTTAAGAATTAAAATTTCCAAATCTTGGAAAGTTTAACACAACCATATTTATTTACAATCAACTTGATCTAAAAACCAGCTAATCTAAATACCTATGGTTGTATTAAACTTCCCAAGATTTGTAAACTTTAATTCTTAGGCTTCCACGAAACAACTAAAGCTAACCAACAAAGCCCAAAGAGGATGTCCTTCATAGGACTTTAGGCTTAAAATAGTCTAATTTCTTCCACTTCTTTTTGTGTATTATTACAATTTTGATATTGTATTCTTGAAGATGTCTCTGTGAAAAAAAAAAAAAATAATAATTATTATACTAAGTTAATTCATGTGGTGAACTGTGAAAATAATCTTAGGCCAACGGTATTACAGTGACACACCTAATAGGGTTAAAAGAAGGTGTTGGAAAAATAAAATTATTTTAATTAAATTCTGCAAATTTTAAGTTTCGTATGTGCAATTAGTTTCTTTTGTTAATAGTGACACTGTAAGAAAAACAATTGTTTTCTTTATTTGTTACTATTTTTTTAAAATAATAGTCGATTACCTATGTCATGCATATTGTATATGTATGTATAAGGTTAATAGGAAAACTAAACATGCGATATAATTGCCCTGTACTGAAAATACTTCAGGCCCAAACTTTCTTTGATTACACTTGGATAAAGGATTAAACCAAGAATATAATTTCTTGGCATCTTAAATTTAATGTACTGATTTCATTGTAAAATTTATTTACTGGAAATGATAATTGCAATTTAATTGAAACGTATTGTATTCACATTAGGAAAAACTTATCTGACTGACTTGAAGTATGTGTGAGATTTACTGTTTTCAAGTAAAGCATCATCATCAAATTCCTGCCATGTACCCTCACAAGGGGTGTACAGGATATGATAGTACTACATGAAAAATTTACATCATTACTAACTTCCTATCTACAATTTTCCTTCAGATCAGTCTGTTACTTGTCAAGACTCCAATATTATCAGATCTTATATTTCTGTCGTCTAAGGCACTTTGTACCCTACCAAACTACCTATATCTTGGTCTTCCTCTGGGTCGTTTTCCTACACACCTGGCAGAGAACACTTGTTTTGCCAATCTTTCCTCGCCCATTCTGTTTAAATGACCATACTGCCTGAGATTAGCTCTGCTAATGCATGCCTGGATGCTGACAATGTCAAGTTCTTTCCTAATATCCTCATTTTTAATATGATATTGTATGATATTGCCATTGATGCCATCTGTTCACGCCTCTAATCTTTCTCAGGACTCTCATATCTGTGGTCTCTAGTCTTTGGTCAAGTGTTCTACTTCTGACCCAGCTCTCAGATCCATAAGTTAAAACTGGTTTGAACACTGTCTTGTATACAACTAATTTAGTGTTTCGACTAATCTCTCTTTTTATTCCATATGAATTTATTCAATTGACTTTCCACCATACCAGCTTTGCTGATTCTGTTGTCTATTTCTATATTTAATTTACCATCTTCACTAAAAATCGTGCCTAAGTAGCTGAAATGTTTTACTTGTTCCACAGGTTCTCCATTCACAACACAGTTGACATTTTCAATGAATCTGCCTATTTTCATTGTCTTTGTCTTTTTATTGCTGACCTTCATACCATATCTATTACAACAGTTATTCAATTTAGTCGAGGAATTTTGCAGACTCGTAGTGGATTTATTGATAAGTATAACATCATATGCATAAAGCAAAGAGATGACATTAACATCTCCAATTTTGATATCATGTTTAATACCACTTTCCTTAATAATGTAATCCATATAGATAATGAATAACAGAGGGGATAATGTGCATCCTTGTCTCACACCAGATTTAACATTAAACAATCTTCCTGTACTTCCTTCAATTCTAACTGCTGACTTATAACCTCAAATAAAGACTAAGTATTGCTTGATATAATGCTCTATTGACACCATATAACTGTAGAATATTGAATAGCTTCTTTCTTGGCACCTTATCATATGCCTTTTCCAGATCTACAAAACTCAAATAGAGATCTTTGTTATATTCCCATGCTTTCTCAACTATTTGTCATAAAGTGAAGATCTGATCCTGACAGCCTCTATTTGGCCGGTATCCAGCTTGTTCTTCACCAAGCTTTTCTTCTACAATTCTTCTCAACCGTTTCTCTAGCATACTTGCATAGATCTTGCCAGGAACACTCAGTAGGGAAATACCTCTGTAATTTTCACATTTCGTTTTATTTCCCTTTTTATATATTGGTACTATGAGAGCTCTACTCCAATCATCGGGAATTCGTCCCTCTGTCCAGGCCGTCTGAACTATGCAGTGCAGCCACTGTAAGATTTTTATACCACCATATTTCAGCATTTCTGGTCGAATATCATCTACTCCTGCTGCCTTTCCACATTTGAAGCCTTTGATGGCTTTTTCTACTTCAAGTATGGATATATATTCCTGACTGCATGCCTGTTGAGTGTTTTTTTACCACCGTGCTATCATTGCTTGTTTCATTTAGCAATTTTTCAAAGTAATTACTCCATACTTCAAGATATCTTTTTCTCCTGTTTTCATGTAACCTTTATCATCTCTAACTCCTTTTAAAGCACTCTTTCCTCCATTTCTAAGCTTCTTCAACAACCTCCAGAATACCTTACCACCTTCTTGATATTTATTTTCTATATTCTTGCCAAAGTCCTCCCATGACTTTTATTCAGCTAGTTTTACACAGTGTTTAGCATTCTTGCATTTGTCTCTGTATTCTCTAAGAGCACAAGCTGACTTATTTGCCAGGAACTTTTGATATGCTTTCTTCTTTTCTTTTAATGCCTCTTTAACTTCGTATGTCTACCATGAAGTTCTGATTTTTCTTTCCTTGCAGACCTCACCACATGCCTCTCTGGCTGAATCAATCAGGGTTTTCTTCAAGGCTTGCTACTGAATCTCCAAGATTTAGTTCCTGTTCTCTAACTTTTTCATTTTTTTTTCAATAATCTTTGTGTATGTTAGTCTACAGTTCACATCTGAGAGCTCCTCAACTTTTATTTGCTTTAAAACTTTCTCACATGTTATTCTTTTCAATAAGAAATTCAATTTTATTCTGCTCAAGACTAAATAGTGATCGCTTCCAATTTCAAATCCTCTGTACACTCTGGTGTCCTGCACCAAGGAGAAAACATCACTATCAACAATAACGTAGTCAATGAGACTTTTATTCCTTGCCTCTTCTCTCCATGTGAATTTGTGCACAATTTAATGTTGGAACATGGTGTTAGTAATAACCAGTCCATGTCCTGAGCAGAAATCCAACAAATATATGCCATTATTAGCTTTGCTGTTTTCTACAAATTTTCCCAATGTATTTTTGTATGTCTGACAATCATTTCCTACTCTGCTATTTAGATCCCCAACAAGGACCAACTTTTCCTTTTTCATTGTGTCAGATGCTTTCTCTAAAGCATTAAAAAATTCCTCCACTTCTATCTTAGTAGAACCTTCCGTGGGTCCATAGGCACAAATAAGTCTCATTGTCTAGTTCCCCATTTTGATATTTGCCCACATCACTCTACTTGAGACTGACTGCCATTCAAGAAGATTAGCCTCGTATTTAGTGTTGAATACGATGGCTACTCCTTCTTTTCCTTGATTGTCATTGCCTGAATATAACATTTTGTCTTTATTGCTCAGAAAGATCTCACCAGTTTTTGTCTTTTTTTGTTTCAGTCACCCCTATTATGTCGATCTGATACTTATCTAATTCCTCAGTTAGCTCCATTTCTTTGCCATTCAAGCTTCTTATGTTGATAGTACCAATCTTTAACTCTGGTGATGTTGAGTTCGGTTGTTTTTCAGATTTGTTCCAGTAGATGACTTTTCGCTGTTCATCCTGGTTCCCTGGTGAAAACAACGGGGGTCTTGTTTAACCGGGCGATGCCCCAGCTGGCATGAACTTTTGTCATGTTGTACCATCATTTTATAATTTGGTTTAAGCCGATAAGAATTACAATTTGGTCAGCTAAATCCAGTTCAGGTAGATACCCAACAGGGTGCACCACGAGAAGGTGAGGATCGGACGTTAGGTCAGAAGCCCTGGTCGGTTCTCTGCATTCCTTTAAAGGCGACGTGGAGGTCTCCTCTCAGTTATACAGCTTTGACTCTTGATAACACAAAATGCTAGGTTACTTTTCTCACTTCATGACAAACAAAGTGTACTGGAGCATGCATGGAGTGAGAATACTAACTACAGGTGACTGTTCATTTATAGTAGTCTTATGTAGAAAGAAAAATAAAATAAAGATCGAAACATTAAATGAGATAAAAGAACAGAAGAAATTGAAGATGATTGGTTTATATTATGACTTTTGGATAAACCAGCAACCTTAATTTCAAATGTCTTTTGTGATTTTTGAAAAGGGAATTCGTTATAATAGTGCTTGAATTGTGGAGGTCATATTTAGAGTTGAACTTTTCATTTTCTTATTAAGGATAAGAAATCTGCAACTGTTTTCTGAATGTTTTGAAAATGATTCCTTTCCTCAGATGGAACCTTTGAAATGGACAAAAGAACATAAGGTGCAAACTATGCAGCCAGGTAGTCTTAATTATTTTGAAAGTTGTGACCTATTGAAGGAAGAAAGTGATCTATATGATAATCTACATTTGTAAGGGAAGACAGATCTGGTATCAGAACTTGATCATTTATTAATAGCTTTCAATCAATTTATCAAATAATGTGAAAACAACCAGCTTTTCATTTTCATCTCAGCAGGATAAAGATGTTTTTACTTTTAGAGGGAAAGAGAGCTTTTTTATTTTAGCTTTTATTGAAAGTGTTAATACAGTCAAATGGACTAAATCAACTTTAAGAAAGGTATATCAGGACAGCTGAACATTTTACTTTATTTTATTTATTTTTTTTTTTTGCTTAAGGAGGTAGCTTAATATCAGCATAGTTAGTTTTATTAATTTTTTGCTCTAACGAATTACGATGAAATACTTCTTAAGTTAATTCTGAAGAATTATTTCTTTTAATTATTAAAGATGTAACATTTTAAAAAGATAATCGGGAAGATGGAATTATTAGTAGTAACACACACACGAATGCACACACCCAATTTGTGCTTAGTTTTCAGCATACGAAAAATCAGTAGGAAATCACTTTCCCATCTAAGAGACACATTTACATTGATACAGTCTTTATGACCTGTCAAAAAGACACACCAGTTTGTACAGAATATAGAACTATTACCATTGGCAGTGTATCAAATGAAAATGGGTATCGTTAAATTAGGGGTTTTTTCATCCCACAAGCAGGCAAACTGGCACCATGAACACACACACACACACACACACAGATTACAGTCAGGAATACTAACCCAGCTATAGGCCTGATTCATCAGCTATGCCAGTCCCAAGCTCAGATAAAATTTGGGGGATTGAGATGGTGCCATACCTTCCCGTAAAAGGGACTCACAGCTGCTGTATCATCATACAAAACTAACTTGTAGGAAGAATGGTGATGACTTGCAAATTATGCAAAATAAAATGCTGTTTGAGAATTCTTGACTCTTTCAAAATTAACTTGCAACCAGGGTATGCTTCAGTTCATAACAAAGAGGCTCTGCAGCATTTTCCAGGTTGACTGTGGGGTTAATTGCTGATGACTCTTGCAGGATGCTCAAACATACCGAGACTGAGCTCACTGATCTCAGTCAGTGAGTATCAGTAGCTTCTCAGTGTGTTTTCCTCCCAGTAGCATCATAAACTTTCCATTACAAATGACATAAGCAACAGTGGATTCCAGTACTCTGAGACAGGTAGCAATGTCATGGGCAGAAAGACCACTGATGTGATACCTCACCATCAACCCACATTGAAAATCTGTCAGTTCAGTCGAACATGGCATCGTGACATCGAGTACAGTGCAAAACATGCAGCACACCCCACCTTTTATTACAGGACTTACATAGACACTCCTTGAATATCTGCATGTGATAGGATCTGAAAAAAAATATGCATGGGATGCAAGGTTTCCAAACACTTTTGTCAACAGTGTATATTGTATATAAAAGATACTAAAAAACTGAGTGCTATTTCAAATTTCATTCACGTTATAAGTCAAGCAACACCCAGAATACTTGTACTCACTTATATTAATAATTATGAAGCTACTGCAGGTTTTCTGGGTATTGGGTTTCAGTGCCATCTCTCCAACCCCAATCCATAAAAAAAAAAGTCAACTGAAAATTATATGATACTTATATTCAAAGAAATATAGTACATAAAGAGGGGATGATTCATGTTTTAGCAGATGTCTTGTTTTTAAAGTCAGTGTGGTATTAGCTTTCTCTGTACACGTACAGATGGATTTATCTTTTATGAAAGTAATCATATGCAAATTTTATATATTTATCTGTGTGTGTGTGGGGGGGGGTATTCCTTTTCAACAACAAAAAAGTATTTATTCAAATAAGCATATTATTAATTCCATCATACAAAACTTTCTGGTATCATTCAGAAAGCCAATCTCTGATCCATCTAACCAATATACTATCCATTCCTATCCACTGCAGCTTATACACAAATTAATGCGGTAAGTCCAAGAATATCACTGTATATGATTCTCCCTTATTCAAAACATTCATCACCTTATCATAAAACAAGACCTGCTCCTCGCAAACCCATGCTGACCATCATAAAGAATCTTATGTTGATCAACACATTCCTGTGTTCTATTTCTAACCAATTTTTCCAACACTTTGATCACAACTGCATATGTACAGACCAGTCTATAATTGGAAACTTCTGTTCTCAAACCATGCTTGTGGAGAGGTATTTTATTTTATCTTCTTTCCACTCCTTAGGAACCTTTCTCATTGCAAGACTTTCATTAAATAACCAGGACAATGGCATGGCTAACTCTTTTGCACATTCTTTAAAAAAATGTGGTGATATGTCATCCACTCCCACAGCCTTATTAACATCTATCCAAGCAACACTTGATACACCTCAGATACTTTCACTTTTAATTCTCGCCCCTTTCTACATGTTGCACAGCATCATTTACACCACTATGATATACATAGATGAAGAGTTCATTACATAATTTTACTATATCATTTGCTATGATTACTCTGTTATCATAACTATCCACCAATATCAACCTGGCATAATTATTTTTCCTCTTGCTTACCACATAGCAGAAAAATTCCCTTGGATTAGCTTTGAACTGACAGGCCAATCTCCTTTCATATTCTACTTTTTATATTTTTAACCATGCTTGTCACTTTTTCTGGCCTGCACTTTATATTCTTCATGCATCTGTTCACTGCAAATATAAATATATATATATATATATAAAGTTTAGCTTGTTTTATTAATTTATTTATTATAGTTAAAATAAATTTCAGTCTAATTTCTACTCATAATTTCATGCAACAACTAGTAATACACACAAAAATTACCTAGATGTGGAGAGAGAAAAGTAAGAACTGTGAGTAGCAGCCAGGGAGATGAAGGAAGTGTTAAATTTGTTTGAGATAAGCCATTATCCTCTTGTAGGAGTGCACTCATTAATGTACTAGTAGGTACTGAAATATTAATATGTTCGGCAAATGCAGGTAACAAGAACATTGATACCTGAACTGACTGAGGTCCCACAAAAGCATCTTTTAGCAACATATAGACAGCTTTATTTCTGAAATAGTTCACAATGAACAAGAATATCAGTTTAGAATGGGAATGATATAAAACATATTCATGAAATAGTATATTATAAGAATTATATATAAGGAAAACTAAACTAAAAAGCAGCTATAAAAGAAATACCTACAGCTAACTTCTTGCACTTTTTGTATTAATCCTACTACAACAACAACAACAACAACAAAAAAAAAAAAAAAAAAAAAAAAAAAAAAAAAAATGCTTGAAACGGAACACAATCATTTACCCAAATTACCCACTTATTATATTCAAAATCTTAAAATAATAACTTTACTTTAGACTGCTTTATACTCATTTTCAAAAATAAACTTGTGCTCCTCTTCCTGATTAAAGTTTTATTAAACTGCTTGTTGTCCTGGGGCAGAGCTGACTACTACCGGGTGCGTCCCCAGGTGGCGGATCAGGGAACAGCCTTCAGATATGGAGGCTAGCTGCGATATAAGCAGAGCAATCTGGCGAATAAGCAGCCGTGGACCAACAGCGACTGAGCTATCAGGGCGTGGGGGAGCAGAAGTGGCAACTCTGTATCACTTAAAACCTCACAAAGCCCAATGACAACTTGGTGACATGGCGAGTAGTGCCACCATTAAATAAGCACCTGCTGGGGTCAGTGCCCCTGACATTGGGAAGCAGCATTGTCAGTACTAACACAAGGTTGAAGTTTTATTAAACTGCTTGTTGTCCTCCCGGGGCAGAGCTGATTACTACCGGGTGCATCCCCAGGTGGCGGATCGAGGAACAGCCTTCAGATATGGAGGCTAGCTGCGATATAAGCAGAGCAATCTGGCGAATAAGCAGCCGTGGACCAACAGCGACTGAGCTATCAGGGCGTGGGGGAGCAGAAGTGGCAACTCTGTCTCACTTAAAACCTCACAAAGCACAATGACAACTCGGTGACATGGCGAGTAGTGCCGCCATTAAATAAGCACCTGCTGGGGTCAGTGCCCCTGACATTGGGAAGCAGCATTGTCAGTACTAACACAAGGTTGAAGCCAAATGATGATGGAAAAGCTTGTGATCAGAGATTTGCAGATGGCAATATGATTATATTGTGTACGTCTCTAATACTGCAGAGCAGAAAGCAAACGGAGAAACTACTGCTCTACCTTATCTCCAGAACAACCACCATGGCGAGCAAACCCTTACAATTGGCCCCAAGTTCCCGCCGTCCTTTAAATGGGACAGGGGTGCGAAGAATTTCCAGGCTCAAAATGGTGTCCACTTTTAAAATTGCAACTTGGAATGTCAGAACTCTGTATGAAGCTGGCAAATTAAGAAATGCCACAAGAGAAATGAAGAGGCTGGGCATCCGGATTTTGGGAATTTGCGAGACAAGATGGCCAGGATCTGGAAAGTGTCAACAAGATAATACGACAATGTATTACTCTGGAAATGATGAGAACAAACATCGACATGGTGTAGCTGTAATAGTAGATGAAGAAATCAATAAATCAGTAATAAATTGGATTCCATTTTCTGAAAGGATAATGCTGTTACAACTTAAGGGAAACCCCATTAACATAAATATCATCCAAGCTTATGCACCCACAGCTGACAAAAGTGAAGAAGATGTTGAAGAGTTTTATGAACACCTAAAAGAGATTAAAAACCTAACAAAGGAACATGATATAAACATAGTGATGGGTGACTTCAATGCAAAAGTGGGAAGAGGGGGTGATGGAGAAATTGTTGGCGAACATGGCTTAGGTACCAGAAACGACAGAGGAGATCGCCTGTCAGGAAGAAGATCTAACAATAGCAGATACCTGGTTTAAACTTCCACCCAGAAGACTGTACACTTGGAAATCGCCTCAAGATAACCAACATAACATTGTCAGAAATCAAATTGATTATATACTGATAAATAAAAGATTCCACAGTAGTATAAAGAGTGCAAAGACTTATCCTGGAGCAGATATCTCATCAGACCACAATCCCATAGTTGCAGAAGTAGGTCTTAGATTAAAATCAGCTAAAAAATCACAAAAGAAGAAAAAGAAAATTGATGTAGAAAAACTGAAAGACCCGAACATAAATAAAAGTGCCAAGTCACAGCTTAACCTGCGATTACAACAGATTAACATAGAAGAAAATAAAAGTGTGGAATCTCTTTGGAATAGCTTAAAGAATGCCATCGTAACAACAAGTATTGAAGAAGTAGGTTATGTGAATAATATAAAACAACAGGAATGAATGACAGATGAGATCCTTTCTCTTATTGATACAAGAAGAATGTACAAAAACAAAGACCATGCCAGGTATACAGAAACACATAACATCATCAAGAAAAAAATAAAAGAAGCCAAGGAAAATTGGATGAAAAATTTATGTACTGAAATTGAACTGCTTCAGAAGAAACATGATAATTTCAATCTGTATAAGAAAATCAACGAAATTTCTGGAAAACTGAGGAAAAAGCAAATAGTGTCTCTAAGAGATGAAAATGGAAAAATAGTTCTAGAAGTAGAGAATAAAGCACAGATTTGGATAAAATATGTAACAGAACTTTTCAATGATACTAGACAGAAGCCTATAAATACAAAAGATAACATTCAAGGACCAGCAATCATGAAATGCGAAATAGAGAATGCTATACGAACAAGTAAAACAGGAAAAGCCAGTGGACCAGATGGTGTGCAAACAGAATTTTTAAAATTAATAGAACCAGATAACATCAAACTTCTTGAAAAACTATTTAATAAAAGATATAAAAGTGATGAATTTCCATCAGATTGGCTCAAATCTACATTTATCACTGTCCCAAAGAAATCCAAAGCGAATTCCTGTGGTGACTTCCGACTTATTAGTCTAATGAGCCAAACATTAAAAATATTTTTGAAAGTAATTCAGAATCGTATTTATAGAAAAAGTGAAGAAACTCTAAGTGAAACACAATTCGGCTTTCGGAATGGTTTTGGTACTAGAGAGGCCCTTTTCTGTACCCAAATATTGATACAAAAATGCATAGAAAAACAGAAATCTGTCTTTATGTGTTTCATAGATTTTTAAAAAGCATTCGACAAAGTCGGACACACTAACTTAATAGAAGTCCTTCAACAAATAAGGCTAGACGAACAAGACATAAGACTAATAACAAATCTGTATTGGAATCAGTCAGCTACCATTCAATTAGACAACATTACCACCAGTGATATTAACATCAAAAGAGGAGTGAGACAAAGATGTGTGCTCTCACCACTCCTGTTCAACATATATGCAGAGGTAATCTTTAAAAAAGCATTGGAAGAATGTTCAGAGGGAATCACAATAAATGGAAAGATTGTTAACAACCTTCGATATGCAGATGACACTGTGCTAATTGCAGATAATATTATGGATCTCCAAAAACTCATTGACAGAGTATACATAGAAAGCCAAAGAATGGGAATAAATATAAACATCAACAAGACAAAATACATGATCATCAGCAAACATCCAGCCTCATCAATGAAACTGACACTCAATGGGAAAAATATTGATCAAGTGTCAAGATATAAATATCTTGGTTGCTGGCTTAATGAACGGTGGGATCCAGAAATAGATATAAAGACAAGGATTGAAGTTGCACGGCAGTCCTTCATGAAAATGAGAACACTATTCTGCAATAAAGACCTAAACATGGAAGTCAGATGCCGAATGCTGAAATGCTACGTGTGGTCTATTCTGCTCTATGGAGTTGAAACATGGACATTGAAGGCGACAACCAAGAAAATCAAAGCCTTTGAGATGTGGCTATAGAGAAGAATGCTAAAGATATCATGGACAGAAAAAATTACCAATGAAGATGTCTTAAAATCCATTGGCAAAGCTAAACATCTTGTACAAATAATCAAGAAACGAAAAACATCATATCTTGGTCACATCATGAGAAACAGCAAATACCAACTTCTACAAACTATTTTTTTGATAGGAAGAATTGGTGGCAAAGGAACTAGAGGAAGAAAAAGAATATCATGGTTTGACAACATCAAGACGTAGACAGGAAAGAGCAGTGCACAACTGCTCAGATTAGCACAAGAGTGCAGTTTGTTCACCAAGATGGTCGCTGACCTTCGATAGAAGATAGCACAATAAGAAGAAACTGCTTGTATACACACAAAATTTTACATTCTTATGTGCATGTTTTTAATTATGTATTAATATTTCATTATGAACTTCACCATCTTAAGACATCAGACTGAATAGCAGGCCAGCTCATATAAACTTAACATTATAGTGGTTAATACTATGGCTGGTTGGATTATCTGGCATGCAGGATGAAAAAAAAAAAAAAAAAAACACTAATTTTCTATGAAATATTATCAAATCCATACAAAGCCTGCATAATTCTAATACATGAAGATATGAAGATATCTTGTCTAGGATATCTTCATGTCCTAGATGAGATTTGAATTCTGGTATTTTCAAGACAAGAATACCATAACCAACTGAGACAGAGGTACTTCACTTATCTATGCTATAGGAGTTAATTGTTTCACCTCTACACTGCACAGTTTACAAGTGGCTTTCTATTTGTGTATTTTCAGAGCAGTGTAATTTTCTAAACTAGTATGAATGCATCAATTTTATTTCACTTTCCAGTTCTATAAGTTGATTTAATATAAACTTACAATATGCAGTTTACATTTCCACTATAAAATAAAGCAATTAAGTACCTTATGATAATCACTATCAATCACGATGTTTTGTACCTCACTGTAAATGTTAAAAAAAAAAAAGGTGGGGGGTCCTTGCTAATCTTTATGAGAGAACGTTTTTTCTAAAAAAAAAAAAAATTTTGATCCCATACATGATGTCAAGAAACCTAGAAGCACATTAATGCCATATGTGGGATGCAGATGAGGACTGAGATACAAGTTAGTAATGTTTTTTTTGAAGTGCTGCAAGTTGTACTTGTATGGGAATACTTCGTGAGGAAGGGTGTTCTAGAGCAGTGCTTCCCAAACTTATAGATGTAAAGGCCCTCTTGGAAAAATTGAAATATTTCACTGCCCCATCAAAAAAAAAAATCTTACAAACATACATTATTATAACAATTATTTATATGCTATATGTGCTATCAGCGCAGTCACCCTGCACCCCAAGCGTATTTCTTTCCCATGCATCGCCATCAAACATTAATTTAAATCGTGAAAAACGTGACTGTTTTAAATGATCACAAGATTTTGCGTTTGTAAGCTTTTTTGTGCTTCTTACCGATACCTTTGAAATGAAATTTATATGAATAGCATATATTTACTAATATTCATTAAGCGCTGAAATATGCAGGAAGCAAAATTTGTGAACCAACACCAATGTGTGATTTTTTCCATTAAAATATAAAAAAAATAACAAAAAATAATAAATAATAAAGATTAAATGTTTCTTTTAAGATAAAAAAATATCTAGTTAGTCTTAAAACATTTAAAATTTGTTTTCATTATTTTACTGCTCCCTCAAGAAAACTAATGGCCCCTAAGGGGACCGCAGCCCACAGTTTGGGAAGCACTGTTTTAGAGGACAGAGGTCGATGGAATTAAAGAAGCAAGAAGAGAAGCAGTTTCAGTGTGTTTACACTTGCACAATAAAGGGATGCTGGGCAGCTACTGCTCTTGTATCAACAGGTGCAACTGAAAGTGAAGGAACGATAGTTTCCAGTTCAGTGGAGCAGGACTATGGAAGTATCTGTAAAATAGACACAGTGCTGAAACACTGCATCTGTGAGACAGAGGTTGTAGTGAATCCATCAGAGAGGGATAATCAACATGCCTAATTGCCAGCCTTTGAACATCAAAGATTTTAAGCGAATCTTGAGAGGTGAGCAGTGTTCTAAGCATAAGCAAATTTGGATTTGTATATAGTTAGTAGTTGGTTGGGTGTAAAAAAGCCTTTTGAATGAAAGAGAATACCTAGTTTCTTGGATGATGAGGAGGCTATCGATGTAATGCATTTATGGCAGGAGAAACTGGAGGGTAAATGTTAGTCCAGGCAGAGATCTGATCTTGCCTGGTGATTTGTGTGTTACTTAGGATAACAGTAGATAAGCTGAGATATCTTTTGCAAAAGAAAAGGCAAGACTGTATTTTGGTGGCAATAGCTATGACATGATTGTCCTTGCTCCACTGAAGGATAGCATGAATATCAATGTTTAAGGCACTGGTTGTAGATGATCTTGCAGCCTGAGATAGAGTACTGCATGGGTTGTCAAATGAGTAGGACAAGTGGAGAGGACCATCTTTAACAAAACTGTGAGAACTAAAATAAATGGACTAATTAATAAACAAAAAGTAATGAAATATAACTACCAAGTTTTGCTGTCTAAATATCTAAGCTCTATCAAGGTTAATAGTATTTCAAAAACATAATGCCAAGTTGCAAATGTCATGTTTACTAGGAGTTTTCTTACATCAGATTTTAGTGAATGTTAGAATAATGAAGCTTGAAGTATTACAAGATCTGATAAATAACTTCTTTATGTCATGCAAAAATCAAGCAATGATTCCTTTAGAGTATATATGAAATTTTCTTTCAAGTATGGCATCACTGCCATGCTTCATTTCATGTATGATTTTGCAGAAGAAACATGCACCCCTAAACCTAATTTCTCTTTTCTGAGTGACAATCCTATGATTTCTACTTTACTTTAATTCTACTTTACTTTATAACTGTTCCCAGTCTGATCAATTTAAAGATATTCATAGAAATGGTAAATATTATATATACTTGGATATTTCTGAAGATTTCGATGATTAGAAGATGCCAGAGGACTGCAACATTTTTGGAGTGGCTTATGAGTTACCATAATATTTAAATCTTCACATAATGACATAATATGAGTAGAAATTTCATGAAGGTATGAACAACAGATAGAGTCTCTATATCTTACATAGGTATCTGCTACTTGGTGGGCTTCTATCTGTATAAAAATCTTCCAATACCTTTTACTCACAAAGGAAGTAGGCTCCATTAGTCTTAAAGTGATAGGTAATCTGCCTCCACCCTGATGTCATCACTGGTGGTCACAAACTACTGAGGCTTTAGCATTCATGTGAGAGAAATTATGAGAAACAATCATCATCATCATCATCTCATGACCCTGAACACTAAACAAGTATATGTTATTGTCTGAAAAACTGGGTAGTCAGTTCATTTATTAAACTGCCGAGTTAAAATCCCAAATTTCTGAGAGATGAAAAACTTACCTATACCAAAGATCTAACTCAGGACTGGCTGGAAAAAAAAAGGACTAGAAAAATTTATTCTAGTCTGTCTAGTTTCAAACCTATAATGGTATAGTACATGTAACCCTTGCTTAACACGGGATTTGATTAAAGTGCCGAAATTAACTGTGGCAATCCCTTGATATACACGGCAAGAGTTTTGATTAACGTGCCTTTAGTCCTGCGGAGCTCGCAGCTGATCGGACAGATACATGCAAAATGTTTAATATAAATATTTGTACACAATGAAGTGTATAGCTTGGAGGTCATGAGTAGCTGTGCATTCATATGTTACAAGTGATATTCCGCCCTGTTTTTTGCTGTCAGTTTGGTTTAACGTTATGTAAAGGTTTGTGATATTTGACAGAAAATTGTATCTGAGAGATACCACAACCTCCGATGTCAGTATAGTATGATTTAGCTGTTTTTTTTTTATTCTTTGTTCAATAATTTCTAGATTGTAAGTGAAAATAAATAAACCATCACATATTACTGAAATAGAGAGCCAAAGGCTTATTTTTATGATACATGTCCTCTAGGACAGCGCTTCCCAAACTGTGGGCTGTGGCCTCCTTGGGGGCCGTAGGTTTTGTTGAGGGGGGCCATGAAATAATGAAAACAAATTTAAAATCTTTTAAGACTAAGTACATTTTTTTTATCTTAAAAGAAATGTATTTAATATTTATTATTTATTATTTCTTTTTTGTTATTTTTTATATTTTCATGGGAAAAAATCACACATTGGTTCGCAACTTTTGCTTCCTGCGTATTTCGGTGCTTAATGAATATTAGAAAATATATGCTTATTCATATAAGTTTCATTTCAAAGCAGAAATCTAAGAATTGCAGTTTCAAATATTTCACCTGATATTGGTGTAGCAATATTGAAACACATTCATCACATTAAATTATTAAATTTCTTTTAGGTTTTTAATTCTTTCTTTCTTTATTAATCTGTCTATATAAAAATATGAGATAATGTGCCATGTCAAATGTGTATTTAAGATGCTAAAAATGTAATATTTGCATTTGAGATTTGCAATATTCGCTGTGTATGTTTTGTATTGAATATAAATACAATAAATATTATAATTCTATGTCTATATTACGATTTTTTTTCGAGGGGCTGTAAAATATTTTAATTTTTCCAAAGGGGGCCTGACTTCCAGAAGTTTGGGAAGCACTGCTCTAGGAGATGTGCTTTATATTATGGAAAATAAATAAAAGGGATCTGGAGCTTACTCCACCTTTACTACGAGTTGCCCATAAGGTTGCTTATGCTTGCATCTGCCGAAACTTTTAGTTTCTATATATTCGGCATGAAACTCATGTAGTTTCTATATTCGGCATGAAACTCATGTAGTTTCTATATTCGGCTATGAAATAATGTTGGATTCGATATTAACTTAATTTGTACCATCATGTATTATATTTGCAGTGTTTTTACTTTATGTTTCATTGCTTGTTTGCCGAGGTCTGGAGAGTCATTTTGCTTGTTATCGTAGAATTTATGCCAATAAGAAAAAAACTAAAACTGTTCAAACGACTCTTGATAACTTCTTTTGATAAAAAAAAAATTGCAATAAATAATGTAGGTACAAGTATTTATTAAACATTTACTTTGCATTCATTTTTTCTTTCCTAAAAAAGTACCATATAAAATGAATTATTAATACAGTAATCGATCATGGATGAATTGTAATTTTTACCATCGATTATTAGATTTGATTAACATGATTTTGATGTACGCGGTAGCATCGAGGGATTAATTAACCGCTTTAATCGAGGGATACCTGTATTGTGCTATGGAAGCAAATGTCATTTCCAGAGGGTTATGCAAGCAGCACCTTCTAGCTACAAAATAGCATAATTTCATTCATGTATTTAAATAAAAGGAGCCACTTAAGGGTCAAATCTAGATAATTGGGAAGAAACCTTCACACACAGCCTTTTATGAATCAAATGCCATTCTGAGCTTATCATGTTGCAGTCGCAATGCATCTTGATAGTAGGTATCATCCTGAATGAACAAGACTGGACTGATAATTTGGGGTTTAGCCAAAGTAAACTGTATTCTATATCAGCTTAAACCAAGAGAAAAGAATGGTAAAAGACAAAGTCATGTCAACTTGGGATGGCTTGGTTAAACCAGCCTCCCACTGTTTTCATTAGGAAACCATGCAAATAGTGAAAAGTTAGCAAACCAGAACAAACTTAACATCAGCAGAATAAAAGATAAGCACCATAAACATAAGAAGTATCAACAGAAAAGAAATGAAACTAGAAGAATTAGAGAAGTATCAATCAGCATAATTGGTATTATTTGAAACAAAGAAGATAAAAAAAAGGGTAAATTTCTTCTAAAAAACAACAAGATGATCAGGGAACTGAAGGAGTAGCACTATTCTTCAATAAAAAAAAAAAAAAAAAAAACATGAAGATAATCTTGAATGAAAGCAATATCAAGTCCAGGGATCAAGGCAAACATCAAAAAGTTTATAAGTCCAACAAAAAGTTCTACTAAGGAAGAAAAGCAGGAATTTTTAGTCACTGTAGGACAACATTAATAGAAACGCAAAATAAGAAATGAACACCAGTGATATACAATGTGCTGGGAAAATTTGGAGAACAGGCCAAAGCTGATCACAATGGTAAATACCTGCTGAATTTCTGTTCAGGACACAAAAAATGTGCACATGGAATTAAGATACAAGGAATAAGAAAGTTTCAGTGACTATGTTATTGTGGATAGCCATATCTTTATACTGGTTCAGAACACAAGAGCGTTCAAAGTGATTACCATTCAAGTTTCTGAGCAGAATAAAACTGAATATGATATTTTATTAGGAAAAACATGTAGAAAGTTTTAAAAATAATCAAAGTTAAGCAGCTTTAATTAGTTCATGGGGGTATTATTTCCAGAGACATGGTGTAAAGCTGTTCGCAAGAATAGAAAATTCAGAACTCTATGGCAGACTCAAGAATATGAACTGGTAGTTGTTGCAGAAAGTAAAGCATACTGAAAGTTCCTAGCAAGTATTTGTAGGAAATACACAGAAAAATGTAAAGAAAGTGAAACAGTGTGTAAAAGTAGCTAGACAAGTCTTGGAAAGAGTTCGGTAAGAATACAAAAGATAAATACCAGGAAAGTGGCAAAACGTTCTGGAGACTATTGAAGAGCTTTGAAATGGAGGAAAGAGTACTGTAGAAAGAATTAGAAATGATAAATTGAAGATACAGACAACATAGATGTTTGGAGTAATTATTTTGAAAGACAAATGAAACAAACAATAGAATGGCAGTAGAAAATATTCAAGAAGAATGCAATCAGGAGTACCTATCAATATTTAAACAGAAAAAGCAACTGAAAACCTGAAATGTGGAAAGGCAGCTGGAGTAGATATTTCAACCAGAAATTCTCGCATATGGAAGCATAAAATTTTATAGTGGCTCCAATGCTTAACTCAGAAGGCATGGTCAGAAAGTTCGAATTCCAGAGAAGACCCACAGTATCCATCTTTGAAAAGGGAAATAAAATAATGTGAGAATTAAAGAAGAATTCATCTACTGAATGTCACTTCCCAATTAAGATTTATGCAAGCAAGCTTATAAAGAGACTAGGAAAAAATATCTATAAGAAAGGTAGTAGAAATCATGGGAATATAACAAAAACCTGTATTATGTTTTGTAGATGAAACATTATATGAAAAGGTGACAAGAGAAAGGCTTTTCAAAACACTATAATTATGTGGCATAAATGGAACACAGTACTAATACACAATCTATATTTAAGTTATAAGTCAGCTATTAAGATAGATTGATATTGGAAGATTGTTTGATATAAAATCAGGTATGTGATGACTGCACACCATCTCTACTGTTATCTATATGGATCACATTATGAAAGAAAGGAGTTAAATCAGACATCAAAATTGGATATGTTAATCCAAGCTCTTTATTTTATACAGATGATATTATAATCCTATATGAATTCAGCACAAGTCTGCAACAAATGGTGTGAATCAGAGATATGAAACTAATCTTTGCTTTATGCAGATAATGTACTCCTAAACACAGCCAGTGCAAGTCTCCAGGATTCTCTAACTAAATAGAATAACAAATGTAACAAATTCGGCATGAAATCAGCAATAAAAAGATCAAAACAATGACAATAGGTAGGAACAGTGAAAGTATCAGTTGCATCTTGAGTGGGAAACCTAAAAAAGTAAAAAAAAAGTAAAACATTTCAGCTATTTAGGCAAATTTTTTTATATAACAGAGCTGGTATCATAGGGATTCAACGGAAATATTCAAGCCAATATAAGCTTATGGATCTGAGAGCTGGGTGAGAAATTGTTTTTAATTAATAGGTAGTTAATTTAGTATATAAGTTAGCTTATATTAGGGTAGAGGTTCATCTGATTGGTCATATTAATATCATATTAAGATGGGTATTCAACTGACTGAATCTACAGTAGTCCTGACACAGAATCAGCGAAGTGTCTCACTCCATTGCTGCAAAACATACGGGTGATTCTACTGAGACCTTACTAAAGTAGCAAGGTACATGGCCTTTAGGTTCATGATTCACATGCATTGGGGACTTCTGTCAGAATCCTGTTTAGCCACTCTGCAGCGATACTATTTGTGTCTCACACTTTGAAAGACAGTGCTAGCAGAAGATGCTTTGGTACTGTTATAGCACAATCAATCTAGTAATAAGGCCACTAAAATGAAAGAATTAAGGCAGCTGTTGAGACCATGCAGCCACTGCTTCCTATATCACACCATTCAGGAACCACATTGGACAAATCTCTGGATAAACATCTTGGAGAGGTTTGGTGAATCTCAAGTGGTTGCTCTTGGTATCTCCAAGGCTTTTGACAGAGTTTGACACAAAGGCCTGTTAAGAAAATTCCCATCATTGGGTTTCCCCCCTGACTTCTGCAAATGGCTAGCCAGCTTTCTGGTGGGACACTCACTTCAAGTGATGGTGGATGGCTCCTTATCTTTTATCTATACAACTAATGCTGGGGTCCCACAAGACTGTTCTCTCACCCACTCTCTTCCTTCCATACATAAACAATCGACTCGAGCTGACTACCAATCCAGTACACAGTTATGCTGATAACAGCACTTTACACTCCACTCTTCATTTTCTTTGGACAAACCCTGCACAGCACACAGTATTACAACCTCCAGAAATCTAACCTCTACCACCTTAAATTCTGATCTTCAAAGCATTCATCAATGGGATTTGCATAACATTATCAACTTCAATGCTAGCAAAACACAGCTCTGTATTGTTTCCCACAAAAAAACTGTTTTTACAGTCTCAACCTTGACAATACTTAAATTTCTATTCAAGATGAGATCACCTTCTTGGAATAACTCTATCAAATCTTTCTTTGCACAAACATATCAACTATTGCCTCCTCTGCATTGAAAAAATTAGGCTGTCTCTTTTGCTTGAGGCATTACTTTAATTCTGAACAGCTTTTAATCCTTATACAAATCACAAATGCACTTGGACCATTGAATACTGCTCTCCTAGGTGGTGCCCCTAAGAACTCCATAAAAATTCTGGATTCTATACAGAAAAGAGTAGTTAGATTGATTTAATGACGCCTCTCTCACTAATACATTCGCTTTCGATCGGGTGTTTTGTCTCCACAGTCTGCATCTTCTACAAATACTGCTATGGCCACTGTTCATCAGAACTGGCATCAATAATTTCCCATCCTCTCTTGCAAATCCATCCAAATGTATACAGCAGCCAACCAGCACCCTCTCACAGTTCTACGCCAAACCAACAAAACAAATTTCTCCTCTTCTTCATTTATCCTTTTCACTGCTGCCCTCTGGAACAATCTTCCACACATTTTCCCCAAGATATACAACTCACAGCTTTTCAAATCAAATGTCAATAAGTTCCTTATTGCCCAGCCATGGTACTAATGTACTATAGGTTATAGGTTAACCAATCTCTCATGGATAGGCTCTACACAAAAAAAAAAAATTGTCCACAGATGACCATAGTTCTATACAATATATATACACAAACACAAGGTAAAACTGGTATTTATTAAATATACTGCCATATATTTCAGTCTGAAATTAAGAGACCATCGTCAGTGGCTTAAAACAGCTGTTACAAGGTGGAATGCAAGCAACTGATTTATTTGAAATAGAATGAGCCGAGTGATGTTAAATCACTAATAGTGTTATGCTTTCACTGAAGACAAGTTTAATCACAAAAGTGTAAAATAAATTGCACACACACACACACACACATTATATATATATATATATATATATATATATATATATATAAAATTTATAACATCATACTAAACAGATCAGATATAGTATCTAGTTGGATTCTTAAGACCTTATGTCTTTATCAAATATCATTCTTGGTCATAATTGCCAGCCTGGTTGGCCCAGTGGTTAGCATATCTGCTCTCCAGCCAAAAGGTTGTGGATTTGAATCCCATCGTGGGCACAGATGTTTGTGATTGTGAAAATACTAGTGGAGGTGGTGGTTGGTGGTAGATGGCACTGGTGTAGTTGTGGTTCATTGTAGTTGGTGAATTGAGTGGTGGAGACAGTTGTAGAGTAGGTGCCCTCCCTCGATGAGTCTTTGGATTCCCTGGAGGTGTCACGTAATAATAATAATTAGTAAAAAAAATTTATGTGTTATTCGAATCAAATAGGGCTGCCCATGTCAAACAGGTCTCAACTTAGAACCAGACTAACAATTTTCCATCCCCCATCTTAATAGTGAAAAGTAAGAAGAAATCCATATTGGATCAGTTGGCACTCGGTTCATCAAGGACTGCGTCAGATATTGAGGATCCTGGGCATCAGGCGACAAGTTGGCTACAGGGCAGGAAGATGAAAAGCGACTGGAAAAAACCAAACATAAAAAATGGACTGTAGAAGAAAACAGAGAAGTCATGAAATGTTTTTACAGATCAACACCAGAAAAACAAGGTTTTAGAAAGCGTATGCATTGAATTTGGGAAACAAAAATTCCCACAATCTGCAATAACAGAACAAAGACTTATGGAATTTCATTTTCTGTAAAAAAAATTTACTGAGGTTGAGCTGTAAGAGTTAGATAATAAACCAACTCCAGTAAATCATCAGGAGGTAGATACATCAAACTTTGGAAATCAACTCAGTAAGCATCAATATGATGATATACCTCAGAATGTTTTGACAGAAGTGCAGGGTAAAATGGAGTCAGGGATATTGGAACATATAAACTCCACATAAGACTACCACTGTTAAAAACTTGACATAAATCTAAGCTAAAACAGCTCCTCTTAGACGAAAATGATGTGATTAAAACCATCACAACCAACAGTATAAAGGAAACAAATCAGCTCCTATACTGCACAGCTATATCATTACAGTGAAGCTTGGGTGGAAACTGCAAGAGCAAAAGCCAAGGATGAAACAATCTGCACCATGGAAAATACGGTTGGAACGAAAAGTCAACTTAGAGTTTTAAAGAAAATAATATCAAAAACAAACTGATTAATATATATAATTTGGCCAACAAAACAATTGCTGAAGTTATTACCAAAGAGCTAAAAACAAAGAGTTACAGCGAATGCACAGAAAATTAAAAGATATGCAGCAAGAATAAACCAATATGTACAAAATATGCAATTTCAACAGAACCAGCCTCAATTCTTTCAGTCTCTCCAGAGAAATACAAATGCAAGCAATCATTCACCAGAAAAAGAAGAAACACTCAAATTTTGGAAGTCAATCTAGGATAATCCTATTGAACATAATAGAGATGCCCATGGATTAAGGAAATAGAATCAGAAGTGAAACAAAAACAAATGCAAAATGTCATTATCACTAAAGAAATGGTCAGTTCACAAGCTAGAAAATTAAAAAAAAAACTGGAGTGAACCTGCAAAGACAAACTACATGGATTTTGGTTAAAGAAACAAGTCTACATTATGGAATGGCAGAACAATTTAATTATTTGTCTCAGTCAGGTTCACGGTGGAAGACTGGATGATATCTGGACACACTTTTCTCTTCATGAAAGATAAGGGTGCAGACCCAAGTAACTATCATCCAATAACATGCCTACCAACTATGCTTAAGCTGTTCACTGCAATCATAGCAAATTCCATATATATCATTACTTATCAGATTCATCCAATTGAACAAAAAGGCAATTTTCAAAAATTGAGACGAACAAAAGCCCAGATCCTTATAAATAAAATGAGTCTCAGAAATTCCAAAAAGACGAAAACTTAACTTAAACATGGCATGGACAGACTATAAAAAAAGCATTCGATTCCCTCCCACACTCCTGAATCCTAATATCACTACAAATATTTGGAATTAGCAAAAACGTACATTTGTTTCTGGCTGCTGCTATGAAAAAATCATGGAAAACAACCTTAATAGTCAATAATGAACGATTCGGAGATATTAGCATTAAACGTGACATTTTCTGGTGATTCCTTGTCAACACCTTTGCCTATGATTTTGAAAAAAACACAACTTTGATATGAAATGCCTAAATATAATATTAAAATTTCACATCTGTTGTATATGGATATCTTCAAGTTATATGGAAATTCAGCCCAGCAAATAGATTCTTTACTGAACACAGTTCATATTGTCAGTCAGGACATCAAAATGGAATTTGGTTTAGATAAATGTGCAATTTTATTTATTAAAAGAGGAAAAATTAATGACACTAGCAATTTTAATTTTGATCAAGAGAAATATATAAAAGAAATTTCAGCTGACGAACACTATAAATACCTAGGAATATTATAGAATCCAATGATATTCTCCACTCGAAAATTAAACAACAGCAGTATCAGAATACATCAAAAGAGTTAGAAATATTCTGAAAACAAAATGGATTAAACACAATTAGAGCACTGAATTCTTGGGCTATACCAATACAATACACAGCTGGCATAATAGATTGGACAAAAAAAAAAGACCTGGACTGCAAAACTAGAAAAGTAATGACTATGCATCATGCATGACATCCACGAATGTTGACCAGTTGTACCTACCGAGGAGAAAGGTGGGGGTCTGCTGCAAATGAGACAGACTGTAGAAGAAGAAATTAGCTTAAAAAGTTACATCGACAATAGCTCTCAGCAAATGTTTCAAGCGATTACACAAGAGAGCCTTCTAAAAGCGACAGGAAACAAATCTGATTACAAAAAGGAACAGCAAAATAATCTATATGTGCGCTGGAAAAAAAAAAATCCTTGCATGGCAAATTTCTTCGAGATACTGAGGACAAAACTGATGTGAATAAGACATGGCAACAGCTACAATATGGATATTTTAAAAAAGAAACACAAGGATTTATTCTAGCAGCTCAAGAACAGGCATTACAAACTAATGCAATGAAAACAAAAATTTTGAACATCAATAATAAAAGCAAATGCAGATTATGTGATTAGAAAGATGAGATTGTAGAAAACCTAATCAGTTCCTGCAGCAAGATAGCTCAAACTGACTATAAATACTGCCATGATGAAGTGGCCAAAATAATTCATTGGCATGTATGCAAAAAATATGGCCTTCCTACTTCTGATACCTAGTGGCAGCATAAAATAGAGAGTGTATTGGAAAACAAAACAGCAAAAATTCTCTGGGACTTTAGAATACAAACTGATTTGCATTTGAAGCACAATCGACTTGACATCACAATTATGGAACATAGACAGATTTGGATAATTGACATTGCAGTACCCAGTGAAAACAACATTAACAACAAAGAACTGGCAAAAATTACTAAATATTGAAATCTGGCAATCAAAGTTGCCCGGCTGTGGCTTAAACACACCAAAGTTATCCCAATAGCTATCGGTGCACTTGGTGCAATTTCAAAGAAGTTTTCCAACTATTTACAGCAATTAAACATCAACGAAGTAACCCCATATGATTTTCAAAAAATAGCATTTTTTGGAATAGTCCATATGTTACGATGCCACATGACAGACTATTCTTAGATTCTTGGGTAGAATCTGAATTGTTCTGTATACGTAAATTATATCTCGTTTTGACTGTGTATCAATTATGTAAATAAAATAATAATATCCCTGTATTGTAATAAGTTACAGAAACTATTGTGCTCTTTCTTTTAATTCAAACAAACAGAACATAAAAACAAATTCATACAAAAAGTTTAGGTAGGAGATTTTTCAAAAAAAGAATATTAAAGGTCACATCAATGTCTTGCTTACTGGAAGGGGTATTTTTGAAGCAAGAAGGTAGGCTAACATTAATCAGAAGATGGAGAGGATAGAGTGGGTGGTTGAGAATCAGGATTTAAATCGGGAACAAATTCTGGTGCTAGATAGGATGGATCTGGTGCTGGAGAATCAGGATTTGATTCTGTTGCAAGAGGAAGGGAGCTTACCACTAAAGTCGGTTTCTTGGAAAATATATCTAGGGTTATTTGCACAGCATTTTCTTTTCTTCATCATAAATGTAGCAGCTGATGTTCTCACTAACTGCACGGTAAACCTTTGTAAACCGCTCAATGTTAGGATCTTGTTCCTCAAGTGTAGCAAATCCTGTTTCAATGAGATGAAAGGCTTCAGCTAATTCTTTTGCTGTAAACTTTCTTGGCTCTGGATCTTCTGATTCTTCATGTTCTTGCGTTACTATCAGTTGCTTCTCTAACTCCATAAGGTTTTCATTGGTTAATTTTTGTGAATGGGACCCTAGTAAGTCAATGACATCATTTTCATTGATGTCCAACTGCACTGCATTGCCACTATCCACACAGCTTTTCTGGCTTCGGCAATGTCTTCTTCTTCTGTGAAGCCATGAAAATTATCAAGATTTGAGGGCGCAGTTTGTTCTACATTCCCTTTGATTGTTGATTGCTTCGCTTCCTCCGAAGAATCAGCAACGTTTTTGATGGCATCGTAGATGTTATAATTCTTCCAGAACTCTCTCTCAAGGTCATCACATCATCTTCTGTAACCCTGACTACTTGCAGGAATGTACGCAGTAAGTAATAAGCCTAAAATGCAGAAAAGACTCTCTGGTCCATTGGTTGTAGTAACGATGTAGTGTTGGGTGGCAAAAATACAACCTCTACATTAGGGTGAAGGTCATCTAAAGATGTTTGATGTCAAAGAGCACTGTCCAGCACAAACAGAATTTTCAAGGGAATTTTCTTTTCCAAATAATAACATTAAACAGCAGGAATAAAGCAGTTGCAGAACAAATATTCAAATATGGCAAGTGTGACCCAGTCCCTTAAATCTGACTTCCAAATAACGGGAAGAGCTGCTTTAATAATGCGGAGAAGTGCGGGCTTGTTTACATATGCGAAAGAAACTAGTTCCTGAATTATTAATTTAATTATTTACAATAATTATCCTTATGGGGAGCCAATTTATAAGTACACCGTAAGTCGGGTTGTCCATAACCAGGGGACCATGTGTACATCATTCTTGCTAACTTCGTTGGAATTTCCTCTTTGCTCTTTCCCAGTAGCCATTTTGATGATTTCCAAACTAGTTGTCACATCTTTCAGTACTATATCGCAATAACTTACACCTCTGTTCATAAAATTTTCTTAGCAAAAAAAAAAAAATAAAAAAAAAATATATATATATATATATATATATACACACACACACACACACACAGAAGTGGTTTGCTTTGCCTTCTTCTGTGTTTGTTTAGCTTACCAGGTAAGGCAAATACCTGGGGAAGAAGCCAAGACTCCCAATGCAACATATGAAAAGTAAAATAGGAAAGATTCACCCCTGGCCCTCATATACTCTAATAGCATTGGGGAAAGGAGCATGAAGGGAAGAAAGAAGGAAAAGTAGGGAACAGTCTATAGATAATACAACAGATTTATATTGCACAACCTCAGGTTTGCCACTACTATACTCAGTAAAGTGAACCCTTGAGGATAAACAAATACATTGGTATTTGTTTATCCTCAAGGTCTGTAGCAACACCCCACCATATATTTCATTGTTAACCTCCACTTCACACCAGATAGACTCAAACTTATCGCTACATGGGACATTTTAAGTTTTAAAAGAGGTAAACCGTGAGTAGACATATCGATACAAAATAAATAACGGAAAAAACTCACGTAGAAAGATTATTTAATAGTATAATTTTAGGAAAGTTATTAACCTTTTTAGTTATCTTACACCAGCTACTTAGGTGATGCTTTTTGGAATTGTCAGTTAGTGTTTAATTTTGAGCTTAATGTACTGAAGATTATACTATTAAATAATCTTTCTACGTGAGTTTTTTCCGTTATTTATTTTGTATCGATGGGACATTTTTACCATCTTGTTTTCTTGTATTTCTACCCTAACTGGACTTAAGTCATTTGATATCATTAGTAGCACTCCTCTTCTATCTCTTCTGTCATTTCTAAAAATAGTATATCCGTTACACTCGATCCCACTTACCATATCTGATTCTGATAGTCAGGTTTCACTAATGCCAACAATCTTAGGCCATCATATTCAACAAAGCAACAAATTCATCCAATTTGTTTCTAATGCTCCTGGCATTTGTGTATAGACATAACAAATTACGACCTAGCCTATTCTTATAATTAGATATGCAATCTATTTGGTCTTGTTCTAGAATTTTCTCTTTTCCCTCCTCAGACATACTTAAAAGGTCTGAACCCAAAGCATATTTTTTCCACTCCTTTGCCACACACATATCTTTATCACATTTGTATACCATAGCTGAACTTTTACATACATTTTTCCTATTCCTCCCTTGATGATCTAGTTTTCCTGACTCTCTGCATTGAGTCTCATGCCAAGGAGTAATTTCTCTACAAAGAAGTAAATTAAATTAACTTTGTAACCAAAGTGATAATAATAATAACAACAGTGTTCTAGCTTTGATGTAGTGTTTTTTTTTTTACCCCAGAGGTCAGGCAAATAGTTTTAATAGTTGATGTAACTTTAGCATGCCATTTAGACTGTAGTGCAGCTTGTTTCTTTGTATATATACATATACTCCAGAAGATGACCTTAATGTGAAGGTCAAAATGTCGAGTGTATATTTTGGTTTATATTAAACTGATGTGTAATATAAACCAAAATATAATGTATAACTTCATTAGGGTTAATGGTACGAAAAAAAATAAAAAAATAAAAATAAAATAAAATGCACAATGATATATGACAAATATCTCAATATGATAAAAATGAATCTAAAAAAAAAATGGTTATGATGGCAAACAATTCGATGCATAGGCTGTGTAGAAAAGTGAGTTTGAGAGAAGATTAGATTTGCATAAGAGGTACAGCCTACACTTGAATGCATTTGGTATCGGGAGTCTTAAAACACTAATAACTAGTATGAGTTCTAACACAGAGAGTCGGGGAAACTAAATTATACTTGGAGAAATGGTGAGAATATGTGTGTAAGAGTGACAATGATATATAACTGTGTTAATGACAGGAATAAGCATGATCATGGGAATGAATATGAGGAGGTAACGATTTTGACTTTGTGTTCATCCGGTTCGGATATAAATCCAAAATAAACCAACATTAGAACACCAAAATGTAAAAGCTGACATTGTTAGGCAAAATTAATTTAGAAGAAACTTAACAGAAAAAGGCACCAATGAACACTTAGTTGTGTTTACCTTAACTTCAAGGGATGTATAGTACCTATATATCCCTTGAAGGTTCATATCAGAAAACAAAGATGAGAAGCCACTCTTCAAAGCTAACTGAACTCTCTTCTTCAGATAATTATAATTTCTTGTGGAAGTTCCAAATAACTATTATACATTTATTACTATTCGCTCTTATCAAACAGCATGACAGAGCTGACTGATTCACAAAAGCATGATGACATAAAACAGCTGTTGAAAAGGTTGATGCATTATTATGTGTTAAATTTTCTATTGGGCACTTACTGCCATTGTACTAAGCCTCTCTTCAAGACTGTGTGCTAAGTGTTAAAAACCTTTTTACTACATGAAGACAAAAGACTACTTAATCTTAGCCCACTGAGCACCAACCTAAAATCCACAGAAAGCAAATTTATAAGCCTTTCCTCAATTTATTCCCTGGATTGAGAATATGTTTATTTTCTTATACAGTCTTTTGAGGTGAGAAAGCACTGGAGTCTGTTCTACTATGTTAATGATGGCCTTTGCAATCAGTACATTTGTTTATTGCAAGAAAGCATTCAAGATCTACAATTGTTGCTTGCAAAAAAAAAACATATGTACTAATAGCAAAGCCCAGCATCAACAGAATACAAGCTCCAGTGCTGTCTCACATTAAAAAAAAAAAAAAAAAAAAAAAAAAAATCATAAAACAACACTATTACAATAAACTATTACTGTCAGTGACCTAAGTAAAACTTACACTTTACAGATTTACAATTTATCTGAGTTTGAAATACTTTATTCTTATTTTAAGATAATTACTGCTGAAGAGCATCAGGAGTTTGAACAATTTATCAATCTGTAAGCGTTCAATCATACATTCTTAATATTCTATTATATAGTGAAACCTGTGGAGTATTCATCATCATCATCAAATTCCTGCCATGTACCCTCAAGGGGTGTACAGGATATGACAGTACTCCATGAAAAAATTACATCATTACTAACTTCCTATCTACAATTTTCCTCCAAATCAGTCTGTTACTTGTCAAGACTCCAACATTATCAGATCTTATATTTCTATCGTCTAAGGCACTTTGTACCGTATCAATCCACCTATATCTTGATCTTCCTCTGGGTCGTTTTCCTGCCAACCTGGCAGAGAACACTTGTTTTGCTAATCTTTCCTCTCCCATTCTCTTTAAGTGACCATACCACCTGAGATTAGCTCTGCTAACGCATTCCTGGATGCTGACAATGTCAAGTTCTTTCCTAATATCCTCATTTTTAATATGATATTGCCATTGATGCCATCTGTTCACGCCTCTAATCTTTCTCAGGACTCTCATATCTGCGGTCTCTAGTCTTTGGTCAAGTGTTTTACTTCTGAACCAGCTCTCAGATCCATAAGTTAAAACTGGTTTGAACACTGTCTTGTATACAGCTAATTTAGCGTTCCGACTAATTTCTCTCTTATTCCATATGAATTTATTCAATTGACTTCCCACCATACCAGCTTTGCTGATTCTGTTGTCTATTTCTATATTTAATTTACCATCTTCACTAAACATCGTGCCTAAGTAGCTGAAATGTTTTACTTGTTCCACAGGTTCTCCATTCACAACACAGTTGACATTTTCAATGATTCTGCCTATTTTCATTGTCTTTGTCTTTTTATTGCTGACCTTCATACCATATTTATTACAACAGCTATTCAATTTAGTCAGAGAATCTTGAAGACTTGTAGGGGATTTATTTAGAAGTATAATATCATCTGCATACAGCAAAGAGCTGACATTAACATCTCCAATTTTGATATCAGGTTTAATACCACTTTCCTTCATAATGTGATCGATATAGATAATGAATAACAGAGGAGATAATGTACATCCTTGTCTCACACCAGATTTAACATTAAACCATCTTCCTGTACTTCCTTCAATTCTAACTGCTGACTTACAACTCAAATAAAGACTAAGTATTGCCTGATATAATGCCCCATTGACGCCATATAATTGCAGCATATTGAATAGCTTCTCTCTTGGGACCTTGTCATATGCCTTTTCCAAATCGACAAAACTTAAATACAGATCTTTGTTATATTCCCATGCTTTCTCGACTATTTGTCGTAAAGTGAAGATCTGATCCTGACAGCCTCTATTTGGTCTGAATCCAGCTTGTTCTTCACCAAGCTTTTCTTCCACAATTCTTCTCAACCGTTTCTCAAGTATACTTGCATAGATCTTGCCAGGAACACTCAGTAGGGAAATACCTCTGTATTTCTCACATTCAGTTTTATTTCCCTTTTTATATATGGGTACTACGAGAGCTCTACTCCAATCATCGGGAATTCGTCCCTCTATCCAGGCTTTCTGAACTATGCAGTGCAGCCACTGTAAGACTTTTATACCCCCATACTTCAGCATTTCTGGTCGAATATCATCTACTCCTGCTGCCTTTCCACATATCAAGCCTTTGATGGCTTTTTCTACTTCAAGTATGGATATGTATTGCTGACTGCATGCCTGGTCAGTGTTTTTTTATCACTGTGCTGTCATCACTGCTTGTTTCATTTAGCAGTTTTTCAAAGTAATTACTCCATACTTCAAGGATATCTTTTTCTCTTGTTTTCATGTCACCTTTATCATCTCTAACTCCTTTTACAGCACTCTTTCCTCCATTCCTAAGCTTTTTCAACAACCTCCAGAATATTTTGCCACCTTCTTGATATTTATTTTCTATATTCTTGCCAAAGTCCTCCCATGACTTTTGTTTAGCTAGTTTTACACACTGTTTAGCTTTCTTACATTTGTCTCTGTATTCTGTAAGAGTAAAAGCTGACTTATTTGCCAGGAACTTTTGATATGCTTTCTTCTTTTCCTTCACTGCCTCTTTAACTTCCTGTGTCCACCAGGGAGTTCTGATTTTTTTATCCTTGCACACAACATCACCACATGCCTCTCTGGCAGAATCAATCAATGTTTTCTTCAGAGTTTGCCACTGAATCTCCAAGGTTTGATTCCTGTTCTCAAACTCTTTCATTTTCTTTTCAATAATCTTTCTGTATTTGAGTCTACAGTTCACATCTGAGAGCTGCTCAACTTTTATTCGCTTTAAAACTTTCTTACATGTTATTCTTTTCAATATGAAATTCAATTTTATCCTGCTCAAGACTAAATAGTGATCACTTCCAATTTCAAATCCTCTGTACACTCTGGTGTCCTGCACCAGGGAGAAAACATCACTATCAACAATAACATAGTCAATGAGACGTTTCTTATTCCTGGGCTCTTCTCTCCATGTGAATTTGTGCACATTTTTATGTTGGAACATGGTGTTAGTAATAACCAGTCCATGTCCTGAGCAGAAATCCAACAGATATTTGCCATTATTATTAGCTTTGCTCTTTTCTCCAAATTTTCCCAAAATATTTTTGTATGTCTCGCAATCATTTCCTACTCTGCTATTTAGATCCCCAACAAGGACCAACTTTTCCTTTTTCATTGTGTCAGTTGCTTTTTCTAAAGCGTCAAAATATTCCTCCACTTCTACCTTAGTAGAATCTTCTGTGGGACCATAGGCACAAATAAGTCTCATTGTCCAATTCCATATTCTGATATTTGCCCACATTACTCTACTTGAGACTGACTGCCATTCAAGAAGATTAGCCTCGTATTTTGTGTTGAATACTATGGCTACTCCTTCTTTTTCTTGATTGTCATTGCCTGAATATAACATTTTGTATTTATTGCTCAGAAAGATCTCACCAGTTTTGGTCTTTTTTGTTTCAGTCACCCCTATTATGTCGATCTGGTACTTATCTAATTCCTCAGCTAGCGCCATTTCTTTGCCATTTAGGCTTCTTACGTTGATAGTACCGATCTTTAACTCTGGTGATGTTGAGTTGGGGTTTGTTTTTAGATTTGTTCCAGTAGCTGACTTTTCGCTGTTCGCCCTGGTTCCCTTGCGAAAACAACGGGGGCCTTGTTTAACCGGGCAACGCCCCAGCCGGCATGAAATTTTGTCGTGTTGTACCATCATTTTTTTTTTTTTTTATTTTGGTTTAACCAATAAGAATACAATTTGGTCGGCTAAATCCCAAATTGCCAGCCCATCCTCGTTCGTTCAGTATCAAAGTAGATACCCAACAGGGTGTACCACGAGAAGGTGAGGATTGGACATTAGGTCAGAAGCCCTGGTCGGTTCTCCGCATTCCTTTAAAGGCTATGTTGAGGTCTCCTCTCAGTTATACAGCTTTGACCCTTAGGCACCCCGGGAATATTCATAAAAAAAAAAAAAATAAATAAATAAAAAAAATAAAAATAAAAAAAAAAAAAAATTCACGTGTATCACAGTAATTAAAGTTTAATAATATGTAGATATTTCATCTTAAGTATCTTAAAACGTCATCAGTACAGTTATTACAAACAATACTAGGAATTACATACAAAGGAACAGTTAGTGTGCATGCTTACATTGGCATCCCTCTATGCATATAGTAGCTTGTTTGTGGACTTTGAAGATTTGGCTATAATTAAATTATAACTGACGAATTTATTTTATACAATTGAGGATAATAATTTCCCAGACTTGGGATAGTGAGAGAGTCATTATGGTTCAGATTGGATCTGTAATGTAAGGCTTCAGCCTTTCTTTATATAAATGCTCATGTTTACATATGGATTTATGTAGCAGCTGGGTTTCCATTGGATTCTATGGTTAGGGTTTTCAACTCCATGTTGTGCGAGGCCAGATTTGTGCGGTTTGATAAGACGGATGTGTTCTTGATGTTCAGAGATGCATTTCCTTATAGAGCTTCCCGTTTGTCTATAGTAAGACATCTTACAAGAACATGGAACTTCGTATATGCCAGGTAGCATTATAGGTGAGAGTTTGTCTTTTGGAGAAGGTTGCAAATTGTGGATTTTGTTTGATCAGTTTATAGGTAGCGGAGAGTTTATATTTCTTCATAATTTTTGACAGACATTCCGAGATGCCTTTGATATATGGTATAGGTGTCCTACGGGCTACTTCTTGTCTGAGTTGATGTGTAAGGAAGTGGCCAATGATATTTTTGAGTTGTTTTTGGATTGTATCCATTTAATAAGGCTATATTTTTAATAATTTCCAATGCTTGTTTTAAACATCTTCAGAGGAACAAAATTTGTGCGCTCTGGATATCAAAGATTTTACGATGCCATATTTTTGAGATGGATGGTGAGGCAATGAATTGTGGATGTAACGATCTGAAAAAAGTTGGTTTACGATAGAAGTGGAAATGGAACCATCTTGTTTTTGTTTGATGTGTATATGAAGAAAAGAGATACCTTGTGATGATTCTTTTTTCTAGTGTGAATTTTATGTGAGGATGAAGGTTGTTCATCTTACCTAGAAATGAGTATAGTTCTTGTTAAGAGAGACTCCAGACTGCAAAGATGTCATCAACATATCATAGCCATATTTTTGGTTTTGGTTCAAGAGCAAAAATTTTATCTACCAGGTGTTCCAGAAAAAAGGTTGGCTAAGTTAGGTGATAAGGGGGAGCCCAGTGCTGTTCTTTCCTCTTGCTTATAAATTTTATCTTTCCATGTGAAGTATCTGGATGTGATAGCAAATTTGAATAATTCCACAATATCGGATGGAAATTTTTGAGTTAACAATTCTACTCTCCTTTTGAGGAATATTAGTGAAGAGACAGACAATGTCAGAGCTTATTAGCATGTCTGTTTCCAACAGTTGAACGTCTTATTTTTTGTGCGAAATTCTGTGGAATTTTTAATTGATGAAGCTGAGTAGACCTACTGGCTCTTTATATTTAAGTAACTTAATGGGTGCACCTGTTTGACAACTCGTATAGCAGAGCATATCAGTTCTTTTCGCTATACCCTTTGGTATTATTTTGGCCTAGCTACTCACTGATGAAGCTTTAAAAAAGGCTGAAACCGGTCTGGGGTAGTGACCTCCCACCATAATGTAATAACAGCATACATTTCCTAGGAAATGGGTTTTTACATTATGGAAAACACCTAAGAATAGCGATCAGAACTTTACCACCTTTGCTACGAGTTGCCCGGTATTGTACTATGTACTAGGATCAGTTGCATTAGCTCACGCGAGTAATCGCTGGTACTTTTATAGTTTACTATATATTCGGCATGAAACTCTATGGTTCCAATCTTTGAGTTTCTTATTCGGTTTTAAAACAATGTGGGATTTAATATCCCCTTAATTTAAATAATGTTTATATCGTCGAAATGAAGCCTATTGGCTCTTTATATTTAAGTAACTTTCATGTTACATTTCATTTTTTTTTTTTTTTCAAAAGTAGTGAACAATGATTCATCAAATAACAAGAATGTTCGCCAAACAGATTACATATGGATCTATATAATAAATTAATAATTACATGTGGGGTCACTGAAGGGTCAAAGCCGGATAGCTGAAAGGAAACCTCCATGCAGTTTTTTTTCTTTTTTTTTTCCTTTCAGGACTGACCAAGATATCTGACCTAATGTCCAATTCTCACCTTCTTCTGGTGTACCACATTAGCAAGCATCTACAGATACTGAATGAGGATTGGTGCCAATTTGGGATATAGCCAACCAAACTGTAATGATGGAATTTAATGCCAGCTGAGGCATCACCAGTTAAAAGGTCTCACTGTTTTTTTTTTAATCAGGGGAACAGCAATAAGTCAGCTACTGGAACAAACTTTGACTCAACATTAACAGAATTAGAATAAGATCAGACAAGTATCAATTGAAAAGAAGTAGAAATGACAGTATAAGTGACTAACATAAATGCTGTTACAAAATTAAGACAACAGGCTCTTCAAGACAACAAGATTCTTCTAAAAAGCAAATACAAGATGCTATATTCAGGAAATAATGATCAGGGGAAAGAAAGAGCAGTTATGGTATATAAAACACTAAACATGAGGATGTCTTTTTGAGTAGCAGGCAATATCAAGTAGCGTGATGTGGGTAAACATCATAACAGAAATTGGAAAATTAGACTCATTTGTGTCTATGATCATACAGAAGATTCTACCAAAGAAGCAGAGGAATTTTTCAGAATGTTATAGAAGGTAGATGATAAAAAAGAGTTGATGCATGTGCGAGATCTAAACAACAGAATATAACAATGATTACCAGACATACAGAAATGTTTAGTGAAAATTTGAAGAAAAGAGGTAATAAAAATAAGTGTAAGTATTCAGGACATGACCTAGTCATTACTAACACTATGTTCAAACATTAAGATGTGCACAAAGTTCACATGGAGAGAAGACATAAGAAGACAAGTCTCACTAACTGTCATTTTTGATTGCAAAATCTTCACACTAGTTCATAACACAGGAGTATACACAGGATTTGAAAGAAGTGATCACCATTTAGTCTGAACGGGATAAAACTGAATACCAATATCGAAAATAAAAGAAAACTAAACTAAAATAAAATAAATAAAAATTTTCTTTCGTTTGAATTTCTTGAATGGTTTCTGGTGAGAAAACCCATCATCAGAAACCACTCAATTAGTCGGAACACTAAATTAGCTGTATACAAGACAGTGTTCAAACCAGTTTTAACTTATGGATCTGAGAGCTGGGTCAGAAGTAAAACACTTGACCAAAGACTAGAGACTGCAGATATGAGAGTCCTGAGAAAGATTAGAGGCGTGAACAGATGGCATCAATGGCAATATCATATTAAAAATGAGGATATTAGGAAAGAACTTGGCATTGTCAGCATCCAGGAATGCGTTAGCAGAGCTAATCTCAGGTGGTATGGTCACTTAAACAGAATGGCGAGGAAAGATTAGCAAAACAAGTGTTCTCTTCCAGGTTGGCAGGAAAACGACCCAGAGGAAGACCAAGATATAGGTGGATTGATACGGTACAAAGTGCCTTAGACGATAGAAATATAAGATCTGATAATGTTGGAGTCTTGACAATAACAGACTGATTTGGAGGAAAATTGTAGATAGGAAGTTAGTAATGATGTAATTTTTTCATGTAATACTATCATATCCTGTACACCCATTGAGGGTACATGGCAGGAATTTGATGATGATGATGATGATGAGAAACCATTCAAGTGTAGAATTACATATACAAATATTATTGATGAGGGGAAAAAAATGAGAGTCAGCAGAAAACTGAAGAAAATATTGATTCAGCCAGATGGGCATCTGGTGAGAGTCACTCAATAGGTGAAGTTAAATCTAAACACAGGAAGCTCTAAAAAGGCACTAAGGTAAATAAGTCAGCATGTGCTCTGTGAGAATACAGAGAAAAATGTAAGAAAGCAAAGGAGATGTAAACCTAGCTAAACAAAATTAGCAGAGACTCTAGTAAGAACATAAGGTAGCAAAATATTCTAAAACTCACTGAAAAAGCTTAGAAATGGATGGAAGAATACTATAAAAGAACTCGCAAGTGATAAAGGTGACATGAAAACTGAAGATAAAGGCATATCCAGACTAATTACTCTGAAAGAATGTGAAATGAAATAAACAGTGATAGCAACAAAAACCATTCAAGAGGAATGCAATTAGGTGCATATATATATATATATATATATATTTTTAAAGAATAAATATTTAATGATTTAAACCGAAATAAAATATGAAGTTTTAATGAAAATGATACAACTAGTTTCAGCCTTTTACAGCCTTCTTCAGGTATTCACTAAAGGTAGAACACAATAATAAAAATTGAAGTTACAAAAAACTGAGAATTACAGGCAAAAAATGCAATACATAATTGACACAAAAACGTTGTCATTTCTACCCTAAGTATTGATACACACACACACACACACATATCAATACTTGGGGTAGAAATGACAACAAAATCATGAATGTGGAAAGGCAGCTGAAGTAGATGATATTTGACCAGCAATGATCAAATACAGAGGTATAAAAGTTTTAGTTAAGAGTGGCTACACTGCATAATTCAGAAAACCTGGTCAGATGGTCAAATACTAGATGATCTGAGTACAGCTCTAATAGAACTCTAACTCATCTAAAAAATGAGAATAAAACAACGGGATTATCACTGAGGAATTTCTGTACTACTAAGTGTTCCAGTTAATATTTATACAAGCAATATTTGAGAAGAGGCTAAGAAACATTGTGGAAGAGAAGAAAAAGCTGAGTTCATACCAAATACCAGATGATTTGAATAGAGCACTCAGAGTAGACCCCCATCTATAAAAAAGGGAATAAAGCTGAATTTGAGGATTACAAAGGAATTTCTTTACTGTGTTCCTGGTAAGATTTATGTAAGTATTCTCAAGAAATGGCAAAGAAAAATTATAGAGAAGGAAATCAAGCTGGGTTCAGGTCAAACAGAGATTATCAGGATCAGATTTTCACTTCAAGACAAATATTTGAGAAATCATGGAAATAAGGATATGTATTTAAGTTTTGTAGATCTGGAAAAGGAATATTACAAGGTGCCAAGAGGAAGATGTTCAAAATGCCCCAGTTATATGGTGTAAATGGGGTATAATATCAAACAGCACATAGTCTATTTCATTGTAAATCAGCAATTAGAATTGAAAGAAGTACAGAAAGATGGTCTGATGTTAAGGGGTGCAACAAGGGTGTACATTATCTCCACTGTTTAATAAATTTAGTTTAATCCTTTATCCAAGTGTGAGCAAACAAAGTTTGCGCCTGAAAGTATCTTCAGGACTGGGGCAAGGTGGTACAACACCACCTTGCCCCAGTCCTGAAGATACTTTGCCACCTTGCCAAAGGTAGCTTGCTCCACTTTTGCAACGAGTTGCCCTGGTGTTGTACCACCTTGCCCCAGTCCTGAAGATACTTTCAGGTGCAAACTTTGTTTGCTCACACTTGGATAAAGGATTAAACTAAATTTATTATACTCTAACCAAGTGAAAAATAAACTTTCAACATCTTTCTCTAAATCCAGAGTAATTTATTAAAAAAAAAAGGATGGCACACCATTTGGCAACTCCTATAGGTAGAGATGACCTGTGAATGCTTCTGCCTGGTATCTCAGCTTGGGCCTGGCTCCCACTGAAGAGACCTCAATAAAGGTCGAAACTAGTCTGGGTAGTGGCCCTTCCCTTAATGCATAACAGTATACATATCTGCCAGGAGATGTGTTTTGCATTATGGGAGATACTGAGATAGGAGTGATGTTAGCTTCCTCCACCTTTGCAACGAGTTGCCCTGGTGTTGTACCACCTTGCCCCAGTCCTGAAGATACTTTCAGGCGCAAACTCTGTTTGCTCACACTTGGATAAAGGATTAAACTAAATTTATTATACTCTAACCAAGTGAAAAATAAACTTTCAATATCTCCACTGTTATTCATCATCTATGAGGGTGTGCTGAAAAGTTGCAATAATTACCATGAACGAACTGAGGTAGAACCATGGAATTTACACATTATTCTACATATTCCCCACCAAGTGTTATACATTTGTTACAATGCTGCTGCATCATTTGCAATCCTCTGAGAAAAAAGGCTTTTCCTTGTTGCACAAAACAGTCCTTAGCTGCAGATGACTTCATCTGTGGTAAATTTTGTTCCTTTCAAATGTTTCTTTAACCCTGCAGAGGTCATGGCTGATCTGACAGATATAAACAAATTATTTAATATAAATATTCTTACACATATGCAATGTATAGCTTGGAGGTCATGACTAGCTGCGCATGCATATATTACGAGTGATATTCCACACTGTTTATGCAGTCAGTTTTGGTTTAACATGTTTTATGTAAAGGTGTGTGATATTTGATAGTAAAATTGTATCTTACAGATACCACAAACTCCAATGTCAGTACAGTATTGGTTTAGATTTTTTTTTTTTTTTTATTCTTATTTATTGTTGTAAATGGCTGGAAAAATATATCAATTGGATAATCCAAGAGATTCAGCAAACGTTACTCGAGTCCAATGATGAGAATCATAGAGTCGAATGCGAAAGTGATATTTGATAGTCAATTGTATCTGAGAGATACCACAAACTCCAATGCCAGTATAGTATTGGTTTAGTTGTTTTTTTCTTCTTTGTTGTTGTTCAATAATTTCTAGATTGTAACTGAAAATAAATAAATCATCATGGATTATATTTGCAGGTTTTTTTTTTTAAAGTTTTATCGCATTTTAGCACAAACTAGTAAGAAATTTATCTCTCAGATACAGGCAACCTATGCTGCAATTTTTTCGACAGCGACCTCTGAAGGTTTAAATCTGTAAGTAGGAAATAGTCAGATGAGGCCAGGTCTGGCAAATAGCCTGGGTAAGGCAGACAATGAAAGCCCAAGTTATGTATTGTCTGGTGGGTTTCATAAGCAGTGTGAGCAGATGGGTTGTTCTGCAAAAGCAACATGCCTCTGTTCAGTTTCCCCACAGCATTTTTTCTTCAGTAACTTCAATTCCTTCAGAGCTGTTGAATAAACTGCTGCTGTAACAGTTTCGTTTCATCTTTTTTGAGGTACTTGGTAAGGATTACACCATCTGTATCCCAAAAGACAATGTCTTTTGGGATACAGACAAAAGACAATGCACCCATATTTGGTGCATTGTCTTTTGTCACATCATGAAGTCATTTTGTCACATCGAGATCACATCATGCAGAGAAGCAGTATTAAACCTGACATTAAAATTAGCCGAGATTAAAGTTGTTAATCTCAGCTCTTTAATTTATGTAGATGTTATACTTTTAATTAAATCTAGTACATGTCTGCAAGATTCCCTGACTAAATTGAATAATTGTTATAATAAATTTTTATGAAAATAAGCAATAAGAAGAAAACAACGAAAATAGGAAGAAACATTGAAAATATCAACTGCATTGTGAATGGAGAACCTGTAGAACATTAAAAACATTTCAGTTACTTAGGACGATTTTTAATGAAGATGGTAAATTAAATATGGAAATACACAACAGAATCAACAAAGCCCATATGGCAGGAAGTCAACTGAATAAATTTATATGGAATAAGAGAGAAATTAGTCAAAACACTAAATTAGCTGTACATGGTAGTGTTCAAACCAATTTTAAATTATGGATCTAAGAGAAGATTTAGAAACACTTGACCGAAGACCTGAGAAAGATTAGGGGGTGTGAGCAGATGGCATCAATGACACTAGCATACTAAAAACAGGGATTCATGACTTATTTTTCACAGTATTAACACCACCACACACACACACTTTTATCAAAGATGTTTTATTAAGGCTTCTATTTCGCTGATTTTCAACTCAGCATCATCAGAGCACAACACACTTGTAAACACGACAGTGAGTGAAACAATATAATTGTAAAAGACAAAAGATCTAAAGTCCCATTTTTGGCGCCCTCTAACAGGAAAAAAAAAAAAAAAAAAACAGCAGCTATCCAGGAGTTTTTCTTAGGATAACCGTCTCCCAATTTTTGGCAAATTAATGCAACAATATTTGTTAAGGTTGGGAGAATTCTTCAAAGCCATTGCTGACTCAAAAAATAATCTTTCAGATCTATAATGACTCCTAAATAGCACATTCGTTTTCCTCCATCTAATCCTGTGTGAAGGAGTGTCCAAAGCGTGGTCTGCCAGTCCTGACTTGCCATAGTAATAGCGAATGTATCTTTCATGTTCTTCCAGGCAGATGTTCACTGATCTTCCTGTTTGCCCATAATAGGACAAGTCACAGTCAAAAGGCACTTCATACACTCCTGGGTGTGCTAAAGGGTGAAGTTTATCCTTAGGCGAGCAGATCAGAGTTGCCAGCTTGACATGAGGTTTGAAAGTGGTGCGAAGGCCATGTTTCAACAATACTTTGGCTATCTTTTCCGATGTAACTCTGATATAGGGAATAGAAATGGTCATGTTGTATTCTTGTGTATTAGGGAAGGGCAGAGTAATGGGCCTATGTAGTATTTTATCTATTTTGTAGGGATTGTAGCCACTGGCTAAGAACATATGGTGCAGATATTGGAGTTCGGTGGTCAGAGCTGTATCGTTAGAACAAATGGCTCTGGATCTGTGTGTAAGTGTTTTTAAAATGCCATACTGTTGGACTTGATGATGATGTGATTGTTTATGTAGGTATCTTCCTGTGTGTGTAGGCTTTCTGTAAATAGAAAAAGATAGTGATCCATCTGAAAGGCAGGTGACTAATGTGTCAAGAAATGGTAAGCAGTTATTTGATTCTTTTTTACTGTGAAGTGAATTTTGGGGCGTTGGCTGTTTAGGTAGGTGACAAAAACATTCAAAGTATCTTGTCCATGGGGCCAGATGGCAAACACATCATCTACATAGCGTAACCACACTTGTGGCTTGTATGTAGCTGTGGTAAGTACTTTGTTTTCAAAGTGTTCCATGCAAAAATTTGCTAACGGGGGAGAGAGGGGGAACCCATAGCAGTACCATTAATCTGTTTGTAGAATTTTCCTCCCCATGTAAAGTAACCTGCATTCATGGTAAATTGAAATAATTCAAAAATATCTGGGGGAAAATTTAGACTTGATTAAATCAAGAGTGTCTATAAGTGGTACATTGGTAAATAAGGAGGTGACATCGAAACTAACCATTATGTCTGAATCTTTTAGGATTAGATTTTTAACCAGTGTTTTGAAATGGATTGAATTTTTGAATGACTGAACTCCAATATCTGTGCCATACGTTCTTAGCCAACGGCTACAATCCCTACAAAATAGATAAAATACTATATAGGCCCAATACTCTGCCCTCCCCTAATACACAAGAATACAACATGATCATTTCTATTCCCTATATCAGAGGTACATCGGAAAAGATAGCCAAAGTATTGTTGAAACTGGCCTTCGCACCACTTTCAAACCTCATGTCAAGCTGGCAACTCTGATCTGCTTGCCTAAGGATAAACTTCACCCTTTAGCACACCCAGGACTGTATGAAGTGCCTTGTGACTGTGACTTGTCCTATTATGGGCAAACAGGAAGATCAGTGAACATCCGCCTGGAAGAACGTGGAAGATACATTCGCTACTATTACTATGGCAAGTTGAGACTGGCAGACCACGGTTTGGACACTCCTTCAACAGGATTAGATGGAGGAAAACGAATGTGCTATTTAGGAGTCGTTATAGATCTGAAAGATTATTTTTTGAGTCAGCAATGGCTTTTAAGAATTCTCCCAACCTTAACAAATATGGATGCATTAATTTGCCAAAAATTTGGGAGACAGTTATCCTAAGAAAAACTCCTGGATAGCTGCTGGTTTTTTTTTTTTTTTCCGTTAGAGGGCGCCAAAAAAATAGGACTTTAGATCTTTTATCTTTTACAATTATATTGTTTCACTCACTCACTGTCGCATTTACAAGTGTTGTACTCTGATGATGCTGAGTTGAAAATCAGCGAAATATAAGCATTAATAAAACATCATTGTGATAAAAGTGTGTGTGTGTGTGTGGTGTTGTTAATACCATGAAAAATAAGTCATGAATAACCTCCAACACCTAAGCTTATCTGTTAGATTAAAAAGAGGGATATTGGAAAGAACTTGGCACTGTTAGCATCCAGGAATGTGTTAGCAGAGCTAACAGAGCTAATCAAAGGTGGTATGGCCACTTAAACAGAATGGAAGAGGAAAGATTAACTAAATGCCTTAAAAGACAGAAATATAAGATCTAATAATATTGGAATGTTGACAGATAAGAGGCTATTCTGGAGGAAAATTGTTGATAGGAAGTGAATTAATGATCTAACTATTCATATAGTACTATCATAAGATCCTGTATACCTCATGGGGGTATGTCAAGAATTTAATGATGATGATAATGATGGGAAAGTAACAAAGATCTGTATCTAAGTTCTATAGATCTAGAAAAGGCATATGACAAGGAATAGAAAGAGAAAAACTGTTTGAACGAAGTGAACAATCTTCTACAATTATATGGTGTAAATGGGACATCATATTAAGTAATAATATCAACATTTGAGTTATATCTCATATATAGAGTCAGTCAGCAATTAAAATTGAAGGAGGTGCAGAATGATTCTTTCACATTAAATAAGGTATCAGACAATGGCGCATATTATCTCCACTGTCATTCATCATCTATGCTGATTACATTATGAAAGCAAGTAGCATTAAATCTGATATCAAAACTTGACACGCAAATTGCAAATTCTTTACTTTATGGAGATAATATTATACATCATCATCAAATTCCTAACATGTACACTCAAGGGGTGTACAGGATATGATAGTACTACATTAAAAATTTACATCATTACTAACTTTCTATCTACAATTCTTCTTCAATTCAGTCTGTTACTTGTCAAGACTCCAATATTATCATTATCAGATTTTATATTTCTATCATCTAAGGCACATTGTACCGTATCAATCCACACGTACCTTGGTTTTCTTCTGCATCGTTTCCCTGCCAACTTAGCAGAGAACACTTGTTTTGCTAATCTTTCCTCGCCATTCTGTTTAAGTGACCATTCCAACTCAGATTAGCTCTGCTAATGCATTCCTGGATGCCGACAATGTCAAGTTCTTTCCTAATATCCTCTTTTTAATATGATATTGCCATTGATGCCATCTGTTCACACCTCTAATCTTTCTCAGAATTCTCATATCTGCGGTCTCTAGTCTTTGGTCAAGTGTTTTACTTCTGACCTAGCTCTCAGATCCATAAGTTAAAACTAGTTTGAACACTGTCTTGTATACAGCTAATTTAGTGTTCCGACTAATTTCTCTCTTATTCCATATGAATTTATTCAATTGACTTCCTACCATACCAGCTTTGTTGATTCTGTTGTCTATTTCCATATTTAGTTTACCATTTTCAGTAAAAATCGTGCCTAAGTAGCTAAAATGTTTTACTTGTTCCACAAGTTCCCCGCTCACAATTGATATTTTCAACAATTCTACCTATTTTCATTGTCTTTGTCTTTTTAATGCTGACCTTCATACCATTTCTATTACAACAATTATTCAATTCAGTAAGGGACTCTTGCAAACTTGTAGCGGATTTATTTAGAAGTATAACATCGTCCGCATAAAGCAAAGAGCTGACATTAACATCTCCAATTCTGATATCATGTTTAATACCACTTTCCTTCATAATGTGATCCACATAGCTAATGAATAACAGAGGTGATAATGTACATCCTTGTCTCACACCAGATTTAACATTAAACAATCTTCCTGTACTTCCTTCAATTCTAACTGCCAACTTACAACTCAAATACAGACTAAGTATTGCTTGATATAATGTCCCATTGACACCATATAACTGTAGCGTATTGAATAGCTTCTTTCTTGGCACCTTATCATATGCCTTTTCCAGATCTACAAAACTCAAATAGAGATCTTTGTTATATTCCCATGCTTTCTCAACTATTTGTCATAAAGTGAAGATCTGATCCTGACAGCCTCTATTTGGCCTGAATCCAGCTTGTTCTTCACCAAGCTTTTCTTCACCAATTCTTCTCAACCGTTTCTCAAGTATGCTTGCATAGATCTTGACAGGAACACTCAGTAGGGAAATACCTCTGTAATTTTCACATTTCGTTTTATTTCCCTTTTTATATATAGGTACTATTAGAGCTCTACTACAATCAACAAGAATTTGTCCCTCTGTCCAGACCTTCTGAACTATGCAGTGCAGCCACTGTAAGACTTTTATACCACCATATTTCAGCATTTCTGTTCGAATATCATCTACTCCTGCTGCCTTTCCACATTTCAAGCCTTTGATGGCTTTTTCTACTTCCAGTATGGATATGTATTCCTGACTGCATGCCTGGTCAGTGTTTTTTACCACTGTGCTATCATCACTGCTTGTTTCATTTAGCAGTTTTTCAAAGTAATTACTCCATACTTCAAGGATATCTTTTTCTCCCGTTTTCATGTCACCTTTATCATCTCTAATTCCTTTTACAGCACTCTTTCCTCCATTCTTAAGCTTCTTCAACAACCTCCGGAATATTTTGCCACCTTCTTGATATTTATTTTCTATATTCTTGCCAAAGTCCTCCCATGACTTTTATTCAGCTAGTTTTACACAGTGTTTAGCTTTCTTACATTTGTCTCTGTATTCTCTAAGAGCACAAGCTGACTTATTTGCCAGGAACGTTTGATATGCTTTCTTCTTTTCCTTCATTGCCTCTTTAACTTCGTGTGTCCACCATGAAGTTCTGATTTTTCTATCCTTGCAGACAACCTCACCACATGCCTCTCTGACTCAATCGATCAGTGTTTTCTTCAAGGCTTGCCACTGTATCCAAGGTTTGGTTCCTTTTCTCAAACTCTTTCATTTTCTCTTCAATAATATTTCTGTATTTTAGTCTACAGTTTACATCTGAGAGCTCCTCAACTTTTATTCGCTTTAAAACTTTCTCACATGTTATTCTTTTCAATACGAAATTCAATTTTATCCTACTCAAGACTAAATAGTGATCGCTTCCAATTTCAAATCCTCTGTACGCTATGGTGTCCTGCACCAGGGAGAAAACATCACTATCAACAATAACATAGTCAATGAGACTTTTCTTATTCCATGCCTCTTCTCTCCATGTGAATTTGTGCACAATTTAATGTTGGAAAATGGTGTTAGTAATAACCACTCCATGTCCTGAGCAGAAATCCAACAGATATTTGCCATGATTATTGGCTTTGCTCTTTTCTCCAAATTTTCCCAAAATATTTTTGTATGTCTCACAATCATTCTCTACTCTGCTATTTAGATCCCCAACAAGGACCAACTTTTCCTTTTTCATTGTGTCAGTTGCTTTCTCTAAAGCTTCAAAAAATTCCTCTACTTCTACCTTAGTAGAATCTTCTGTAGGACCATAGGCACAAATAAGTCTCATTGTCCAATTCCATATTCTGATATTTGCCCACATTACTCTACTTGAGACTGCCTGCCATTCAAGAAGATTAGCCTCATATTTTGTGTTGAATACTATGGCTTCTCCTTCTTTTCCTTGATTGTCATTTCCTGAATATAACATTTTGTATTTATTGCTCAGAAAGAGCTCACCTGTTTTGGTCTTTTTTGTTTCAGTAACCCCTATTATGTCGATCTGGTACTTATCTAATTCCTCAGCTAGCTCCATTTCTTTGCCATTCAAACTTCTTATGTTGATAGTACCGATCTTTAACTCTGGTGATGTTGAGTTGGGTTGTTTTTTCAGATTTGTTCCAGTAGCTGACTTTTCGCTGTTCACCCTGGTTCCCTGGCGAAAATAATGGGGGCCTTCTTTAACCGGGCGATGTCCCAGCCGACATGAAATTTTGTCATGTTGTACCATCATTTTCTATATTGGTTTAAGCCAATAAGAATACAATTTGGTCAGCTAAATCCCAAACTGCCAGCCCATCCTCGTTCGTTCAGTATTCAGGTAGATAACCAACATTTTGTACCACGAGAAAGTGAGGATTGGACATTAGGTCAGAAGCCCTAGTCGGTTCTTCGCATTCCTTTAAAGGCCATGTGGAGGTCTCCTCTCAGTTATACAGCTTTGACCCATTATACTCCTAAATAAATTCAGAACAATTCTGCAAGATTCCTGACTAAATGAACTAACTGCTCTAATGAATTTGGTATGAAAATCAGCTATTAAAAAAAAAAAAAAATTAACTATGAAAACAGACAGGAGCACTAAAAACATCGACCATTCAACATCTTGAATCGAAAACCTACAGAAAAAAGCAAAACATTTCAGCTATTTAGATACAGTTTTTAGTGAAGAAGCCAAATTAAACATGGAAAACAGACAAGAATTAAAGCTTGTGTGACAAGAAGCCAAATGAATAAATATGTAATATGAGTGAAATTAGTGAAAACACTAAACTAGCTCTCTCTCTCTCTCTCTCTCTCTCTGTGTGTTTTTTCCTCCCAATAGTAACCCTACCAGGAGGTAATTTATTCCTACATGCTCCACTGCATTACAATGCTTATATTACATGTAGCTTATAAGTACTGATTAACATTTCTATTTATATTTTTGTATCAATTTTCATATTTACAATTAGATTTTTATATATACATATATTAACACTATACAGTATAATTCACATAATAACAGTTTATGTTAGATCACAGGGACTGGAAATTGATTTTATTAGCAAATTTAGTTAATTCTATGTAATAGTTTTCAATAAGTCTCTGTCTTGACACTGGTCACTTGTCTCCAGAAGTAATTACGTGTTGTATTAAGGGCATCCAGATGGAGTCCAATAGCTGACGGTCGTAAAGTATGTGGTCAACAGTCTGTTGAAGGTGTGGACTACAAATGCACGATGGCGATTCCAGGATATGGAATCTGTGAAGGTAGTGTCTTAGTTTTCTGTGCCCCGTTAGTAGTGTGGTTAAACCTAGAGAAATGGCGTGGTTTATCAGCTGGAGTCTGTTTCTGATGCTAGGAAAAAATTCTTTTGTTGATCCGTTTTTTTGATGTTTTCCATTCTTCTTCTCACATGTCTAGGCCTCTTCTGCAAGTGTTTTTATTGCAGATTTCAAGAAATTCTTGTAACTTGTTTCTAGCTGCTTCTTTAGCCAAATAATCTCCGCTCATTCATTTCCTGCTATTCCAGTATGTGCTTTCACCCAGCAGAAATTGATTTCCCATCCATCTAGAGTGAGATTTCGAACCAGATTTCTTGTCTGTTCTATCAATGCAATATGGTTGTTCTGGTTTTTAATGCCATCTATAGTGCTTCTACTATCGCTGTAGATTGTTGCTGTCTTTTGCTGAGAGGTGTTGAGTTCTAATTCCTGGAGATATGTGAGTGACTGAACTATAGCAAGTTGTTCTGCTTGGTTGTTGGAACAGAGAGGATGCAGTCTTGAACAGCGCTCTTGTATTATGGACTGTCTGTTGTATGCAGTGAATGAACAGCCAACGTTCCTTTCGGTTTTGCTTCCGTCAGTATATATTTGGAATTAGTCACTTTCAGAGCTTTCCTTCTCCTTAATATTTGATTTCTTTGCTGGATGAGGCTACTGACTATAGTGAAGCGGATGGTCGTAGCAATTTGGATCGATTTTGTAACTTTCGATATATCTTCCGAAAGTAACTTTATATATAAGAGATAATTCTTGTATTTTCAGACAGATCGGTGTTAGAGCTGCAATAACGCAAGCTGCCTCGAAAGATATTGTCCTGTATCCTTTGATTATGCGTATGGCTATAAGTTGTTGAACTCTGTTTAGTTTTTGTCGGTGTTAATCTCTGATTTTAGTGAATGATTCCAGGCAGGTGCAGCATAAGATATCAGTGGTAGTATAGCACCAGTATATATCGTTTTCAGCGCTTGTTAGCCTAATCTCCACTTAATCCTTGCTGACTTAGCTAGAAGGTTTACTATTTGTAAACGTTTTTTGGCAACATGTGAGATGTGCTTATTGAAGGTGAATTTTTCGTCTATTGCCTAGGTATTTTAGCTCACTGCTAACCTGGAGAACTTCTCTGTTTAGGAAGACTGTTACAGGTTGTTTTGATTTTTTTTCGTGAGATGTGGAGCACTTTAGACTTGGTGCCATTGAAGGTCACTTTCTTCTCGCTGTGCAATTTTAAAGAGTTCTTCATTGGCGTTACTTCTAACTGTAAGGCATCGCATCCCCGAATCATTATCATCGCATCATCGACGAAGGCTATGACTTTTGTTTCAGTGGTGACAGGCAGTCTTAAAAGCGAGTCGTACTGGATGTTCCAGAAACCTGGCCCACAGCAGGAACCTTGCGGACAGCCTCGTTTGACTTTTTTCGTTACAGTTGTGTTTTTTAGTGTCATGGTTATTCATTCTTCTCTCTGAAAAATAATTTTTTGTAAGGTTGAGTAAGTTTTTAGGGCATTTTTAATCTAATTGATTGATTATGGCTGGCCACCAAGCAGCATCGAAGGCTCCTTGTACATCGAGTGAGATCAGTAGTAAGTCTTTTTTTTTTTGCTGTAGGCTGTGTTCTGCGAACTCTTTCACTTCCATAATTGCATCTACTATGCTGGACTAAGGTCTGAATGAGTATTGATTGCTGCTTAATAAGTTTCTTGAGTAGACGTGGTGCATTATTCTGTTTATTAGAAGTTTTTCTAGCACCTTACTGGCAACGTTTATGAGGCTGATTGGTCTGTATTTGTTAATTTCGTCAGATGTTTCTTTTCCTGGTTTGATCATAGGTATAATTTTTGAGTGTTTACATATTGAAGGAAATCGTCCTCTTTTTAGGCATTTGTTGTAAACTGTTGTTATGAATTTGGGGAATTCGAGAAACGCTGTTAAGAGTATGTCGCTGCTTATTCCGTCTTCTCCAGGAGTTTTTCTTGGATCCATTGATCTTAATATTGACTCGATTTCATCAGTTGCAAATGAGACGTCATCAGGAAAGTCTATATCTATTTCCATTCTTTGTCTGCAAATTTTGTGGATTTCTTCATCTGTTGATTCATCGTCATCTGGAATAAACTTTTCTATCATAATAGCTGCAGTTTCTGCTAAGTTTTTAGTGTAGGTGTCATCTGTTTTCTTGATAGTATAGGTGTTGTCTTGTTCGCTGCTAATTTATATATGCAATTCCAAGGATTCAATACGGTTGAAACTGTACAAAATTTTTTCCATGATTCTGTTTTCGCGTTTGTAATTTTAGACTGATTGGTATAATCATCTGAGTGTGTTGACACGTTTTCATAGGTTCGTCGTTCCACCATGGTACTGATTTTCTTCCATCGATGTTTAGCTTCTTGGTTGTTCTGAGTGTTTGATCGCTGGATTTTTTCAGACCTAGTGAGAGTGCAGAAGCAAGGAAGTCTATATTGCTTTGTGCCGATGCCCAGATGCCTAGGTTTTTGTCTAAGCTGAGCTGTTTTTCGCTGTTCGCATTAATGTGATGTTCTGAGATTAAGACTGAAAATTCTCTTTTTAATGCTTTTATAAATTTCTCTATGTTGGTTTTATTGGTGAAGTATTTGATGTTAATGCGGTGGTTTTGTTGTCTAATCCATTTAAATTTTTGTTACTGACGATAAAACTTATTATGCGATGGGCAGAACAGCTTTCCTCTTCTTCGTATTTCCATTCAGAAACCAAGGGTAAAATAGCGCTGTTTACCATTGTTAGATCGATGAAACTGCTTCCTCTGGTATTTTCAAATGATGGAGTGTTACAGTCCTCGTTTAGTAGGTGTATGGAATTTGGTGCTATGAACTCTTCCAAATTTTTATCTCTATTGTTTGTGCTCTCGTTAAACCATAAAACCGAATGGGCTTTGCTATCTATTCCCATAATTAAGCTGTGGTCGATGGTAAAATCCACAATGTTGCTCATTTTTTCTAAGTCATATTTTATGTCCGTGTGATAGTTTAGATACATACTTACAGAGAAAGTTTTAATTCCTCTGTACGTAATTTCAATCAGTACAGAGTCCTCGTTGCTGTGCTGAGAAATTAATATTGCCTCGACTTCAGGGTTGACCACAAGTATTGCAGCTCTCTTTCTTTCAGATCCTTTGGAAAATATTTTAAAATTACTTGGAAAGCCGCATATTTTGTTGATGTTATAGGGCTCTTGTATTAATGCCAGTCTTATATTTTTTCTATTTATGAGTTCTGTTAAGTTATTAACAGCCTTGATGGAGCGTTGTAGATTTATTTGAAGACATGCCAGGGAAGTAGTGCTGTTTCTGCAAGCTTTATTATTGCTTTCCATAATCTATGTTTTGAATTTTGAGCTGTTTGTGGTAGTTGTATGTCGGGCAGTCTTTGCTTAATGCTCTCTGTCTCTCTCTGTGAGAGAGAGAGATCATACGCTGCTCAAACCAATTTTAACTGATGCACATAAGAGCTGGGTCAGAAATAAAATATTTAAAGATCCAGATACTTCAGATATGAGAGTTCTGAGAAAGATTACGAAAGTGAACAGATATCATCAATGGCAGAATTGCATTAAAAATAAAAATGAGGATATTAAGAATTTGACACTGTTAGCATTTAGGAGTTGTAAGCAGAGGTAATCTCAGCTCATCTCTATAGTCTTCGGTCAAGTGTTTTATTTCTAACCCCCAGATAATAAGATTACCTCTAATCTTTGCTAATCTATCCTCCACCCTTCTTAAACAGAAGTGTGGAGGAAAGGTTAGCAAAGCATTTTTTTTTTAATTTGTTTATTATTATTTTTTTTGATGGCAGAATGACATAAAAAGACCCAGAGGAAAATCAAGATCTACATGAATTAATAAAGTCAAGCAGTTCCTTAGAAGATCGAAATATAACATCTGAAAATAATGGAGTCCTGAGACGAATAATTAATTTGGTGGAAATTTGTCGATAGCAAATTAACGATGTAAACTTCCAATGCATATCATCATCATCACTGAAATCACAAAAGGTGTGAACTTGCCATGTCTCTGATGAATATTATGAACCTTTTGCTTCTGCACAAATGCTACAGACCATTTTCAGAGCTTTAGCTCATGAATTGTTATTATGATACATAATGCAATTCATGATAAATAAAAAATGATAAAATTAAAAAATAAAATTACTAATAAAAGTAACCCTCTAATGCCTTTAATTTCTCCAAAAAAGTAGGCAGCACTATTTTTATTATTATTATTATTATTTAAGGTATTTCCATGGAGTCCAGACTCATCATGGGAGACCCAAATCAACCATCACACAAATCCTATCATACCTCTCCTTGAATCCATTTACCACCAGTGAACTCATAACCAATTCTGGCAATCCAATCCACTCACTAACCACTCTCCATACAAAAAATCTGGTCCTCACACCCATACTAACCACACCAACTAAATTTTGTAACTTACAAACCTTCGACCTATCCACTTAGAAAGTATTCTTCAGACCTATCACCATCTTGGTCACTTGTCTGAATTTTTCAATCATGTCCTGGTCCCGAAGAAACCCAGGTGACCAAATCTGTGTGCAGCAGTCAACATGTGGCCAAATCATAGCCTTATAAAGAGGGATAATAACTTCCTTATCTACACTTGTCAGCATGTTTTTCAACATCTAAGTAATTCGTTGAGCTACTTTACCAACTTTTCCCAATATGCCATCTGAACTTTTAACTCTTTGGCTACCATTATCCCCAAGTCCCTAGCTTCATCAATTTCCTGCAAACCAATACTATCAATATGATACACCATATGCAACCATTTCCACTCAAAGTGCATAATCCTATATTTTGCAACATTAAATTGACAATCATTATCCTTAGTATCATAAGCAAACAACCGATTATCCCTCTTAAATCTTTCTCTATGCCGTTGATATACAAATTAAAGAGTAGTGGCCCTAGTACCGAACCCTGAGGTACTCCACTAGTCACCATCATTCGCTTAGACTCCACTCCACCATATACTACTCTCTGGTGTCTGTCCATCAGCCAGTCCCCCTATCCATGCTACTAGCCCCATATCCAAATGTCCATATACATATGTCCTCGCAGGAGAGTTTGCTTGTGAAAAGATTTTAGATTCAGACAGTCGCATTTCTACAATAGCTACTAATCTTTGGGCAACAAAATTAAAAACTAGATGACTCCGACTTTAAATATGATCTGAGACTGGCAAAGATCAGCTGCTAAATCATATATGGTTTTAAAATATTCTAATTACTATCATCATCAAATTCCTGACATTTACGCTCAAGGGGTATCTAATGTACGAACAATAAATCCTTCTCTTGAGTTAGAGATTTAACACACATAATATACACATTCTACTCTTCTAATCAATATTCTACCTACTGCGTTAATCTTGCATATTAAACTAGACACAATCATCTATAATCATTCCTAACAATTTGTCTTATGGACATTAGCCACTGCTAAATAATCACTTCAAGTCCTTAAATACTGTCCATACTCGATTAATACACTGCAATGATTTTTCCCTTTTACCGACTGGGTAATTATACAACAAAATCTGTACTTTACCATTTCTTGAGGCAGGGTCTCCCAGTCCATCCGAACTGTCCTTCTTTGTTTGGATTACCTTTAGAATCTTCCATAAGCCTGCATCCACGTGGTGGGACACTATGGTCATCAGTTTCCCTCATCTGTTTTCGATCTGTTTCGGACCATCATCATTTCTGCTGCCTGTTCTGGTATGTGTCCGCAATATTATTCAGTCGGAACTGTCAGCGAAGGAGCGAAGACACGTATGCCGACATCTCACGCTTTCGTACCGGCAGAAATTCCGACATTGAAGGGAAAGGCGCACCCTCCGATATCGAACTATCGCCAAGGAACACCATCAGAAACCACCGGTCCACGAGAGAAGTCAAATCATCATCCAGCAAAACAGGTGACAAAAAACCTTGAGAAAGAGGTGCAAACCCTTTTTATTCTCCCTTCCCCCCCCACCCCCCCCACTAGCTGCAATAGTGCCCTCTTACTACTTTCTGCGATCTTTTCCTGCCCGCTACTTTCTTCGTCCGTGGCAACTTCGGCACATCGCAAGATCATAGCAGCGTCTTCCGGGAAATGAATGTGCGTTGCTTTCCGGGATTGCAAATGCCTCAGGCCTGCCCGTGACCTTTGGACTATTGTTTACATCTAATTTACACATTCATTGTATACATGATGCATTCATATAATACTAATTTATACACAAAGTTCTTTACATGGTCTTACAATTCTATTTCCATTTACAGTTTGTACTTTATTTCTTTTGCTCCAGTACAAGTTTTTTCTCTCAGCTGATTTTTCTGACTTGTTAAATCCTGAATGAAGTGTTTCTTTAATAAAGTGCTTCATTCAGGATGTAACAATGGTACTACATGAAAAACTTACATCATTACTAACTTCCTACCTACAATTTTCTGCCAAATCAATCTGTTACCTGTCAAAGCTACAACATTGTCAGCTCTTATATTTATATACCTATCTTCTAAGGCACTTTTTACCATATCAATCCACCTATATCTTGGTCTTCCTCTGGGTCTTTTTCCTACCAACCTGGCAGAAACACTTGTTTGGCTATTCTATCCTCGCCCGTTCTGTTTAAGTGACCATACAACCTGAGATTAGCTCTGCTAATGCATTCCTGGATGCTGACAATGTCAAGTTCTTTCCTAATATCCTTGTTTTTAATATGATATTGCCATTGATGCCATCTGTTCACGCCCCTAACCTTTTTCAGAACTGTCATATCTGTGGTCTCTAATCTTTGGTCAAGTGTTTTAGTACTGACCCAGCTCTCATATATATAAGTTAAAATTGGTTTGAACACTGTCTTGTATACAGCTAATTTAGTGTTTTGACTAATTTCTCTCTTATTCCATATAAATTTATTCAGTTGACTTCCTACCATATCTGCTTTGTTGATTCTGTTGTCTATTTCCATATTTAATTTACCATCTTCACTAAAAATCGTGCCTAAGTAGCTGAAATGTTTTACTCGTTCTATAGGTTCACAATGCAGCTGATATTTTCAATGCTTCTGCCTATTTTCATTATCTTTGTCTTGTTATTGCTGACATTCATACCATATCTATCACAACAGTTATTCAATTTCGTCAGGGAATCTTGCAGTCTTGTAGCGGATTTATTTAGATGTATCACATCATCCGCATAAAGCAAGGAGCTGACATTAACATCTCCAATTATGATATCAGGTTTAATACCACTTTCCTTTATAATGTAATCCATATAGATGATGAATAACAGACGTGATAATGTACATCCTTGTCTGACACGAGATTTAACATTAAACCATCTCCCTGTACTTCCTTCAATTCTAACTGCTGACTTACAACTCAAATAAAGACTAAGTACTTCTTGATATAATGATCCACTTATACCATACAACTGTAGCGTTTTGAATAGCTTCTCTCTTGGCACCTTGTCATAAGCTTTTTTCCAGATCTACAAAACTTAAATACAGATCTTTGTTATATTCCCATGACTTTTCAACTATTTGTCATAAAGTTAATATCTGATCCTCTGTTTTTGGCCTGAATCCAGCTTGTTCCTCACCAACCTTTAATTTCACAATCCTTATCAACCGTTTCTCAAGTAAACTGGAATAAATCTTACCAGGAACACTCAGTAGAGAAATACCTCTGTAATTCTCACAATCAATTTTATTTCCCTTTTTATATATGGTTACTATGAGAGCTCTAATCCAATCATCTGGAATTCATCCTTCTGTCTAGGCCTCTGAACTATGTAGCCACTGTAAAACTTTTATACCTCCAAACTTGAGCATTTCTGGTCTAATATCATCTACCCCTTCTGCCTTTCCACATTTCAGACTTTTGATGGCTTTTTCTACTTCAAGCAATGGTCAGTGTTTTTTTATAACTGTGCTCTTATCACTGCTAGTTTCATTTAGCAATTTTTTGAAGTAATTACTCCATACTTCAAACCAGGAACTTCTGATACACTTTCTGCTTTTCCTTCGTTGCCTCTTTAACTTCCTGTGTCCACCAAGGAGTTCTGATTTTTCTATCCTTGCAGACAACCTCACCCAGAATCAATCAATGTTTCCTTCAGAGCTTGCCACTAAATCTCCAAGGTTTGATTCCTGTTCTCACTCTTTCATTTTTTTTTGAATAATGTTTGTATATTTTAGTCTACAGTTGACATCTGAGAGCTGCTCAACTTTTATTTGATTTAAAACTTTCTTACACGTTCTTCTTTTCGATATGAAATTCAATTTTATCCTGCTTAAGACTAAATGGTGATCCTCGTGGAAAGGCTTAGACGTTGGTTATGCATTATTACTAAATAGCTTAAGGAAATTACAACGTATACTAGGATATACATTAAAATAAATTTTAATGCACTTCCAATATTTCGGCAACGTCACATTGCCATTTTCACAGGAACTTAAAAACAAGACGTGCACACCAGCACAACAAACAGTAAATGAGGACGAAGCAGGAAGCTATTATTTCTCCTAAAATCCTGATGGTGCCCCCTAGCAGGCAATATTGGTATTATTCGGCGACTGGGCTGAAGGTCTTCTGATGTAGGTTTCCCAAATTTGGGGCAGTCTCATGAAACCAAATTTGTTGAGGTTTGGATTGTTTCTTAGGGCTGAGGCTGATTCCATGAAAAGCCTTTCGTATTTGAATTTACTACGGTGTATTATCGTGGCTTTCTTCCACCGTATTCTATGGCAGGTATCCAGCGCATTGTCAGCAAGACCAGAGTGGCTGGATTAGTGAAACCAGATGTAGTCCTTGTGTTCTGAAATTCTGATATTAGCTGTCCTGCCTGTTTGGCCAAAGTAGGACAGCTTACAGCTGCAAGGAACCTGGTTTACACCAGGTAGGTCTGGGGGATTGGTCTTTAGTAAAGCGGATAAGGAATGTTAATTTTTTATATGGTCTGTAACAAGAAGTTGTCATGGTTTTTTTAGGATTTTTGTAATTTTTTCCGAGGTGCCTCGGATATAGGGTATGGCGATGGATTTAGAGTAATCCTTGTCGTGGGGGGGTATTGGTTTCAATATTATTTGGATTTTTTGGGGGGGGGGGGGGGGTAGCCATTAGCTGAGAAAGTGTTGAGAATGTGGTTTAATTCTGTGGTTAGGGAATTGTCATTTGAACAGATAAATTTAGCCCTGTTGTGTAGTGTCTTAATGACTCCATATTGTTGTGAATGTGGGGGGGGGGGTTTGTTGGTGAATGTATCTGCCTGTATGGGTGGGGTTTTTTACAGACTGAGAAAACCAAAGTTCCATCAGGCTGGCGGGTGACTAGTGTGTCTAAGAAAGGAAGGCAATTGTTTTTTTTTCTTCTTCCAGGGTGAATTTGATTCTGGGGTGTTGGTTGTTTAAGCGTGTTAGGAAGGAGAGGAGTGAATCGGAGCCATGTGGCCAAATAGCAAACATATAATCAACATAGCGAATCCATATGGTTGGTTTTTGTGGGACAGAGTTTAAGGCTTTCTCTTCAAATGTCTCCATATAAAAGTTTGCCAAGGGTGGGGAGAGTGGTGAACCCATGGCTGTCCCCCTCGCTTAATGTATATCCTAGTATACGTTGTAATTTCTTAAAGCTATTTAGTAAAAATGCATAACCAATGTCTAAGCTTTTCCACGAGAATTACGATAATCCACGGAGATCCCATCACAAGTAAGGCTGCCATTATGGTAAAATGAAGTTAAAGCTATCAAGACAACTGAATCGTCTCGCCTTCCTAAAACGCTGCCGGGATAATCACGTAATCCTGATTATCTGTTCAAATTTAAGCACCGTTTATCTTCGCAAAAGGCTCTTCGTATTTATAACCATGCCAGCCAAGCTTTGCTCAGGGAACAAATCGCAACGACTCGCCGTTTCCTCAATGATGCTAACTTAGCTATCCAGGCACTCGAAAATGATCTTTTAAGCACCTTAAGCCATGAAATTTGGTCTATTTTATACGACATCTCGTGCACTGCTGCGGAGAAAGAATTTAAAAAAGTACGAGATCCACACATCAAAAAATTTAAAAATTTAAAAAAGAACCCGAACGTGAAACCACAACTTCCTACTGAAACGGCAGTCAACCTTTCGTCAGTTAGTGTGAAACCTGAAGCACTCTATGCTGTCTCACGTGGCCACAACTTCGCCACTGCGCCCAGAAGAATACCTGCTGAAGATATTATGATACGAATTGAACACGGGATACGACAACTCCCAAACAACGTCGCCAACGATATTAGACTGGATGTGGCTTGTGTTCTGACCAAATCAAAACCACCAAAAATTAACATGATCAGTAAAGAAATTAAATCTCTACTAGAATTAAAGAAAAACAAGGAAATAATAATCACCAAAGTGGATAAAGTGAACAACACAGTATTGCTTAACCAAAAGGATTACACAGGTAAGCTGAATGCCCTATTGTTAGATCGGGCTACTTACTTCCCTACTGAGTACAATTCCACCAACTCACAAATCAGAAAACTCCACAGGCTCCTTAAGAAGGTCACTATCAAATTAAAACCATTTAACTCCATACCCCCCCCCCCTCTCGTATTTATGGACTCCAAAAGTACATAAGGAAAATGTGCCATTACGTCCCAAAGTGGATGGCATTGATTCCCCCATACAATCTAGCTAAACATTTGGCCAAAGCTCTCACGTGCTACACTGGCAACACACTCAGCCCACTTCAAAGCCAGCATAGAAAACCTTATGCTCAAACACACTGACCTAATGGTCAGTTTTCATGTCTCCTCCTTATTCACAAATGTCCCACTCAAAGAATCCTTAGAGTTAATCCAAGCTAAATTTCCTCCTGATATCATAGCCCTATTTCAGTTCACAATGAACTCTGGCTATTTTGTTTGGCAAGGAAAATTCTACAAACAAATAGAGGGGACAGCCATGGGTTCTCCACTCTCCCCACCCTTGGCCAACTTTTATATGGAGACTTTTGAAGAGAACGCCGTAAACTCTGCTCCACAAAAACCAACCATATGGCTTCGCTATGTTGACGATGATGTGTTCACTATTTGGCCACATGGCTCTGAAGCACTCCTCTCCTTCCTAACACACTTAAACAACCAACACCCCCAGAATCAAATTCACCCTGGAAGAAGAAAAAAAAACAATTATCTTCCTTTCTTAGACACACTAGTCACCCGCCAGCCTGATGGAACCTTGGTTTCCTCAGTCTATAGAAAACCTACCCATACAGGCAGATACATTCACCAACAATCCCACCACCCACCCCACAACAATATGGAGTTATTAAGACACTACACAACAGGGGTAAACTTATCTGTTCAAATGACAATGCCCTAACCACATTCTCAACACTTTCTCAGCAAATGGCTACCCCCCCCCCAAAAAAATCCAAAAAATATTGAAACGAATAAACCACAACCCCCTTCCCCCCTCACAACAAGGATTACTCTAAATCCACCATACCTTATATCCGAGGCACCTCGGAAAAATTACAAAAATCCTAAAAAAACATGACTTAACTTCTTGTTACAGACCATATAAAAAATTGGCATCCCTTATCCGCTCTACAAAAGACCAACCTTCCCCTTCCCTAGACCTACCTGGTGTATACCAGGTCCCTTGCAGCTGTAAGCTATCCAAATGTGGCCAAACAGGCAGGACAACTAATATCAGAATTTCAGAACATAAGGACTACATCCGGTTTCACCAATCCAGCAACTATGGTCTTGCAGACCATGCGCTGGATACCCACCTTAGAATACGGTGGAAGAAAGTCACGATAATACACTGTAGTAAATTCAAATACGAAAGGCTTTTCATGGAATCAGCCTCAGCCCTAAGAAACAATCCAAACCTCAACAAATTTTGTTGCATGAGACTGCCCCAAATCTGGGAAACAATTTTCTTGTTTCCCAAAATATTCTTGGGCTTCAGTCCAATCGCCCAAGAATACCAACATCGCCCATTAGGGGAGCACCATCAGGCAATGTCCCCTCTAAGCTGTGCGCATGTGCGCGCACACACATTTTACAACCAGCACACAAAGCAAAAAATATGTGCGCACTAGATTTTCAAAATGAAATTAATTTATTAATTAAAGAAGTTCCACCTAAACATTAACCTATAAATTCTTTTAAAAATACGGTAACTCGGCAACGCTCAAGCCTATAACCTCGCATTTTTTATTACATTCTCGAAGTTGCACAAACTTATAAATTATTAACCGTACCCTATTTGAGGCTAGCGATTCGATGCCAAAGTGAAAGGGGGTGTGGCTTTAATGTGTAATTTTTAAGTAGCATATAGAATGGCACGCAGTTTGTTTACATCTCAGGCCTGACTCATGGAAAATTCCCAAACGTGATTGGCTGATCAAATTAGTTCAAGATCATGAAGAATTAAAACAATGGTTTCATAATTTTAATAAAAATAATTAAATACTTTTAAAAACTTAAATTAGAGTACAATTAAAAATATTGCAACATTTCAAAATTCTCTAATTTTTAAAAGGAATTTTAAAATAGTAGACTAAATAATAACATTCGTGAACACGCATTGAGATACAACCAAGTTAATTAAATCTAGCCTCTAGGCATATCTTTTAGCTCTTGTGTTGCCCTTGGCAATGTTTAGTGTTGGTTCAGTTTTTGCCTTGCCAAGTTATTCAGTGAATAGTGTACATTTGTAAATTTATAAAAACAATAAAAAACATTCTTCAAATAACAAAATTGAAAAAAACTGATACACCACGTTAAATTCAAAGGAAGCAAAAGGTGTGAAGCGAAAACTTACTGCTAGTTGCTTTAAAAGTGAATAATGGCTGGATGAAATAGTGAAAACTGCTAAGCCAAAAGCTCGTGAGTTGATAAACATTCAGCTGCGTGAAATATGTATGTATGATGCTACAATTGGTGTTGTTTGTATTTATTGTCGTGATGCAAAGGTAGCTGGGGATTTTGCTAATGGGAAGAAGTTTGATGTTACTTGGAAGTTGGACTTTTTAAAACGCTATTTGACAAGTACATCTGGATGGTGTACACAAAGTTAGGCAACAAAATTGTTCATTGGCAGCTACAGGAGTACTGTGTATGCTACGTGAAAGTTCATGTAGCATATGCAGATTAAAGTTCTTATTGACAGTGTCTTATTATGTTAAGATGAATAACTCTTTACTTTCAGTTCAACATATTAATGAACATATGGAAAAGTATGTTCAACTCCCAGACAGTTGGAGAAGCAAAAATTATGCGTTTGAATTTCTGGACACAATCAATTTAATTGTTGAAAATGACATGTTTGAGCAAATTGCATCTGCAAATTTCCACACCTTAACCATTGATGAAAGCACTGATATAACTGTTAACAAATGTATCATTCTCTATTTTAAGTTTAGACCTAAAAATTGTAATGAATATAAAACATATTTTGGCAGAATAATTCAGTTGCAGGCATGTGATGTCTCCTCCATTGTGTTAGCTATTAAACAGTTTTATCAAGAAAAGAAACTTGATCTCCAAAAAATGATGATGTTTACCTCTGATGGAGCTGCAGTGATGCTGGGCAAAGTTAATGGTGTCGCTGCAAAACTTAAATTAGAAGTTCCACATCTTGTCCAGCAACATTGTGTAGCTCACCGTGAGGATCTGGGGGATCTGTGATACGTGGAAGGAAATTAAACTAATCAGATATTGTTACATTAATGAGAACAGTGTACACACTCTTTTCTTGTTCCACAGTGAAAAGACATGAATTTAAAGAAATTGTCGAGGCATCTGAAAATGAAGCTATTGCCTTCAGACCACTCAATGAAGTGCGGTGGCTATCCAGACATTTTGCATTTTACCTTGATGGACCTGTGGTTTCAATCAGGATTTCTCCATGACTGCAGGTCGTAAAGAGTCCATCTATTCCTGTCTTGGGCCTTTCTTCTCCATTTTCTTCCAACTTTCTTAATCATTGGGTCTTCCCACTTTTAGGCTGGTCTTCCAGGTTTCCTTTTGGTATCTTTGACTGTCCATCTGTTGTCTCTCATTCTGGCGATATGTCCTGCCCATCTTCTTTTGCTGTTGTAGACTGTTTTTATTATATCTGCAAGTCCAGACTTCTTCCTGATTTCTGTGTGTCTTACGTGATCTGTTTTTTTTATATTGCATATTCTTCTTTCTATTGCACGTTGAGTTGTTATTAAGCTTTGTTCTTCTTTTAAAGTTGTGTTCCATGTTTCACTGCCATAAGTTAATGCTGGTAAGATGTGACTATTGAAAAGATGGGCTCTTATGTCTATATCTATGTTTTGGTTGGTAATTGTTGATTTTATTTTGTTGAAGGCTATCCAAGCAGCTCTTTTTCTCCTTGCTATTTCATTTGATATATCATTATTCATTTTTATGGACTGGCCGAGGTAGATGTATTCTTCAACTTTTTCGAGGTGTGAGATTCTAGAGTGATTGTATGATCTTTACAGTATTTGTTTTTCATCCATCTTGTTTTGTCAGGGTGTATTTCCAATCCAATTTTTTGGCAGTTTTGGCTTATGTTATTCAGCATTGATTCTAAGATTTTGGGTGAGTGAGATATTAATACCACATCATCGGTGAATAATAGGATATTCAATATTTCAACCATCAATGTTTATTCCATCTTTCCTGTAAATTTTTCGGATGATGCTGTCCAGAGTAGATGTGACGAGATTAGGTGATAAGACATCACCCTGACGTACTCCTCTACTTAAGTTAATTTTAATTGGGTGAGTGAAAAGGGTGATATTTGTTGTACTTTCTTTGTAGATATCTTTTATGAGTTGGATGTATGCTTTTTCTACACCTTGTTCTATTAAAGCTTGGAATACTGCGTTATGCTCAAAAGTGTCAAATGCCTTTTTAAAATCTATAAAAAGAAGACAAAGTGGGATCTGGTATTCTCTGCATCTTTCTGTTAGCTGAGTAATAGTTTGAATGTGATCTATTGTTGAAAAGCCTTTTTTGAAACCAGCCTGTTCTTTGCAGCTATTTTCATTGATGGAGGTTTGTATTCGGTTTAGGATGAGTCTGGTGAATATTTTATATGTGTGTGCTAATCTGTAGTTACCGATTTCTTCTTTATTACCTTTTTTATGCAGAATTATGGTCTTTGATGTTTTCCCATTCAGTAGGTACTTTCCTTAATTGTATATATCAGGTAAATCTTTCTGCTAGAGCTTTAAAGAGTATTTGTCTACCCATTTTTAATTCATCAGATTTTATACCGTTAATTCCTGGTGATCGGCCATTTTTATTACTTCAGGTAGGACAGATGGTATTTCCAGATTTTCAAAATTTTCTTCTGGTACTGGAGCTGTGATTACTTGTTTAGATGAGTAAAGGTTCTCATAAAACGATTTTACTATTTTTTCTATTTCACCTCTGTTTGTGCGTCTGTTTCCTTGATTGTCTATGAAGGCTGACGGTAGTGGTTGCTTTAGATTTATTTCTTTTTCTACTTTTTTTAGGCTACTGCAGAGCGTAGCTGCTTCTGCCAATTTTGTTCTATATATGCTATAGTCGTCTTTGATATTCTGCCTCAGTTGTTTACAAATAATTTTATATTCAAGACAATCTTTTCCTGTATCTTTCAGTATTCTTCTTTTCTTCAATAGTTCCATTGTTCTTTCTGATAGGAGTTCCCTGGTCTTAGGAGGAAGTTCATATGAGGTTCTATCTTTGCAGTTCATTAATTTATTGTTAAAGTTTGTTAAATCTTCGATGTCATTTTTTAATTTCCAGTCGGTTTCTTCCACCTTTTTTCTAAATTCTTCTGGGCTTATCTGTTTTGAGCATTTTTTATGGTTGGACTGTGCTCGTATGCGTTCTTCATTTTTTTTATGTATTTTGAGAGTGGCTCTTATTGGACAGTGGTCTGAATGAATGTCGCAGTAAGATTTCCCAATGACTTCGACATTTTTTATTATTCTTTTGCAATCTGTTAGGATGAAATCAATTTCATTTCTTGTCTCTCCATTTGGAGATTGCCAAGTCCATCTTTTTCCAGTTCTCTTTTTAAAGAAACTATTCATAATGTACAGCCTTTCTGCTTCTACAAATTCTGCCAGGAGTTCACCTCATTCATTTCTTTCCCCCACGGTCCAATGTATTTTTCTCCAATAAATCCTGTACCAATCTTTGAGTTGAAATCTCCACACACTATTGTGTATGTTGTTTTTTTCACTAACGTTTCTCGTAGGTGTTCATAGAAATTTTCTATTTCTTCTTTGTCAGCTGTTGAGGTGGGTGCATAGGCAACTATTATTTTTATTGTTATGGATTCTCCAATTTTTAATATTAGTGTTCCTAATCGTTCAGAATGGATTGTACAAGAAATAATATTTTTAGTTAGCTTTTCATTTATGATGAAGTCAACTCCTCCAGCCATTGTAGTGTTATCTGAGGCTCCCAGGAAAATTTGGTTGCCATTGTCCCATTTTGCTGTTAATTCAGAGATTCTTCGGGTTTCACAGATAGCGAGGACATCAAACTTTACATTTTGCAGTTCTTGAAGAAGGAAATCAATATGGGAGTCGGAAGACAGAGTTTGAGTGTTGAAGGAACCAATAGGGTCGAATTTCCAGATGGTGGTCTACCTTCCTCTGAGAGATTCTTAGCACCCCCCCCCCTGCTCTTGCAGATTTCTCACCACCACCTTGGTGGAACTGCGAAGAGCCACGCAGGACTGGGGGCCTTTTTCTTCTTCTACTTGCTGGCATCTTTACAGTGGTCTACAGCACTTTTCCTTACCATGGTTCTGAAGTGCGCCTTTGGTTTACGGCTCCTTATTCATTATTCGGAGCTGCCCGCTTGGGCTTCCCTCATCTGCCACCTGAGGGAAGCGCTTGGTAGGGGTTAGGTTTCCCCCCCCCCAAGGACATTTTGCATTACAGGCAATAATAAGAAACTATGAGGGACTGATCACATATTTTGAAAAAGACAAATCAAATGATCCCATGGCTAATTATTGTCACAATAAATTAACTAACATGACATTCAAAGTAGCTGTTAATGTTTTAAGTGATGTTTTTGAAGAAACGGCTTCCCTGTGCAAAATCTTACAAAGGAGTAACCTTACACCACTAGACAGTCATCATTTTGCCAGAGGGAAGATTAACAAAATCAGGAATTAGAAGGTGACGCTTGCTGGAGTGACAGAGTAAATGCTTTACTTAAACAAGAAGAGACTGAACCAGTAGATACTAGGCCCCTGTTAAATTTTATAAATTGTTTATGTGCACATTTAGAGGACAGATTTCCTGAGAATGAGATAAGAATGGTCAGTGTTTGATATCTCCTCTATTTCACATTGTGATTTCTCATTTGGTAGTGAACATGTTAATGCCCTTTGTCTTAAATATCATAATTTTCTGGATGATACTACAGAAATAATTAAATGTAAAATGATATCAAATTTTACACAAATGGTTGCATTTGCTCTTCAAAATGAGCAGTTTTGTGATTTGGCAAAGTTGATGGATATTGGAGGAACCTTCCTATAGTTCGCCCACCATTTCTAGATCCCTTGTTGGATTTGTGCCAAGAATAGTCGATTCATGCTGAAGGGGAGAAAGAAATGAAGGATGTACGAATTGGTCGCCAACATGCGAAATCACGTGCTTTCTTGTCTGTCGCTGTACTAGTACTAGCTTGATTTTTGTTGTTCTCTTTTTGCATTATTTTTTTATTATTAATTTGTATGATGGATCCAGTACAGTCAACAAGTTCTATTGTTACACGTTTCAGTAGCTCTTGCAAAAGAATATTGAATAATGTGCTGACATTCTGCGAAAAAGAATCGTCAGAAGGCCGTCTTCTTGTTCCCCTTTCTCAAGTCATAAAACGTGCAAGTGCAATTGCGGGCGTATCGGGGTCGACTGTTAAAAGAATTCGTAGGGAATCAAAAGGTGAAGGTAAGCCAAAATTTAAATCTCCTTAAAAAAAAAAAAAAAAAAAAAAAAAAGCGCCAGAGTAAAACCATCGAAACCGTAGCTTTGAATGATTTTGATGTAGACGTTATAAGAGCTATTCACGAATTTTACGTGGTCGAGAAAAGAGTGCCAACTGTTCCGAAATTGATTCCTGTGCTTAAAGAAAAAATTAATTTTCCTTGGAAAAGAGAAACTTTAAGGAAAATACTTCATGAAATCAGATTTTGTTTTAAAAAGTCCCAGAATAAAAGGAAACTTATCATGGAGCGAAGTGACATTGTTTTATGTAGAACGTAGTATTTGCACGTATTAACACTCTACGTACATTTTTCCAACTGTTATACAAGCAAAATAGTTACACTTTAAAAACAACAATGTTCGTAAAAGAAAAGCTAAATTTTCCGACCTGTAATAATAAACAAACTCAGTTTGTTTATTATTACCTCCCAGAAGACAGACTGATTACCCTATTATCAGAATGGATTCTCCTTTTTCTGACATGAGCAGTAGTTTCAAGGGACCTCAAATCAGTGGGCGAACTATAGCATCTAGTGCAAACTGTGAGCGAGGTTTTAATCTAATGAATCAAATAAAAAAACAACTTAGAAACCCTTTAGGAGAATGTCATTTGGATATGCTAATGAGTGTGAAAAGTTACCAATTATATGGAAATTCGATTAATTTAGATAGTGTGTATAAAGAGTCGGTGAATGACAAAGACAGAAGAGAGAAAAAATAAAGAGATAGAAGCTAGAACTAAACAAAATGAGAATTAGTAATGGACTTATTATGAATGTTTAACAAGGTGAGAATTAGTAATGGGAATATTTTATTATGTATGTTTAGAGTTATTTGTAAAGTTAGAAAATTTAATTAAAGGCAATCAGTTATCACGTTATCTTTTTTTTTTTTTTACTTTATTTCTTACTTCTAATCAGATCAATATTAAATACATATAAAATATTTATGTTAGCTCTGTGATTGATGTCACACAACTTACTTGGTGATGGTAATAATATACACACTTAGAATCCTTCTAGTACAGTCGGTATCGTGTTAGCCTCGCATTCGTGAAGTCCCCAGATCGAGTCCTGCCCAAGGCTTGTGAATCGTGATTTCCAACTGTTTACTGGGGAGGCTACTGCCATGTATGGGAACACGGTGGGGAGTTGGGGTGACCTGGCTGACGTCTCATTGACACCAGAAGGTAAAGAGTGAACTAAAATCTTTTAACTTTTTTGCTTAAATGATCAGTATGGTGACTCGTATGGGTGCACACATACTTTTTCAAAAGAAGGCAAATTTGGCACACATGCAAATTTCTGCACACACTCAAAAAATTAGAGGGAACATTGCCATCAGGACTTTTAGGAGAAAGAATAGCTTCCTGCTTCGTCCTCATTTACTGTTTGTTGTGCTTCCATGCACGTGTCTTGATTTTAAGTTCCTGTGAAAATGGCAACGTGACATTGCCGAAATATTGGAAGTGTATTAAAATTTATTTTAATGTATATCCTAGTTGTAATTTCCTTAAGATATTGAGTATAAATGGTGATCACTTCCAATTTCAAATCCTCTGTATACTCTAGTGTCCTGCACCAGAGGACACTAGAGTAGGAAACATCACTATCAACAATAATATACTCAATGAGACTTTTCTTATTCCTTGCCTCTTCTCTCCATGTGAACTGTGCACATTTTTATGTTGAAACATGGTATTAGTAATAACTAGTCCATGCCTGAGCAGAAATTCAACAAGTATTTGCCATTATTAGTAGCTTTGCTCTTTTCTCCAAATTTTTCCCAAAATATATTTGTATGTCTGATAATCATTTCCAACTCTGCTATTTAGATCCCCAACAAGGACCAACTTTTCCTTTTTCATTGTGTCAGTTGCTTTTTCTAAAGTCTCAAAAAATTCCTCCACTTAGGAGAACCTTCTATGGGACCATAGGCACAAATAAGTCTCATTGTCCAGTTCCCCATTCTGATATTTCCTCACATCACTCTACTTGAAATTGCCTGCCATTCAAGAAGATTAGCCTCATATTTAGTGTTGAATACTATGGCTACTCCTTCCTTGTCATTACCTGAATATAACATTATGCATTTATTGCTCAGAAAGAGCTCACCAGTTTTTGTCTTTTTTGTTTCAGTCATCCCTATTACATCGATCTGGTACTTATTTAATTCATCAGCTAGCTCCATTTCTTTGCCATTCAGGCTTCTTATGTTGATAGCACTGATCTTCAATTCTGGTGATATTGAGTTGGGGTGTGTTTTAGGACTTGTGCCAGTAGCTGACTTTTCACTGTTTGCCCTGGTTCCCTAGCAAAAACAACAGGGGCCTTGTTTAACCGGGCGACGCCCCAGCTGGCATGAAATTCTATCATGTTGTACCATCATTTAATATTGTGGTTTAAGCCAATAAGAATACAATTTGGTTGGCTAAATCCCAAATTGGCAGCCCATCCTCGTTCGTTCAGTATCCAGGTAGATACCTAACAGGGTGCACCATGAGAAGGTGAGGATTGGACATTAGGTCAGAAGCCCTGGTCGGTTCTCCACATTCCTTTAAAGGCTATGTGGAGGTCACCTCTCAGTTATACAGCTTTGACCCTTAAGCATCCCTTGATTACTATAATAGTGAAAATTAAGGAGGCCATTTTCCAACAAAAAATTTGACAATGTGAATAAATATTTGAAAGATATAAAAAGAATTCTGAATAATATATTGCAATATAGAAGAAGCCAAAGAAAGTGGATTATGTGAAACTTACCTATAGGATACAGAGCCAGGTATAATAAATGGTCTCAACATCAGATCAAGAAGAGAAGCTGCTAAAGGGGTCGGAGGTTTGGATGATGTCTGTAAAGAATTGGGGACTCTGTGGTTTAAAACCTCACACAATTTACAGAAGTAACCTGTAATTCAAAAATACATTTCTAAGAAAGCTGTTAATAGGCATAATTCTGATCATGTAAATAATAACTATTCTAATAAAGAAATAAAATAATCAAAGTATCATAAATGAATATCATGTGCTTAATTAGAGCCTAGTTCTCATCTTTTAAAAAGCATGTGGAGTTGGTGTACAATTTGATGTAAAATCTCGTGATAAATTAATATAATTAATTTATCGAGAGCTCACCTGCTCTAGAGCAGTGGTTCCCAACCTTTTTCAACTTGTGTACCCCTTTTAAACCCATTTCTATAAATTGCACCCCTTGATTTTAAAGTAGCTGTTTTTAAATACTTATACTTTTGTTCAGTGCCTATCTTAATGTAAAATTGTTTATTTTACTCGTTTTTCTGTCGTTACTGATAATTTTTCGTGTATCCCTGAATGGCACAGCATGCCCCCCCCTGGTGGCATGAGTACCACTGGTTTGGAACCGATGCTCTAGACAACTAGCATGGTATTTTTTTAGTTTTACTAAGCACTTCTAGCCTAACAGGCAGGGATGCTTTCATACTAAGCATAGAAATTCATCTACCATGTAAAGACCTTCAAAAGAACCCACATCCACAATTAGATTTTAACTTACTGCCTGATAGCTAGAAAGCAGGTAAGCTATCCACTTGGCCAACCATGTGGGTGAGTGTGTAAGCAATTTGCAATATATGCCACGGATACTTATATGCAGGTAATAATATAAAATATATGCTATCAAAATTTTACCTTTATTTAGAAGAGAAAGTGATAACTTCTGGAGTATGTCTACAATATGGTCTTTTTCTGAGAATGATTCATACAGTTGTGAGCTGGTAAATACTTCTAACACCCTGAGTGGAACAGCAAGTGGGCCATCCGAAGATAACATACTTGATAAAAGCCTACAAAATAAATCAAATGAAATATAAGTATTTATTTCTTACATAAAAGTATATTTAAGTGTGTGTTCTGCTAACTGATGACCCTTCTTTCAGAGACCATCTCACAGACTATCAGTTTCTACAGTGCCTCCCTCTGCTACAGATATTTTGATGGGCCCTGTTCAGCAGAACCACCATCCATCATGCTTTCATTTCTACTAAACCTCAAGAACCCCCACCTCCACAAAAAAAGCTGCTGCTTAACCTTGTAAATTGCTAGTTAAACTGGTGGTTTAATGAACCTGCTACTCCTGTTCATTTTCATTCCATCTACCTAAGTTCTCTTGAACAATCTTCTCCATCAAGTATTCCCTGAAGACTATAACCTCCAGCTACACCTGCCCACACACACAGCATTGATTTGTTGCAGGCCTCGCACATCTGCTTGTGTGCAGGAGTGATAATATATATATATATACACTGCTTGGAACAAAGTTAACAGACACCATAGTGTGAGGAACAAACAGCCATGGCACTCGCCATGGCTGTTTGTTCTCATAGACCCTCCTTTCACTGCAGCAATCCTACTGGACACACTTTCCACATGTGTACGATAGCAATCAATGGAAATTTTGTACCATTCTTCCTGTAGGCATGTATTGTAGTCCTCGACTGTTGTGATGCAGACGTCCCTTGACCTTACCCGATGCTCCAGTTCACCCCACAGATGTTCAGTAGGGTTGAGATCAGGGCTCTGTGGAAGACTGTCAAGTGTGGTGAAGTTCATGTCCACTAACCATGCAGTTACAGCAGCAACCTTATGACAAGGTGCATTATCTTGCTGAAAGAGACAATACTCAGTTCCATAGAAATGTCACAAAGTAGGAAGCACTGCATTGTTGGAAGTTTTAAAGTGGTACACCTTTTGGCAACTCATATAGGTAAATATGACCTCTCCATTGCTTCTGCCTCAATATCACCACTTCTGGGTCTGTCTCCCACTGACGAGACCAAATAAAGGTCGAAACTGGTCTGGGTAGTGGCCCTTCCCTTAATGCATAGCATTATACATGTCTGTAAGGAGATGTGTTTTGCATTATGGGAGATACTGAGACAAGGAACGAGTGATGAGAGCTTGGTCCACCTTTACTAAGAGTTGCTTAAGTCCTGAAGATTCAGGTACAAACTTTGTTTGCTTACACTTGGATAAAGGATTAAACTAAATTTATTATTACTGCATTGTCCAGAATGTTCAGATACCTCTCAGAGTTCAATGTTCTTGGCATCACAAGCAGAGGTCAGAGTCCAAACCTGGAAAATATCATACCGTCACACTATGCCTTAGATTTTCATAGTTGGGGTTTTAAGCTCTAGTAAGATGTTCACCAGGCATCCATCACACTCATCCATCAGCTCAGTAAAGAGTGCAGTGTGGTTCATCGCTCCATAACACAACTTTCCAAGCTTCCGCATCCCACTGTACACACTCTTTGCACCATTGAGGACGGGTAATGTGGGACTTGCATATTGTAGTCCTACTATGGAGACCCATGTTGTGAGCCTCTAGCAGTTTTTACATATTATCCTTCATAACACATGGTCACATTCAGTGAGTGTCATGGGTTGTCCACTATGAGTAGCACTTGCAGCTGACTCCCTGTGCTTCCATATCAGTATGGAATCACTGATTGTTGACCTGGAATGGTTCAATTTGTCAAACAGATAGGCCTGCAACATGGCATCCTGAATCACAATGCCTCTTTCAAACTCCATCAGTTCCTTTCTTGCAGCCATTTCGTCCGGACACAATTGCACTGACTTGGGAGCATCATATTCAGATGGCCCAATTATTCTGGCTACAAACACATGACTGGTTATATGGCACAAAACACCTTGCCCATTCCTTTGACTTCTTTATAAGCAGTGTGTGTGTGTGTAAAATTGTACAAAACAGAAAAATGGAATAGAGAAACTAAAATATAACAAATAAAATTAAAAAAAATCTTTGAACATGCACATGACAATGAATAAAATGCCGAAGACATTAGAATAATATTCGGTAAAGAGATAACAACAGGAGAGAGAGAGAGAGAGAGAGATGAAATAATCAAGAGGAATATTAACTGTACAGATCTCCACCATTAACTCAGAAAACCAGAACTTCCAAAAGGCTTTGACACGTGGAAAGGATAGGTAAACAAGCATTTAAGATGAGAGCTGAAAGAAGTCACCTTAGAGAAAGATCATAGAGACACTGGAAGGATAACATCCAGAAGGACTTAGTTGAGATAGAAACTCTGGAATGGACTGGACATGCTCACGACAGAAAAGAGTACAAGTATATGATAACAGCAAGAGCCTTAGAGTTAATATAAGCTCAAAGAAAATTTTAGCAAAAAAAGCATTCCAGTTGTCATTCCCCCTCCACACACACCCTGTGTATGTGTACATGTGTGTGAATTTTATGTGGTGCCTTCCCACGAAAGATTTGTAAGTCATTAATATGTACATTGTACATACATACTGTGGATGGGCTAAGGAGTTGTTTTTTTTTCCTATTATAAACAATTTCTCATAATTTTTTGTATTCATTTTTTACATAGTCCTGGACAAAATTTTACTATATATTTTGTATCTCCTTCCTATAAATATAGATTTAACCTGAACTTTTAACTAATCTGATTGAGCTTCACATTTCCTCCAACAGTGATTAACTTTAATAATCTTTGATGTAAATATTCTCTACCATACTTTCAAAGTTCTGTATTTATGCCAATTAATCTACTCTATCTTTCTTTACTTTAACAACTTTATTGCTTCTGAATGATTCTATATTTCTATTCATTTCTTCATCTTTACTTTCTATTAATAAATTTGGGTCATACCATAAATCCTTATAATGTTCTATACATTCTCTTGTATTATATTGATTGATTTGTGCTGTATCTCTTTCTTCTTCATTATTTAAATGCATGATATTTTGTAGGATGTCTTGTTTTTCCATGCATTCTTCTATTTATTAATAAATTTTTGCCATGAACTGCTTTCAAACCTCATAAAACTGGATGATCTGATCTACTCTTCTAAGGATCAACCCCCGTCCCTTTCTTGCAACTTGTTATGGGGCAAACTGAGAGATATGCCAACATATGCCTTGAAAAAAACACAAATATATCCACAACTATGGTCAATAGTCTTAACTGACCATGTTTGGGACACTTTGCACAGAAACAACTGAGGAAAAAAAAAAAACTGCTATGCTTCACAGCAAATACAAACTTGAAAGACATTTTTTGTAATCAGCAGATTTAAAAAAAAACTTAAGCTAAATCTAAACATGGTTGTGTGAAACCAATGATTTAGAAAACAGTAATTCTCCAGATTTATAGGCCAACAGTCAAGGCTAGCTAACATCACCCACAGAGACTCCTTTTAGGACCTTAATCTTCTAGCCCAACATCTTCCACTTGATATTTGTGTGTGTTAATACAATTTTTATATTGTGTCCCAGATTATATCTCTTCGACAGATAGATGACATATCATCATCAAATTCCTGTCATGTACCCTCAAGGGGTATTGGAACGACTAAATCTGTGTAATCATTTCACTGTGCTGCTTTCATTTCATCAAAAGTAAGATGAACTTAAACCAGCATTTAAGCTTAAACACACATTTGGAATATAACTACTATACAACAAAGATGCTGTTTCAGGTCTGAGAGACTTTGTGGACTCAACATTAAAAATAAAGCACTCTCCAAATCTCTTAAATACATTAACTTACCCAAGATATGGTGATTTTAGGACCACCATCACCCAACACCTGTGTACTAATTTAAATCCATCCTCAGAGGATACTATGAATGGAGATTTTTTTTTTTTTAATATGATTTTGAACTTTTTATAACATTTAGACAATTACTTGGTTGTTAATAAATTGGGCTTGGTGAAACCTCATTCCTCAAGAGGATGCTAGTTTGTAATCTAGCAAAATGGTGTGTGGAATGAAAGCATGAAAGAAGTTGCTAAATGTAGTGGGTAATGAAGTGACTAAGGAGAGAAATAGTGTGCTTATGTGACATCCAGGGTTTTTTCCTACTGGAAATGCAGGTTTTTCATTCCGCATACAGACACATTAGTCATAAGAACACACACACACAATATAAAGAAGAATAGAGATAGCAAGAAAAGCCTTTACTGATATGAAAACTGTTCTAACATCCAGAGACATTAATATAGACACAAGAAAACGATTAATAAAATGCTATATCTGGTCAAGCCTTCTCTACAACAGTGAAACTTGGACTCTAAATAAAGAAGCAGAGAAAAAATTAGAAGCTTTCGAAATGTGGACCATCAGAAGAATGTTGAAAATACCATGGACAGAGAAAATGAAAAACGAAGATGTTTTAAAGAAAGCAAAAATGAAAAGAACATTAATGAAAATAATTAAATAGCGAAAACTTAAATATTTTGGACATCTAACTAGACAAGAAGGCATTCAGAAATTAATATTAGAAGGAAAATTGGATGGAAAAAGAGGGAGAGGTAGACCCAGGAGAATGTGGTTTGAAGACATTAAGGACTGGACTGGCTTGAATTACCATAAATGTTCCAGAGCAGCAAAAGAAAGAAAACGGTTCTGTGACATGGTTGCCAACCTCCTTCTAAGGGATGCCACTTGAAGAAGAAGATGTGATATCCATCACAGGAGAAAACAATTGGAGAAAATTGTCACGTGAATTGGGAAAAGTATGAAAGTGTGAGAAAATGGAATTAAAGAGAAGGTATTGTATCGAGATTCAATGAAAAAGTAACAAAGGCATGTTTTCCAGGTGCAAAGATAAAAGATGTTGGAAAGGCTGTTAATGTTTGGAGAAAGAACTGTTTACTGAAAGCCCTCATGCACTCCTGCATTGGTGGTATAGAGAAAGTGAGCCATCTCCCATGATATGCAGTGAACAACCAGAGAGAAAACTGGTTATTCAATCACAGAAGATGGAAATTTGTTTAGCAAGCCTCGATAATGAACACAATAAAAAGTCCTAGAAATATCAAGTGCAACAGCACGTTTCTCTAAACCTTTCCATAAGTGCATCCATAGCAGAATTGAAAGAAGAACTGAGTTCAATTCTTGTCGTAATGAGAGTAATCTTCATATGGGCTTTTTCAATTGAAGGTGAGTTAGCCAATCTCATATGGAGTAGCAGGGTTTTTTCCTACCGGAAACACAGGTTTTTCATTCCGCATAAAGGCACATTGACCATGTGAACACACACAATTTACAGACAATGTATACTAATGGTGAGCAGTAGATGGTGCTGTGTATTGATGGTAATAGCTAGAGAATTAAGTAAGAATGAGCTGTAGTGGAGTAGTGTGCCCTGCCATGATGAGTTCCTGGAGGTATCACGTAATAATAATCTTCCAGCCACACCTAGCTATATGTTTCTTGACACTATAAAGGTAGCAAGTTGGATAACCTCAAGAACTTCTATTCTTCTTTTCCATGGAATGACTTTTACTTCTGCTCCTCTGACTTAAATACCTGTTCTCAGCAAGTCAATGAAATTATTCTCAGGTTACAAAGGCTGGAGGGAGGGAATGCATTCTGTTTCAGAGGAAACTTGCATATGATCTGAGTTACTGAGTGGGAAAGTCACCACTACAGTGGATATGGAAAGGGAACTGCTTTACAAAAAAAAAAAAAAAAAAAAAAAAAAAAAAAAAAAAAAAAAAAAAAAAATCAACAGCATTAGGAAAGCAGAGGATTATCAAAATTCAGATAGCCAGATGTACAATTTTTTACTAACGCAATGGCTTACCACCAGAAAACTTTGTATGTTAGCTCTTTGTAAGGATATATGAAAGTTGTTTGTGAATTTCACTTGTAAACAAATTTGAGGTCAGTGTAAAACTCAATTTCATATCCATTTTTAAAAAAATTATAATTTTTAATTTAAAAAAAAAAAACTTACCTAGATTAATTATTAGAAGTGGGACAAGATCTTAAACTATCATGTAATGATCATCATCATTATCAAATTCCTAACATGTACCCTCAAGGGGTACATGTCAGGAATTGTATCACAGGATATGATAGTACTACATGAAAAATTTACATCATTACTAACTTCCTATCTACAATTTTCCTCCAAATCAGTCTGTTACTTGTCAAGACTCCAACATTATCAGATCTTATATTTCTATCGTCTAAGGTACTTTGTACTGTATCCATCCACCTATATCTTGGTCTTTCTCTGGGACGTTTTCCTGCCAACCTGGCAGAGAACACTTGTTTTGCTTGACATTTTCAACAATTCTACAAATTCCTTGACATTTTCAACAATTCTACCTATTTTCATTGTCTGTCTTTTTAATGCTGACCTTCATAACATATCTATTACAACAGTTATTCAATTTAGTCAGGTAATCTTCCAAACTTCTAGCGGATTTATTTAGAAGTATAACTTCGTCCACATAAAGCAAACAACTGACATTAACATGTAATACTCCATACTTCAAGGATATCTTTTTTAGTAATAACCAGTCCATGTCCAACAGGTATTTGCCATTATTATTAGCTTTGCTCTTTTCTCCAAATTTTCCCAAAATATTTTTGTATGTCTGACAATCATTTCCTAGTCTGCTATTTAGATCCCAAACAAGGACCAACTTTTCCTTTTTCATTGTGTCAGTTGCTTTTTCTAAAGAATCAAAAAATTCCTCCACTTCTACCTTAGTAGAACCTTCGATGGGACCATAGGCATAAATAAGTCTCATTGTCCAATTCCATATTCTGATATTTGCCCACATTACTCTACTTGAGACTGCCTGCCATTCAAGAAGATTAGCCTCATAATTTGTGTTGAATACTATGGCTTCTCCTTCTTTTCCTTGATTGTCATTTCCTGAATATAACATTTGTATTTATTGCTCAGAAAGAGCTCACCTGTTTTGGTCTTTTTTGTTTCAGTCATCCCTATTATGTCGATCTGGTACTTATCTAATTCCTCAGCTAGCTCCATTTCTTTGCCATTCAGGCTTCTTATCTTGATAGTACCGATCTTTAAATCTGGGGGATGTTGAGTTGGGGTATGTTTTAGGATTTGTTCCAGTAGCTGACTTTTCGCTGTTCACCCTGGTTCCCTGGCGAAAACAACGGGGCCTTGTTTAACCGGGCGACGCTCCAGCCGGCATGAAATTTTGTCATGTTGTACCATCATTTTCTATATTGGTTTAAACCAATAAGAATACAATTTGGTTAGGTAAATTCCAAATTGCCAGCCCATCCTTGTTCGTTCAGTATCCAGGTAGATACCCAACAGGGTGCACCACGAGAAGGTGAGGATTGGACATTAGGTCAGAAGCCCTGGTCGGTTCTCCGCATTCCTTTATAGGCTATGTGGAGGTCTCCTCTCAGTTATACAGCTTTGACCCTTAAGCACCCCATCATGTAATGAATGAAGACAAATTATAATATGGATATGTAATTTTGAGGGATGTTACACAAAACTGAATTCTAATTACACAAGACTTCTAATTACCAATAAAAGTTAGATAAAGTTCTCTAATCAATATGAAATAGATATCTAAATGCAATGACAAACTAAAAAAAAATATTTATTGTGCTATATTATTAACAAGAATGGTAGAAATATTTCTCGAAAAAATGAATTTTTTTTTTTTTGATAATCTCATCCAATTTACCCATGTTCACTGTAATATCAGTCCCTTCATGTATGTCTGTTCATGTGTAGTGTTATATCTAGTTTACTAAAATATTATTATTATTGTTTTATTACATCTCAATGGAGTTCGGAGACACATCGCAGGAGACCCAAATGAACCACTGTACATATAATTCCTATCATACCTCTCCTTCAATCTATTCACAGTAAGGGAACTCACAACTAATTCTGGCAATCCATTCAACTCACCACTCTCCATGCAAAAAATCTGTTCTGCACACCCCCTACTAACCACACTCTTACACAACTTCCACAAATGATTCCTAGTTCTTCGACTATTTGTCATATACTGAAAAATTTCCTTTGCATCAATTTTATAAAACACCTTTAATATCTTAAATGTTTCTCTCATGTCCCTCTTTTCTACCTATCAACTAAATTTTGTAGCCAACAAACCTTCAACCTATCTTCAAAGGGAGTATTCCACAGACCTTTGTCATTCATCTATAAATCCTCTCAACCACCTCCTAATAATTCTGTGTAGCAGTCAAGATGTGACCAAATCAGAGCCTTATAAAGAGGGAAAATAACCTCCCTATCTTTACTTGTTAGCATGTTTTTCACCATCCAAGTAATCCTTTGAGTGATTTTATGAACTTCTGCAATATGCCCTCTGAAATTTAACTCTTTGTCCACCATTATCCCCAGGTCCTTAGCCTGATCAATCTCCTGTAATCCAATACCATCAATATGATATGCAGTTTTGCAATAATAAATTGACAATCGTTATCCTTTGCCCACAATGCCAATTTATTCAAATCATTCTGTAGGATATCTACTGCATCTTTATCAATTATTGGTCTTGCATCATCAGCAAACAACTGAATATCCCCTCTTAAATCTTACCTTATGTCATTGATATACAAATTAAAGAGTAGTGGCACTAGAACCAAACCCTGAGGTACTAAACTAATCCATCATTTTCCTAGATTCCACTCCACTATATACTACTCTCTGGTGTCTGTCCATCAGCCACCCCTTATCCATGCTACTAACCTCATATCTATTCCCATATACTCCAGTTTTTGTAACAGTTTTCAATGTGATATTCTGTCAAATGCCTTGGAAAAAGTCAAGCAGTATCACATGGTGTGGCCATGACCTTTATCCAATTCTGCTGTCACTTTATTATAAAATGCAAATAAGTTACTAAGACAGGATATACCCTTTACAAAACATGCTGCCCAATATAGAGTATCGCATTCTTAACCACTTACTGTTGTATTTTACCTTTCACCAACTTTTCCAATACTTTAACAATTCCTCCTGATACATTAACTGGTCTATAGTTTGTGACCTCTGTCTTGGGGTCACCTTTATGCAATGATATTATCTTACTCTCTTTCCACTCACTTGGACACCTGCCATAGCTGGGACTTAGATTGAATAACTTCCTTAAGGGCAATGCCATGGGCTGATATGTCATCCAGTCCAAATGCTATGTTCACATTCATATTGTTTAATTTGCTGAACACCTCCTGTTCATCGACCTCAATGTTGATATGCATCTCTGTAACATTAGCAACTGTAAAATTACAATCTGGTGATTTTACAGTTGCTGGTGTATTTTCTGTATTTGTGAGATGCAAAGCTGTATGCAAAGATGTATTAATGAATGTGCAAGGAAAGTGTCACAGTCTTGTGACAGTAAGCTAGACTTTAAATTCTACTCTTTGGCACTTTTCTGCCATAAGGAACAGAATTTGACAAATTATATTACTGTACTTAAACAAGAGCTCCTGCTGAATTAAAAAGAAAAAAACGCAGTACAAATGGAAGAATTAAATGAATGTTGGCATTTGTGGTAACAGAATTAAGTATTGTATGAAATAAATAAATCCTAATTTCTTATTCATTATAGGAAGTAGGTAGAACTATTTTACTGCAGTATAGTATGATGACAGCATAAACAAAATCAAAGCCATTCTTAGCAGACTAAGATCTTCAAGTTCAATTCAAAATTGGGATCACAGCTATCTAAATTTCTTAGCCCAGAGTCAATTTTCTTAAAATCCTTTAAGTCTTTGTAATGTAAATTTGTAAGTAGAATTAGCTTCTTTACTTTATCTATTTCTTCTCAAGTTTGCATTTTCCACTTCCTGGATGGTTGAGGGCATATATGCATTTAGTATCAATTTAATTTAAAATAATTTAGATGACAGTGTTAATTTTCTGTCTATTAGCCAAACTTTGTAAAGTTTGGCCTAATAGACACAAAAGAGGGGGATATGACAAAAATATATAATTACAGACAGTACTTTATAAGGTACTGTCCGTAATAAATAATGAAACATGAGTGTTTCTGTGGACTCACCAATAACATAACCAGATGGAAACACATACTCATTTCAAGTGTAATTCTTAAAAGTTGCTGCTTTATTAATTAGATAATTCATTAGAAGATGTTAGGTAATCAAGATCAAATTCAGGGAATGCCACAAAGCATACTGAGAATGGTTCAGTATGCTTTGTAGCATTTGTATCACCAGATGCATAACTTATGGAAGGTCTAGGCTCATCTTCAGAAATGAGGCAACAGTAAGAGTGAGCTTCTTTGAAAAATTGTAGATTATGTCCAGCTTCATCTGCAAAGGTTCTGTTCTACATAAATTTCTCTGTAGCACGCAACTGCAGCTTGCATCATTCTGTCTACTTTGCTAAATTTCTCCATGTTGGGATTCATTTCCTCAAATGACCAAACTTCCTTATTGACAGAGGAATAGTTCACTCTGAACTTTTTTGGGGAATTCAGCTTCCTCTTCTTGTTCTTCTGCAATTTTCTGTGCTTCCAGCTCTATGCTTTTTTGTTTAAGAACTCTTCTTCCACAGCTTCCAACAAATGATCTACATCCTCATTTTCAACCACCAAATAACTATTCAGTTAGCAGCACTAGCTCATCACCAGTCTCTTGTAAGGTTTTGTCTTTGAATCCTGTGAATGCATGAATTTATATTTCCAGCAGATTCTTCCAAACACAATTCATACTCTGTCCTCATCTTTCTACATGCTACATTACATTCTTTATATAACGAAAGATATTATCTTCCTTCTAAAAGTATCTGAGGGTTTGCTCACCCGAAGCAGGGTGAGCAAACCCTGTGCAAACCAACAGCCTGCACAAAAGAATTTCTTAAATAATATGCCTTGAAGACAGCAATAACATACTGTAAAAATTCGATGTAGATTGAAATGTCAGAAAGCTTTACATCAATTTTTACAGAGGTCAAGTCCTGTAAGATTGTTACAAAAATAACCTGTATGTCTGTATATAGTTAAAGCTAAATGTTAATGTAAATAATCCTATGGGGATTGTCTATACTTACTGCCCTGAAAAGGAAGTTTCTAGAATGTTTTAAACAAAGGCAATAGCTTGCCACCAGAAAACTTTGTATGTTAGCTCCTTATAAGGATATATGCAAGTTGTTTGTGAATTCCACTTATAAACACATTCGAGGTCAGTGTCAAACAGACCGACAAACTTCAGACGAGCTGCTGCTGCCCAAACAAATAGGATTAAAAGAGTGCAGTAGAAAAACAAAGAAAGGGTCAGCATTAGAGAAAGAACAAGAGATCACACCAAAATATTTGGGATCCCACATCTTCATGCAGGGATCCGAAAGAGGATGAATAAAAGGCGTTGGCCAGAAGGTTGAGTATCGGTCTTCCATCGGTTGTCTATAGGTTGCCCATCATCGAGGAAGAGACTTTCTGGAGAAGTCATGCCAGGAGTCTGTAGGTATGATGACAGAAGCCGATCCGCCAGGCAAGGACTAGATCTGATGACAATCTTTGCCGGAAGCTAATTTCCGAAGAGAGGAATTTTAGAGCTGGAAGGAACTGCTCCATTACGTTAACGCGCACGCAAAGTACTCCACATGCCGAAAGTCTTCACCAAAGTACCAGAAGGATAGTAGCCATCAGTGATGATAAAATCCAACGGCAGTGTATAAGGGAGAATAAAATCTGATACAGAAGGAAAGATCAGGATCACAACCCGAAGCCAAGGAATGAAATTCGCACAGTGGGTAGCAGCTCTAATTTTATTCGATCAATTTATTTAAATTTTGGGAAATATAGAAGAACTTTATTAGTGGACTGTTAACACATTCATTGCCAATCACGCGATGACACGTGATGCGAGTTCTCAACCAAGCGGCCGATCACGCGTTATCGCGTGGACGTCGCTATCAAGTAAAAAAAATTGGCCCCCACACGAAATTCCAATTTTCAACTTGGCAATGAATGTGTTAAGTTTAAAGTGCTGAATTTGGGCAGAAATTAATGAATGAATCTTAATGGTTGATAAGTAATAGAAGATCATGTGTGAAATAAGTAGAGTAACAGTTTGTTAGTAGTAAAATTGCCTAGGATACTAACTTAGTATTGGAAAGGAATGAATATTTATGTGTCATGATAATCCAGATGTAATAGTTGAAGGTTAACAATTTGATAGCAGTACAGTTGCTAGAATATTAATTTAGTATAGGAAGAGATTAAGTATTTATGTGTCATGGTAATCTTGAAATGATAAGGTAACTTAACTTGATTGTTTTTTTTTTTTTTTTTTTTTTTTTTTTTTTTAGAGTTAAACAGAGTATCTATCTTTAACAGAGTTATAGTATAAATTGTTTTGTTGTTAATGTGTTTTTCAATTGTCAATAGAGTGTCGCCTGAACTTTAATCTTTCGATACACTATTCCAAAATAAATTAGCGCCTATTCACAGGAAACCAGGAGATAATTATTGGACCACGACTGTAAAGTATTAATTGAACGAAGGTAGTTTGAGTTTAAGGGAAAACTACTGGACGTACTTACCACATCTTGTTGCTAGGAAACAAATGCCGGTGGAACACACCTTCTGCACTTCCCTACTTATTCCTTGAATAAGTAGGGAAGTGCAGAAGGCAGTTAGTTGAAATGGAGATATAGCATAAAGTAATATATATAGGAAAGAATAGAACAATATTACAAAGGCGCAGCCAACTGCAGACTAACATTATAGAAGGCGCAGAAATACTAAAGTAAAGAAAGATAACGGTATACAAGGATAAGAATACCGAGATTAAAGGGGATAAATTAAAATATAATAAGAAAATTATTCCCCCCCCCCCACACACACACAACGTTTACAATACTGTCCATGGGTTGAGGGAATGAGGTGTTATTCAGTGAACGTGCTAATAGGACAGCCATCATAAGTACAATTGGTGGTAAGTTGGATTCAGGCCAAATAGAGGTTTTCAGAATCAGATTTTTACTTTAAGCAGATAGTTGAGAAATATAATACGGAATTGTATTAAAGTTTTGCAGTTCTGGAAAAGGTATTTGCTCCATATATATATCCCTGTTAATTTCTTAAATAGAAAACTACATTAATTTCTTAAATAGAAGAAAAATTCCTTCAGTAACTTATACAGTCAGTCAAGGACTGACTGTATAAGACTGTATAAGTTACTGAAGGAATTTTATAGAAGATGCTAAAGAAATTTTTCATCACAAGACTGGGCAGAAGAGAACTAGGGTCATCTGCAGACGTTGCGCAAGCATGTCATCAGCAAGGGTGTAAAGGCTAATTTTTTGTATGGAAATTGCTCAGTGAGGGAATGGATTGTCAGAAGTAATGAGTGGTTTGTTAATTTTTCATAATAAATCTTTGTACTCCATATATATCCCAGTTAATATCATGTCAAATGACTTTTCCAGATCTGCAAAACTTAAATACAATTCCTTATTATATTTCTCAACTATCTGCTTAAATTAAAAATCTGATCTGAAAACCTCTATTTGGCCTGAATCCAGCTTGTTCTTCACCAAGCTTTCCTTCCACAATTTTTCTTAGCCATTTCTCAAGTATACTTTCATAAATCTTACCAGGAATACACTCATAGGGAAATTAATAATAATTATATTAATAATCTATATTGCTAATAATTTTACCTCAAGTTCAGATGAAGTAACTGTTGTATTCTGCAAAGCCAGTGATCTGTATAAGATACTATCAATTTGGCAATGGTTAAACTTTGCTTGATGAAAGTCTGACTCAGCCATACCTATAAAATTGCAAGAATCCTCAGAGAATAGTCATTTTATATCCCAACTTCTTTGGTAAAAATGGGAATCATATCATTTTGAGTGATATTTTTTCCTGTAATAATCATTAATAATGCTACGAAATAAAGAATAAATATTATAATTTATAAGAAAAAAAAAAAACATTTAATCTGAACTTACTAAATGATGAGCATCTCTTTGTTCACAATAGAAGAAAACTAATTTTTGTAGCAAAGATCCAAGAACAGCTGGATTTTCACAAATCAAGGCATGGCCACAAGTCTGGCGCATTTTTTCAAAGGACTGCCGCTGCACATTTTTCTGAAAAAAAAAAAAAAAAAATTAACTAAAGTTTCTTAAAGATACCCCAATGATATATATTAACAAAAACTGTCTCTTCCATTTTCTGAATCTATATACAAAACCAAAATGAAACTAACAGAACGAAAAACAATCTATGAATTATACTAGACATGTGTATAAAATAAATGAAAATTTAATTGAAACAAATTTAAACATATCATTGTCATCACTTTTTGTAACGTAACAGACATTATGACAAATCTGTCTTTACAAGTTATGAATCATGCTGAAGATCTCTCCCATCGTAAAAATGCAATTAACAATACTTTTTGTGCGTTTTTCTTCACATGAATTTATACACATTTGTGTGGCTAGTTACCCAGTTACAGCCTTTTGAAATGTGAACTTTAATTATAATCATCCTATATATTAAATTAATCTGAACAGTTTTCCATAAAAATTATAATTTGCCTTCAATTATAAAGCTTTTGGATGTAAAATTAAAGGATAAAAATATTTGAAAGAGCATTTCTCTATCTTAATGCTAAATTAGTTCCCATTTTTCTTTACAAGTTAACGATCGATGGCCTGTGATGGCCAACTAACTTGGCAATTTTGAAGCCTAATTAATGCTCTGATCAGACAATTAATCCTATCTGCATAGCGTATTATGACTATCAATTTTGTGTGTGTCCTTCTGGGTCAGTTCGCCTGTTTTGCAAAATGAAAAAGCCTGCCACAATATGAGACTGGCTAATTCACCTTCAGTTGAAATGTCCCAATAACAGTTCTTTACATCGTATATGTGATTCAAACCCAAGTCTTTCCATCATCATCAAATTCCTGCCATGTACCCTCAAGGGGTGTACATGATATGATAGTACTACATGAAAAAAATTACATCATTACTAACTTCCTATCTATAATTTTCCTCCAAATCAGTCTGCTACTTGTCAAGACTCCAACATTATCAGATCTTATATTTCTATCATCTAAGGCACTTTGTACCGTATCAATCCACCTATATCCTGGTCTTCCTCTGGGTCATTTTCCTGCCAACCTGGCAGAGAAAACTTGTTTTGCTAATCTTTCCTCGCCCATTCTGTTTAAGTAACCATACCACCTGAGATTAGCTCTGCTAATTCATTCCTGGATGCTGACAATGTCAAGTTCTTTCCTAATATCCTCGTTTTTAATATGATATTGCCATTGATGCCATCTGTTCATGCCTATAATCTTTCTCAGGACTCTCATGTCTCTGGTCTTTGGTCAAGTGTTTACTTCTGACCCAGCTCTCAGATCCATAAGTTAAAACTGGTTTGAACACTGGAAATAACTATGTAAGATTGGAGAAGTAATACTTCAATAACACAACATGTATCAAAACAATAACAGAAAATACATCATCAAACAGCTCTACAATACAGTATCCTGAAAACATTAAAATACACAGGCCAACAGTTCGACAGCTTTTTTCTTAATTATACAACCCTATGCTTATGGTTTAAGTCAGCAGTTTGAAATAAAGAAGGTACAGGAGAGTTTGATACATAATCACATGTAAGGTATGGGTGTGTGTGTTATCTTCACTGCTATTCATTGTAACTGCTATCAAAAATTGGTAGTATGAAAACGCAATGATTTGGAGGTGGTTAACCATATGAAGACTTCTATTAGAAAGGGATATGTGTGGAACTATATGGCAATGATTATGAGAAGCTTAGGAGACAGCTTGCAGCAATAATATGGAATGAGGAAATGATGAAAAGGATATTGCTTGGACCTTACTCAAGAACTAATTAGTGGAGGCAATATCAGAATGTATATTGAAGGTTAAAAGGCTAAATAAAGCAGGTGTGAAGTGGGTAGATGAATGAAGAGATAAGACATGCAATCCAGAAGAATGCATTATTACTACTCATCTTATTACTATAAGATGAGTAGTAATAACCAGTTATGTGAAGTATATAAAGAGCAGGTGAAAGAGGTGACTGCTTGTGGCAAAAGGGCAGTATGGGTGACATTTAGCTAACAAGGCTAAAAAGAATCCCAAGGAATTTTTTCAATAATTAGCCAGCAGAAGAAAAAATGATTATGGAAAGATGATAATAGTTGGTGAAAATGGTAGAATGATAAGTGCAGAGGATATAGTTGAGATATTTAATGAGCATTTCATAAAGGTATGCAATTCTTGTGAATGTAACATCAGGCAGATGAATACGGTGGGAAGAATAGAGGAGGAGGAGGCATTCATAGTGGGAAAGAGGAGGTATATGAGGAATTGAGTAAACTTGAGGTTAATAAGGCAATAGAGCTTGATAATATATCACCACGTTTTGAAGGAATGTTCCAGAGTTAACAACACCTTTGACATATCTTATATTTTAACATGAACCTTGCATTGAGCAAAGTTCAAAAGGAGTGGAAAGAGGGTAAAGTTGTTCTACTTCATAAGCGAGGTGATGCGACTAAAGCTTCAAATTATAGACCAGTCGATATGTCTGGAGTTGTGGTTAAAGCATTGGAGAAGTTAGTCAGGACCAAGATTCAGAAATGGAATGATAACAGCAGTATTCTCTCAGCATAGGTTTACTAAAGGAAGATCGTGTTTTAGTAATCTGCTTGCTTATTATAACAAGGTGACAAATACATTGGATAAAGGTGTTGCATACACAGTGGTATATTTAGATTTTAATTACATGATAAGCTAATGATTACACTGGAAAGCATGGGATTGGGTAGTACACTGGATAAGGGACTGCTACCTGATAGGTATCAGATAACAGTCCCAGAGATTAGCAAGTCGTGTATGAAGCAATATCCCAGAGGAGGAACGTTACTAGTGGTGTACCACAAGGGCCTGTTTTGAGTCCATTGCTATTTAATGTTGCTGCTCAACTTGTATGTTAATGATATTGATATCAGAAGGGGTATGAATGGTGATATTCAGTTGTTTGTAGATGATGCAAAGTTGGGGAGAAGAATCAGAAATGAAATCGATGTGGTAACTTTTGCAAGAAAATTGAATGCACTGGATAAATGGGCAAGTAATTGGGGTACTTGTTCAATGTTGCAAAGTGTAAAGTTTTAAAATTTTGGAAGGGAAGATGGAATGCAGAATATACAACTGGTGGCAATATCTTGGAAGAAGTGGTGGAGATGAGGGATCTAGCAGTGATTGTGGATAAGGACATAAATTTTGAGGACAGATTGCTAGAATTGTGAAGACAGGACAACGGATTATGGCAATGATGCAGAAGACACTGACGTGTAGCACTCAAGATGTTATGGTTCCACTGTAAAGAGATTATTAATTGCCATTTGTTATGAGATTATCTCTATTAAAGATTTATTTTATACTCTGGGTGTTTATTATTACACAAGTGTTCAATTCCAATTGATGCAATGACTTTTAACTGTTTCTTTTAGAAACAAAAGATCACTGACTCAAGACCAAAAACAAAAAATTACACATTTAATAAAACTAAAACAATATATATACACTTTAAATAAAATTACATAACTACAAAATATTGGATCCAAGGCCTTTTAAAATAAATCTACATTTTAGAGATTTTCCTATCTAAAAATATTAAAATCACCCATTCTCTGACTCATTCTGTTACTGGATTATTTAACATATACTTAATCATATCTATCAAACTAAACACCTTGTTTCACAATAACAAAAATGTTCATAGTCAGTTTCTTGTTAGGGCCTTTTTCTGAAAATATAAACATTTTCTTCTTCTTTTCCATGGGATCCTTTTTTATCACTGTTACGTAGCATACAATATTATTCCTCCTCTCACTGAAGTATAAATAATCTTACCTCTTGCAGTTCAATTTGATGCACAATTTACTAATTTTTGTACCAGAGAAAAAAGTTTCTTCTACTACTTCAAAAACAACATATCTAAGTAGAACTAATTCTGCGGCATTTTCCAGTAGAAATAACAAATATGTCTGGCATCCTTAAGACAGATGAAACTTTCCAATCAGCGTTTCCTCAAACATTCCTTTAGAATATCGACTGCAATATTTTCTTTTATTTACTAAATACTTGCTGACAGTCTCAACTCCTCCAGTTCAAAGACTCACAGTTTTACTATTCCTTTTCAGAATCTACTATTAATATTCTTCGGACTGTCACATAAACTAAGTAAACTTCACAGGAACAAAATTCCTCCAGTCTGTATTCTTAAACTTCCATTAGCACTCTCTTGTTTTTCTTGTTATTGCGATATCAAACACTCTCTGTCAGTTGTCAATCATGCATCAAACCCCTCAAAGAGCATGCACACTCCACGAAAGTGGCAAGCAAAAAGTTAGGTATAATGGATGAAGTGTTGTCTCTGTTAGTGAAATGAGAATGTCTTTACAAAACACAACATGAGATCATTTTAAATTACAATAACAAGGATTGAAAGTAACATAATTATCAGGTTCTGGTAAGTACATCAATAATGGGCACGTTGCAAGTGACAATAATGTGTTATGAAACCAAAACTAATGATATACTAACAAACAATTTGTAAAAATATTCATAATTTTAGATTATGATTACTACTTTATAATAATACTCATCACTATATAAGGCTTTGATTAGGCCACATATGGACTACTGTGCACAAATTTGGCCACCTGGTTTTCAAAAGGATGAAGAGATGTAGGAAAAGATCCAGAGATGATTAACTAAGGTGATTAACTAAGCTGGAATGTTATGAAGAAAGATTGAGGAAACAAATTGCAGAGAAAAGTGTATAAGAGGAGGAGGGGAATATGATTGAGTTATTAAGGGGTTGTTACCACACTAATCTGGATGATGTTTTACATAGAATGGGGAAGAACAAAGAGAAAACAAGAGGTCATTCATGGAAGCTGTATAAGGTGTGAGGAGCAGATTTTTTGCATGGAGAATGGTGGGTGTTTGAAATACATTGCCTGAGAGTGTTGTGAATAAAGAGACAATTAATATATTTAAGCATTGGTATCATAAACTGGGTGTACAATAGTGGGACCTCCCACAATGAGTCACTTGATTCCATGGAGGTCTGATGATGATAATAATTACTCTCAATGGAGAATCAATAGACCAGGAAATATTTCAGCTATTTAGGCACAATTTTAGTGAATACAGAAAATTAAATTTGGAAGTAAATAATAGAATATGCAAAGTTTAATATGATGGAGAGCCAGCCAAATAAATTTATACGGAGAAATCAGCCAAAACACTACATTAGTAGTATCCAAGACTGTTCAAACCAAATTTAACTTAATGATCTGAGAACTGGGTTAGAAATAAAATAGCTGATCAGACTACAGATTACAAATATAAAGATTATGAAGAAAATTAGAATGTGAACAGATGGCATCAAACAGATTAATATTAAATGAAAATATTGAAAATAATTAATATTTTTACCATTCAGGAATGTGTAAGCAGAACTAATGTACGGTAGTATGATCAACAGAATGGAAGAAGGAAGGATAGCAAAATAGGCATGTGAAGCTAAGATAAGTAAAACATTCGGAGGACTACCAAGATCTACGTGGACTGATGTTTAGTTGTGCCTTACAAGACCAGAATGTAAGATGCGATAATACAAGCAAATTGACAAATAACAGGTCACTTGAAAAGAAAACTGCAAAAGAGAAAGCAGTAATAATACACATTTAATGATATAGTTTCATCATAGTATGTTGTACATCCCTTGAGGATATACAGGGTGTTCGGGATAAATTTGACAGTTTCGTAAGGAAAAAGAAAATCTTCTTTGTATCTATTAAATTTAATGAATTGACAAAAAAACATTACAGGCAGAGTTAATTACAATACTATCAACAAGATTTACTCAAAATAACCACCATTAGCATCGATCACAGCTTCAATTCTGCTTCGGAACCTCGAACAAGCTGATGCTACAGTCTCCCTGGGAAGGGCCGCAAAAACTGTTTTAATTTTATCCATTAACTGGGCTTTTGTATTACTGGAAGTGCGATTGGTGTCTTTTTCAACTGCGCCCCATACAAAATAATCCATGGGGTTAAGGTCTGGGGAGTTTGGAGGCCAAACATTTGGACTGGTGAAGTCGTAGAAATTTTCAGACAACCATTTTTGACTTTTCCCAGAGGTGTGGCAAGGGGCCGAATCCTGCTGCCATACATACGGCCTACCATTGGCTACCCTTGTTATCCAGGGCTTGACTACAGTTAGCAACTCCACGAACAAAGCCCGAATTCCAATGCCAGGGTTCTTCAACACCTGTTCCTGCAGATTTGCGAGGAATTCTGCTGTACGAACGCAATCAGATCGTCTGCTAGGGATCTTTCTTATTGCTACATCCTCGTAGTCACCATTGCAAGTCTCTAGTTCATGCCTGATTGTTTTTACTGTATTCAGGGAGCATTGGGCAGCAGTCGTAATATCCTTATTTTGATGGCGGGCACGAATCATCATGATACAAGTTATTCTCTTCCATGATTCAGGTGGGTTCCAGCTATCCATCCTTTCTGACATCTTGTATATGAATGAAGAAGGGTCCAAACTTTTAAATGAAGAGAAGTGTGTGTTAATACATGTAACTTACGGAAAAATATAATTAATTATAAATATGTCAAATTTATCCCGAACACCCTGTATATCAGGAATTTGATGAGGATACTGATTTGAACTTTAGCAAAATATTTATAGCATAATTAAATGCATTTATTTTGTTCTTGTGTTATGCTATGAATTAATACAGCAAAAACTTAGCAAGAACCATTTTGCTAAACACTGATCTCCATGACATTTTTAAATGGACAAAGACAATTTAGCTACCTTTAAGGGTAGCTAGGTTCTACAAAATACAATTCTCTCTTCTTTCCCACAAGATATACCTCTATTCATGCTGATCAATAGACGATCACTCTTCTCTAAGATTTGCCCTAGCTGGTATATCACAGTTGGAGTAGACTGATAAGTTGCCATTTTTGCCTGGTCTTTTCTATATTTATTTGCAAAGGAACTATCCACTGGACTGGTCCTAGGTTGCTTCCCTTTCTAAGAAGTCTATAATAGACATGAGCAGTAGATTCTCATAACTATTCACACACCAATTACAAATCCACTAACCTGCTTCTTCTTGTCCTCCTCTTCTTGCATTTTATCTGCTTCTATTCTCTGGGAGAACCTTCTCTCACTAAGGAATACAACTTCAAATAACAGTATGTTCCTTCGCTTTTACCTCTTTTCCACAATTATAAGGAGCTATAAGTTTAATAAATACTCCCATGCGAGACTGACATTAAAATATTCAACAGTCCTGACATCTCATTTATCAAATTCTACATGTTTCCCACTCCCTGTTCCACTGCTTCTTGTTGTAGATCTAAACAAGATTAGAGAAATAAATATCTGATATAGAGAAATGTTTAGGGAAATCTAGAGAAAAGAGCAAAGATAATAGTAATGATAAATACCTGCTGGATTTCTTTTCACGACACAGACTTGTCATTACAAACACTACACCATGTTCCAATAAATAGATAAGCAAAAATTTGCATGGAGAGAAGACATAAGAAAATAAGTCTCATTTTCACTATTACTACTGATAGTGATATCTATGTGCAAATTTATTCAGAATACAAGAGTATACTGGAGACTTGAAGGAGGAAGTGATCACCATTAAGTTTTAAGCAGGATAAAAATGAACAGCATACTGAAAAGAAAAATGCAGAATTGAGCAGCTTTCAGAGGTGAACCATAGATTTAAGTATACAAGTATTATCAGAGAAAAAAAAATCAGTTTGAAAGACAACAATCAAACCTTTAAAACTCAGTGGCAAAACCTGTAGAAAATTGACTGATTTGCAAATTGAAAATTGACTTTTTGCAAAGGGAAAATCAGAAGTTCTAGCAGCAATTCAGCAATGGCCTAAGAGAATACAGAGAATGAAGTAAAAAAAAAAGAGCTATGTAAAAGTAGCTGAACAAAAGACATGGGAAAAACTGATAAGAATATAAATATTATGGATCACAAGAATATAGAAGGTAAATGATATCACGAAGGTAACAAAATGTTCTGGAGAATGAAAAACCTTATAAATTGAGAAAAAGTGTACTAAAAGGAATCTGAAGATAAAGTGAACAAACTGGGCTGGGAGTAATTACTTATATATTAGATATTCTGAATATCTATCTTATATTAAACACCCAAGAAACCCAATTAAAAGAGAGTGGAGGAACAGTGGTACAAAATATACAAGGCAATGCAAGCAGGAGTTAATATTAATACTTGAGGTATAAAGTTATTGGGAAACCTGAAATGTGAAAGGCATCTGGTTGAGTAAATAACACTCAACCAGAAAAGTTTAGACAAATTTTTCTGGTTTTTGTGTAGCCACTATAAAACTTTCATAAAGATATGAAAGTTTTATAGTGGCTACACATCATTAATTCAGAAGTCTTCATCAGCCATTCAAAGTTGGGGTAATTGTAATAGAGTTCTCATATATAAAAAGGAAAATAAATTAATGTGAGAATTACAGAGAAATTTCTCTGAGTGGTCCACATAAGATTTATGCAGGCATACTTGAAGATATTAAGAAAAACTGTGGAAGAGAAACTTAGGGAACAATATTCACAATAAACAGAGATTGTCAGAATCACATCTTTACTTTAAGACATTTGGAAATTTGTTAATCCTTTCCAGATAATAACTCCAATGCTGAAATCATAGAAGGCCTTCATATTCTCAGTGACGATGCCAATGTTAAAATCACCATGGTTAATTTTATTATTTTAAAAGGAAAATATACCAAAATGCTTGCTAGAGCGTGTATGCATAATTCATCGCAGACAATTCACTGCTGAGAAAATTAATCACAGGAAAAGTCATCAAGAGAAAATACATTGCAGAAAATTCTTCACAAGAAAATATATTGCAGGAAAATTCTTCACAAGAAATCCTATGGTCATGTCATTCCCATATATGAAAAAAAAAAAAAAAAATTATGCATTATTTCGATTATATTTAGCATTCTATAATTTTTAGATGTTCATCAGCCATGGAATCCTATGGATGGTGGTGGTGGCAACATGCAGTGCAGAAGTCCAAGTTTGCTTTTTGGCTTTAAGTAAGATGTGAAACATGCAATATTTTTTTACAATAGGGATGGGCATTTAGAGAAAACTAGCATGCAGAATTACTATATGATTCTAGGTTTGATTCATTTCTATACTATTTACAAGGGGAAATGAACATTTTTCTAAATTCAAATTTTCATTTAAAGAAAGAATGAAGTTACTTTCCATATACTTTCTAGTTTGTTTTTTTCTTAAATGCCTATCCATATTCAATATTCGTTATGCCCTTTCTTACTGCATTTTTTATTACTAATTTTGCATGCTTTCTAGTTGTATTTTCCCCTAAATGCTTATCTAATCCTCTTATAACACACACACACACACACACACACACACACACACACACACACACACACACACACACACACACGCGCGCACGCACACGCACGCATAACTAACTGAATCATCACATTTTTCATGAAGTTATCAGCAAACAAACTACACCATATCAGGTATGTCGACTTTGGCTTTGATCACCTCCTGCCCCTTTGCAGGAGGCTGACAGAAATCAGATGGAATGCCTCCATTCCTCCATCAAAGTAGCACTGAGCTCAGCGACAGATCAAGGACATGCTGCTCTGGACATCAATCACTGCTCCAATTTGTCCCACAGGTGTTCAATGGGATTGAGGTCAGGACTCTGCACAAGCCAGGGCAGTTGTTTAACATCCATCTCTTCATACCATTCCATAACAGCTGCAGCTTTGTGACATGGGATCATCTTGATAGTAACATGGTTCCATTCCATAAAAACTCCACAGTGTAGGCAGCACCTGATTATCCAGAATATCAAGGTACTGAGCTGCCTTCATGGAACCACAGAAAATGACCAGTGGTTCCACTCCAAACCAGCTGAATGCACCCCACATCATTACTCCTCCTCCTCCACCACCAAACTTTACTGTGGGTACAACACACTGTGGTAACAAGCATTCACCAGGCTGCCTGCACACCCACAGCCTGCCATCAGACTGGAAACAGGTGAACCTTGATTCGTCACTCCAGAGTACTGTTTTCCACTGGCCAATTGTCCAGTTCACACACTCTTTGCACCAGGCTAGATGAGCCACCTTGTTCATTGTTGTGATGTTTGGCTTGTGTGCCGCTGCTGTTCAGTAGAAACCCAGTAATCAGTGAAAAAAAACCCAGTAATCAAATCATTTATGGAATCAAAGAAAAATTTGTACCAGAACTTGAAGATAAAGAATGGCTCGTGGATTTAGCATTTTTGGTGGATTTAACAACTCATTTAAATGAGTTAAACATGCATCTTCAAGGTGAAAATCAACTTATCTATGCTATGCTTCAAACCATAACAGTGTTCGAAATAAACTTAAATTATGGCAAGCTCAAGTTACAGCAAATAATTTTATACATTTCAATACGTTGGCTAAACTCAATTCTGTGAACAGCGAAAAATATGCTGGCTTCCTTTCCATTTTGATATGGGAATTTGAGAATAGGTTTGAAGATTTCAGAAAAAATTATTAATTTATTTATTTATTATTTTTTTTTTGTATATTTGGGATTCCATTTTCAGTCGACATAAATACATTCCCTTCTAATTTTCAAATGGGATGTACAGAGTTACAATCAGATATTCAACTCAGAAAAATTGGATCATGTCTCTTTGCTAGATTTTTATAAGACTTACCTTCCCAGAGAAAAATATCCCTCACTTCACAATCACACTTTATTCATATCATCGCTTTTTGGTAGTACATGCATTTGTGAACAACTATTTTCAAGAATGAAACATATGAAGAGTAAAGTTAAATCAAAAATTTCTGATGAGAACTCACTACAAATTGCAACCACTTCCAACGAACCAGACATCGATATATTGGTTTCACATAAACAGGGCTAAATATCTCACTAGTTTTGTGTTTATGTACTGCCCTCTTTTATTTTAATGTTATAATAAAAAATTTAAAGAAATAAAGGAAGTTTTGTTATTTATATACATTAACTATATTATACATTTTATGTGCGACCCAAGACAATTCCTCTTTACTCAATGTGGCCCAGGCAAGCCTGGTTGGACACCCATGGTCTAGAGGGAAGTAATTGTTATGAAAATTTTAAGATTTGCAAAGGAATGATCTCTCTATCCTGAATTAATATCGGTTTTAATTTTAGGAAAATTAACTCATATGGAAGAGATCAAGGTTTAATGGAAGACAATTAATGGAATTAAATAAAGTTTAATGACTCCAATATTTCATTTTAGTCACTGAGACATCTTCAGAGATTATGAGAATTGCCATATCAAGTTAGCTCCTCTTATCCAATTTGCTAATGCCCATCTTTCTTCTCATTTTCTAGCATAAACAAGGTTATGATGACTTATTATGATGAAAGGAACTCTGACAATGTTATTCTGGAAGAACAAGAAATTCATCTGTTACCACAATTATGGCCAAACAGATCTAGCAGACCATGATCTGAACTGAATAAAACAAATAAAAACTACTATGTTTTGCTACAATAAATACAAACATGAAATTGTGGTGATGTAAAACTTCCCAAGATATGGGTAACTATAATTCTTAACCTCCTGGCCAACAGTCACTGCTTTCTACAAGCGTCAACAAAGAGTGCCTCTCTCTGAACTTTCAGTCTAATCCCTTCTGCTTGTTTGTTTGCACATTATGAAAGAAAGTGGCATTAAACCTAATATCAGAATTGGAATTATTCCCAAGTCAATTCCTTACTTTATGCAGATGACATACTCCTAAACAAATCCAGATCAACTTCAGGATTCTTTGTAACTAAACTGATTAATTACTGTATCAAGTTTGGTATGAAAACCAGCAATAAAAAGAACACTACAAAAATAGGACAGGAATCTGGAAATCATCAACTGCATTTTAATGGACAATCTATAGAAGTAAATGGTTACTTATGTACACTTTTTAATGGAAAGAAATAACATAATAAACAAAGCTGATATGGTGAAGAGCCAGAATAAGCTTATATAGAATGAGAAAGAAATTAGCCAAAACACTAAATGGCAGTATATGTAAGACAGTTATTCACACATATTTTTTGAGATTTAATTTCTAGTCTGATGTAAATCCTTGAATTACAGATATTATGGACTCTTAATAAAAAGTAATGTAGTGATGACACTGTAATTGCAAGAAGGATAGTGTGTGTGTAGAAAAGTGATGAACATAACTTGTGAATATAATGTTGTCTAATTTTAAAGTAAAAAAAAAGGTAAAAAAATTAAGCCATTGCTTTCACACTGGATATGAACATCAAGTAAGGATAATGCATCTTCAGATTTCCTTTCCAAGATAAAAATCATTCTAGAATGATATTAGGCCCTAGCTCAGTGTTTCCCAAAGTATGGTACATCCCCAGAGGTATGCAAAAGGTCTTTAGCAGATATATATGCCCAATTTGTTAAAAGCTATCAATTTGGTGTATGCAACACTGATCTCAAAGTTACCTCTACAGTGCAGGACTCAGGTGTATGAGGAGATAATAGAGTTGTTTCATAAACTGAATATGAATTTATGCAAAAGGGACTGGTGGGATATCAGCATGAATGCTAAAAGTGTTCAGCTGAACTGGCTGTATAATTTGAGTTTCAACACAGGGAAGATTCCACAAGAGCAAAAAGAATGTACAATAATCCCATTGCTCAAGGGTGGTGCAAAGGCTGGCTTAATTGTCTCCCTATCAGTATCTCTGGAGTGGTGGTGACGATGTTGGAAAAGTTGGTAAGAGATTGCACACAGAAATGAGTTGACAAAGAATCTATATTTTGTAAGTGGCCTCTCTCGGTGAGTCCCTGACTCCTTGGGGATCCCTTGTAAAAATAATATCATTTACTCCAGCTATTTTTCCATATTTCAGGTTTCTAATGGCTTTTCTACCACATACTGACATGTGTTCCTGATTGTAGGCCTCCAAAACATTTCTACCACTGTTCAGTAACTGCTTATCTCATTTAACAATCTTTCCAAGCAATTATTCCAATTTCTGTCATCAGTTGCATTTGTTATTTCTCTCCATTTTCTTTCTTCAACAGAAATGGAATGTGGAATTAATCTTTCTTCCCTAAATCCACTATAGCTAACCTGGTGCTATGAACTATTTTTCTGGTTCCTGGAGTTTCATTATAGTAAGCATCTGTAATTGACAATAAGATTATTACAAGATTCTGTTACATACAATTACTTAAAATGGTAATTTTTCCCTCGGTTTTATGATTCTATTATTTTTTGTTTTATCATAATAGCAAAACTGCAGTTACATGTACACATTTAACTTTTACTGTGAAAGTTTACTTTCACTGAACATGTAAAATATCCTCACCTGATGATATCTGACAAGACAACCTTTAACGAAAGCTTGAATTCTTGTTGCTGCTTGGATTTGTCTTCTCTTTTCCTGAAATACAATTAACAGCATCACAGTCACATTTGAATATAAAACCAATTAATTACTACATAAGACAGTATAAATAAAAATGGATAGAACATTTAAATCGAATGGACAGCAGGCTACCAAAAATATTATACAGATATATACAGATATAAAATAAGTGGGAAAAGGAGAATCGGTAGACCAAGAAAGAGATGGCATGAGACCGGAACAGGCCACCTGGCTTAAAATCCATGTTAGGAAGAAAACGGTCACATTTTACTTTCTTCCAATATATTAAATAATCAATAGGCTTAACATAGAATTCTGCAGTAATAACCAAATAGAAAAATCAACATGAAGCAAATATAAAATTTCTGTACATGTGAAGTCCTGAACTTAGAATCGTATATTGCTCCACTAATAGACAGGTAAAACACAATACACAGCTGCTCCCAGCCAAATAACAAACCCTATCTTCTTGTGATATGGCCATTTCATTACAAATGGTGCTAGTGAAAACAGAAAATATTTGCTGCCAAATAAAGAAATTCATCATAGTTGGAGGAAATTTTGACTGCCCTTCTAAACAGAATTATGACTGTCATTATCCCAAGCAAAACTTCATTAATGGTGGCCTGAAGACGGTAAAATCACATTTGGACTGCAGATTTGGGTGTGACTTTCGCTGGTATAAGACTGGTTATCACTCATGTTAAAGTTTTAATGGAGAAAACATGTCTAGAGATAATTACTGACAAAATTTATATGGCTTATAAAAATTACTATACCAGTATTTAGTCTTTGTCACCAAGGCATCTTCCCAGGCAAAAAGAAATGCAACTAAGTACGTGCACAAAAGCACACTACAGGAACCGTATCTATAGATACAGTTGGAAAATTCATACTATCTCAAAATACCAGTCTCCCATATTTTAAGTAACATGATGTAGCAGAATTTGTTCAGATTTCGTGAATGCTATAATGTTGTGGTAGATTCTAAAATAATCTCTCAAATTTGTATTTGTCTCTATATAAATGAGAGGATTTCTTCCATTGGATCTGATGATTTGTATCCGTGTCATGGTTTGCTATTTCACAACAGGTGTAGTGCAGGTAATGGACAATGTTTCTATGTTCCTCCAGAGAGATAATGGCAGTTTTTCCTATTTGTCTAAAATACATCCCTTGCTCCTGTCCAAAGCAAGAGCCAAGGACACTGTAGACCAGTGTTTCTCAAACTTCAGATATCTGCGTACCCCTTCTTAAATTTTCATTATTCCTTATCAAATAATAAATAAATAAAGTATATTTCATTGTAAATGTCTATTTTATTTGAATTTATATGTTCATGCAAACAAAAATATGATTTATTTTTAATAGAACAAAATTTGGAATAGGTTCCTCTTCATTTTTCATCCATGAAAATCCACATTTCAAGTAATTCATATCATAGTTGGTTCTCTAGAGATGTCAGACGACACACCCTTATCAATTTCATTTGATCCAGATGCAATATCAAAGTTTTCTTGTTGCTCACAGCTACTTGTATTTGCTATATTACTCTCTTTTGTGGTTTTATAAATCCAATCTTTAACCAATGACCCATACTTAAGAATTTGAAAGCTAAAAAAATTACCTTATTTACTCGAATATAACTCGCACTTTTTTCCCCAAAATTAAAGTTAAAGATCGTGGTGAAAGATATATGCAGGGATTTTCGGAAACTAAAGTTTTCAGAAAAAAAACTGCAAATGGTGAGACTTACTTACCAAGACATTCCTATTCACTATCGCTACTTTAGGCTTCGAGAACAGTTTCCTTGTGTGCATCGTCAAAGTCATCTACCCAAATAGCTTCATCTTCTTTCCCATTATTTCAAACAAAAATTATCATTTTTGTCATGGTAATTTCGACAAAAATTACCATTTTTGTCGAATGTTTTTTTGACAATGTTTCTATGTTCCTCCAGAGATATACTGGCAGTTCTTCCTGTTTGTCCAAAATACATCCCTTGCTTCTGTCCAAAGCAAGAGCCAAAGACACTGTAGACCAGTGTTTCTCAAACTTCAGATATCCACGTACCCCCTTCTTAAATTTTCATTATTTCCAAGAATCCCCTTATCAAATAATAAATAAATAAAGTATATTTCATCGTAAATGTCTATTTTATTTGAATTTATATGTTCATGTAAACAAAAATATGATTTATTTTTAATAGAACAAAATTTGGAACAGGTTCCTCTTCATTTCTCATCCATGAAAATCTACATTTCAAGTAATTCCTATCATTAGTTGGTTCTCTAGAGATGTTAGATGACACACCCTTATCGATTTCATTTGATCCAGATGCAATATCAACGTTTTCTTGTTGCTTACAGCTACTTGTATTTGCTATATTGCTCTGTTTTGTGAGTTTTATAAATCCAATCTTTAACCAATGTTGCTTACAACATTGATCTTGTTGCTTACAGCTACTTGTATTTGCTATATTGCTCTGTTTTGTGAGTTTTATAAATCCAATCTTTAACCCATACTTAAGAATTTGAAAGCTAAAAAAATTACCTTATTTACTCGAATATAACTCGCACTTTTTTTTTTTTCCAAAATTAAAGCTAAAAATTGTGGTGAAAGATATATGCAGGGATTTTCGGAAACTAAAGTTTTCAGAAAAAAAACTGCAAATGGTGGGACTTACCAAGAAGCTCCTACTCGCTATCGCTACTTTAGGCTTCGAGAACAGTTTCCTTGTGTGCATCGTCAAAGTCATCTACCCAAACAGCTTTATCTTCTTTCCCATTATTTCAAGCAAAAATTACCATTTTTGTCATGGTGATTTCGACAAAAATTACCATTTTTGTCACACCAGCTATGAAAAAGTGCATATGATTGGTGCAGTATTAAAAAGATCGTGCAAACCAAAGACAAATTAGCATTTCAACAGTTGAGTTGAAATGCTAATTCTCTTCAATCGAATTCCATAATATCTGAAACACATTCACTATATATTTCTTAGTTTTAACACATTCACAACAGGGTGGTGTCAAGCAAAACCATATGTTGCACCGGCAACATATGGTTTCGCTTGAGTCTATACAGCAGTTTCTGTTAGAGGGGAGATGTGATTCATTAGTTAGTGCAGTTTTTATCCCAGTTGTCTCTAATTGCATATAATATAATGATTCCATGTGTTAATGATGCATAGCCAAAAATTTCCAGGTACCCCCCTGAAGACCTTTCGCGTACCCCCGGGGGTACACGTACCACACTTTGAGAAACACTGCTATAGACCATAGGATGATCGAGATTAGGGGTGGCAAAAGCATGGCACGTGTACAAATTTTTTGGGTATGCAGAATTCATAGGCCCCAAAAAATTTCCAACTTCAAAACAATATCACTCCTGCATTGTTACCTGTGCATGCCCATTCTCACTGCCAAGTATATAGCAATGTCACACCATTCAGTAAAGAATAAGAGTCATGCAATGATTTGTTTATAGTTGGATTGGTGAAACGTACTGATGAAAATGTGACAAACTTATGTCACTAAATCTGCAAGTACATTTTTTATGAAGAATTTTATTTTAATACCTTTATTGCTTCTTTTAAATAATGTCTATAATTTCATTTTTTTGTTATGCTTTTGTCAAGTAAAACATACAAGAAAAATAATGACATTGAGTAAAATTCTGAGGGACACATGGGTAGTTTTTTTAAAACATTTAGCCACTTCTGGCATGCACCATTAAAAATGTTTACCACCCTTGGTCTAGGTAATGGAGAGGATCATTCAGTGAGTCAGAGGATAGATAATTTTTGGAATGGCTTGAAGGCAGTCATATGTTTTAATGTCAGAGGTGCTGACATTACTCACACTAGAAGGTACATATGCCAACTTCAATACTGCTCCAGCAATACGATGTTATTAAAACTTTAGTTAATTGAACTAGAACCATTTGCTTGGACCACGAGTCTATCCACAAAAGTCAGTTGTGACACTTTTTTGAGACAAAGGCTTTCCCCTTCGCAAAATCAATAGAACAGTCTATTTGTTCCTCCAAATCCAACTCCCTTATAAGAGAGAGAGAGAGAGAGAGAGAGAGAGAGAGAGAAAAATCCAGAATATAATAAAGCACACATTTCCGACAACCAGAACATCCCCCCTCCCAAAAAAAAAAACCTCGCACATTTTAAGAATTGTGACATGCAGGCTGTCTTCAGGCTATACCAAAAATTAGCTACCCTTCTCTGCTCATCTAAAGATCCTTGCCATCATCTAGACCCCAGTGGTGTTAAAAACTTCAGATTCCCAAGAACCCTTTACAGTGCGAAAATCAGTGCATAACCCATTAATAAACATTTCATGTAATACATTTAATACAATGTAAACAGAAACTACTGATAAATACATTAATGAATCTATTTATTACTTGGTAACTAAATAAATTTACTGAATATATACAAATAAATTTTACTATAACATGATTAACACATAAGAAAAATCATACTTCAATCTAATGATATTGGAAGTGCTTGTTTTTTGCCACAATGAAAATAAATGTTCAATTTTATTGATGACAATTGCAAGCGCATGTCTGGTTCTGCATCTATTTTATTCCTGAATTTTGTTTTTGTCAATGTATACATGCAAAAAGTCTTTTTGCATAAATAAGTTGTTGTGACAAAAGGCATAAGGATTTTTATTGCATGATTAGACACTTCAGGATATGCACTGTAAGTTTGCAACCAAAAATCAAGAAGTTCTTCCTGTTGGTACTTGAATCTGTAGATATATCAATTAATTGTTCCCTCTCTTTCAGTGATAAATTTTCACTTTGACAATAATTAAATGGGTTTTTATGCTATGATTCTGTGTGTGTGCTGGAAAATATTATCTAATTCAACAAATGTTCTATTACGTATTCTATCCTTAGTTTTTCAAAACAAAGGAAATTCGAAAATTCGAAAAAAAAAATTCGATTTATATATTTCATACATACAAAAAAAAACATCATTTTTTTTTCGTATGTATGAAATATATAAATCGAATTTCAGAATCAGTATATTTATTTTATCATTTACTTTAAATATATGAGTTTTAGTACCTTGGAAGGATATATTTACTTCATTTAAAATTAAGAATATACTTGCAAGGTACACCAAAATCTCAATCCATATGTTTTCATGTAATTCTGAGCAATAATCATGTTTTAGTTGCTAAAAAAAAAAAAAATTTTTACCTTGTCGCAGACTTCTCTTTTAAACAAAACAAAGCAATGAAAATCTCACAATTTCAGTGTAATCATAAGAGTCAACTGCCACATTTAACTAACCAACAACACTGCTTAAAAACAAACATGTAGAGAGATGTGGAGAGCAATATCTGGACTTACGATACAAACTGTATCGTAGGTCACTTATTTTGATGTTTTGCATTTTTGCTTCTATGATTGGTTGACTTAGGAATGGGCAAACCACTCAACTAGGTAGTACACTTTAACGCTTTTGAAAATATTTGATGAAACAAAAATGATCTATTTATATTCCTGAATTAATCCCAAGGAACCTCTTGGAATTAATTTGAATTCAGGAATATGAGTGGTATTCAAACACAGCTTGAATACCACTGATCTAGACCATACTGAGGTCTACAGCATCACTTGCTCCTGTAAAGCTGCCTGTTTATTTTGGACAAACAGAAGGAACAAAGAAACTGTGTCCATTATCTGCATTCTGAAATAGCAAACCATGGCATGGATACAAATCACCAGATCCAATAGAAGAAAACCTCCCTTTTAGGAACAGGTACAAAGTACACCAAATCTGAACAAACTGGATGAATTTCTTTACCTAAAAGATGGGGGAGTGTTACTTTGTGATGCAAGTTTCCATCGCATTATTAGAGGGTGCGCTAGGTAGGATTTCCTTTCCTTTATGTGCATGCATACATCTATGCATGCACATGTAAGCTCATTACTTAGATGTATAATATTTGCATGACTATTTTTTAAGTAATTGTTAATTCAGGAAATGTAAAGAGTTGGGGCATACAGCTGGAGTGAGGGACTTGTGCACATAACATCCCACACAGGGAAGCATCAGGCAGGTCTCAGATAGTGCTTCTTATACACTACTAACTCATTCTCTCTAGTCATTCTTTGTGCCCATGAAGCTGCCTTTCCAATATTATGTCAATATTTTGCTTGACCAAGGCAAAATACTGGCATAATAATTTATCTTTAGATATACATTTTCTCCATTAAACTTTAACAAGAGGGTCTGGTTTTCTTTCACTTCTTTTCCCTGACTCTCCTTTCACCTTTATGACCACATGACATGACATGACATGAGTGATGCAATTTAAACAGTAACAAATATTGTGGGAGTCTAAATCCCTTCTCCATACTAGAACACCACAGTACAAGAACAAAATACTTAAAAAATGCTGGCTACTGACAATGCACCAAACTGAACCTAATGGTAATGCATTAGAATTTCTCTTCAGTCAAGTAGCAATTAATCCAGCTGTCAGGTGTGTCTGGCAGAAATCTAAGTAAGAGTATAAAAAAACTCATTTTAATTGCATTTTGAGATTTTCCAATAAGCATTATAATATTAAAAATAGAAACTGAATTATTACAATACTTTCTAAACATTTTTCAATTAAAACTATTAAACAGAAATAGGGAATATTAAAGATCCAACCTTATTTCAAAGACCATATATACATAGAAACTTCAAAAAATTTGTCCAGACATCTTATTGGAAATGCAATCCTCAGTATCAAAGTTGCCTTAACCTTCACTACTTATTAAAGACACAAGAGCTAACCATTCACATATATTCTTTTTTTTTAGTAATTTTGCTAAAGGTTTTACTGGCCTGACAACTGTTTCAAACTAGCTGGTTCTCTTCAGAGACCAGGTAGAAACTTTTATGTTTCTACCTGGTCTCTACTATACGAAGATAGCTTACTCTCCAATACTCACTATGTAAGCAAAAATATGTGACCTAGCAGGCAGAACAATCCTCACACTGGAAGTGAGGTCATTATGGCAACTAGCATGCCACGAAGTGGAAGATTAGGAGCCATTATGCACCACCATGCAAAAGAAGAGAAACTGATTTGAAGATAATTTTTTTCCTTTTTAGTGATTGCCTTTCCCCCATCCACACTTTTATTTAGTGGAGTTTTTTTGAAGTGAGTTGGTTGTAATACTGCCTTTGATGAGTGTTTTGTTATTTTATGTGTTCATGTTATATTAGGAACTGGAGGTTTTTTTTATAATGAATGTGACACTGTGAGTTAGGGTAATAAGGAATGCTGCTGATATGTAGTACTTGCAGAATGATTCGAATAGGCTAGAATTGTGGGCATGAGAAAATAAATGTCAGTTTAATATCAGTAACTGATGTGTGTTGGTAATTTTATAAAAAAAAAATAAATAAAGTTGGGTTTTTAACATCCCCTATTTCTAATGTGCATCACTGAACTGAAGCCTTATGGCTCATTCTTTAATAATTACCTACCATTATGCACTGACCGAGAATTCACATATAAAAAATACAACTCTGTGGATTGCTTTAGTACTGAATGAGAATTTTTGCTCTTAATGGCCCCCCATCAGTTTAAAGCAGTTGTCAGGCCAGTGAAACCTAAACCAAAAGCACTAATAAAAGTGAATATATCAATGCCTGGGCAGTGCTTGTGTCTTTTAAGTAGTGCTAGTTAAGCAACTCCAATACTGAGTTGCTTAACTAGCACTATGAGGATTGTATTCTCATAAGCTCTCTGGTCAAATTTTTGAAACTTTCCAAGTTTCTACACATATTCAACTTTAAAATAAAGTTGGATCTTAAATATCTCCTATTTCTATTTAATATATGTTGCTGAACTGACACCTTATGGCTCTTTCTTTGATAATTAATTTTTTTTTTTTTTAATTTTAACAAGATTAAAACTTTTTCTTCTGAATGATTTGTTAAGTAAATATTGTATGACATTAAGGAAGACTACATCAATCATGTGCATTTTATTAATTAATTATACTTACATCAGAATGGCATATTAAATATATAAGCTGTTATTTTTATGGCTATTTATCCCATTTTTGTTTAGGAGTACCTTTTTTTTTTTTATAATGTCATTGGCTTTTTACTCAAATTTTAGGGTATTACTGATATTTTATATGGACAGATATATGAAGAGTATATAGGAAGCAAAAAACAAACAAATCGGACATACCTTTGTGGGATGTTGCTGGCTGTCATCTTTATCAGTGCCATCCTGGCGTATGGTGATATGCATTCATTGTTGAAGGAAGTATGGCTGAACAGAATGGGGGTCAGAAAAGTGGGAGAATTATTGGTGAGGCAAGAGGTATTGCGAACTTTTTTTTTTTTTTTTTTGAAAAATCTGAAAAATATCGTGGGCAGAGAATACTTTGGGATGGGGGTGAACATAGAAATTTTTGGAGAAGGAGAAGGATATTATGGGATAAGATCAGGGGTGGGAGAACAAAGTGTGAGCCGTTTCGACAGTGTGTCGTCTTCAGAGCTCGTGAGAAAAGTGGAGGCTATGGTCATGCCAGCTTGGTGTTTCTGACTTTGGTGTATCTGTGTTGTATTCTATTGGGTCAGAGTCATAACCTAATTTTTATGTTATGGAGCTTCCAACTCTCATAAATTATGTAGGGCCGGTGGACATTTGAGTTTTTGTCACATTTTATGGCTGTCGTTTCTGATATTCCAAGCACTGTTTCATTTTCCTGTATGTCTATTATTATGGCCTTGTCAATTTGTGGGGTATGTTTCTGTTCAAGGGCGTGGACAGCTATTTCTGTTTTTCTTGTATTTTATATTCTGTTTTTCTTTTGGTTGTTCCATTTTTTATTGTTTAAATGTTCTGGAATTGGGATGTTGCAGTCACAGAAGTGTTCTTGTAGTCTTGCCTAAAAAGATCTGATAGTAGAACTTGTGTAGGTTACCTACATAGGTTCTACTATCAGATCTTTGTAGGTTTTTCTTCCTGTATATTCTTCATACATCTGTCCACATAAAACATCAGTAATGCCCTAAAATTCGAGTAAAAAGGCAATGACATTATAAAAGAGAGGTACTCCTAAACAAAAATAGGCTAAATAGCCATAAAAATAATATTTACTTAAAGGAGTAACATGGGAATTTTCCCAGAAATAATACCTATATGTAAGCTGTTATTCAAATAAAGTTAGAGCACTATATCAATTTATCAATTATTCATAACATAGCCAATGAATGAAAATATGACAAACATTAAACAAACAAACATATATCTCATTGTTCTTTGCTGAATTTCACCTCTCATTTTGTGGAATTTTAGGTTTCTTTTCAAGTAACAATGGTGAATATCATTTATGATATATTGCTTCATCCAGCTTGCTATATATATTTTTCATCTTGGATTACAGACTACATCCCAATCACTGAATTTTTAATGACAGACTGCTGTGATTATCAAGCTTCAGAATAAAGCAGCATGAAGTCTTTGGAAACAGCTAAGACAGTGTTAGGAGCACTGACACAGTAAAGGCTGATGCATGCACATGTGAGTGAGTCAGAGAGAGGACTAAAAAAGTAATAGAATAGTTTCATGACAAAGAAAATTATGATTAAAAATTGATAAAATCTTTTCTGCTAAGTTTGTGAAAACAGTCATGTTCCAAATGGTGCTCAAAAGTATATTCTCATTATTCTATCCCATGTTATAAATCCTGTTTTGGATAACTAAGGTGAAAGATAATATAAATTAAGATACCAAGAAATTATATACTTGGTTTAACTTATACTTCGTTTTTCAACTTGGTTATACTATAAATTCAACTAAGGATTAAACCAAGTATATAATTTCTTGGTATTTTTAATTTGTAGTATAAACAAGTGAAAAAACTTCCAACAACTATCTCTAATCCAGAGTATTTTAATAATAAGGTGCGACACCTTTTGACAACTCGTATATGAAAATATGACTTCTGCATTACTTCAACTTTGGTATCACCTCTGGTTCTGGTTCCCATTGATAAGAACTCAATAAAGGTTAGCAAGTTGAAACTTTTAATTACATAAAAGTTTCAACATAAGTAAAAACATGCAAATTAACTAATTTGTCAATTTTTTAACATACACATTCAGAAAATCTACTTTACTATATAGCAGACTTTCGGATTTAACAGACACCCCCTTGCCCAAATTAGTCCGTTATATCGAGATTTTACTGTATTACCAAGTGGAAAAATTTCACTTTGAAAGATATTTTCTATTCTCATCTCTCTAAATTAGAATTTTGGATGCAAGATGTTAGATAACTAAGTCTCAGAAGATGGGTACTCATTTCATGAGTATGTCCTGGTCTTGGATCTCTGTGTACAAAATTTTTTTTTTATTTTGTGAAATATCTTTTGAAACATGAGGAAAAAAAACAACTTAGAAATTTTGTGTTTTAAGCACTTTCTTATTAAGAGGTGTATTCATGTAGAGAATTATAACTTGTTGCAGGTATGGAGGAGTATTTTTTCAATTTTTTAGTGAGAGTATGCTGATTAGTTCTGTTCATGTGATCAGCACAAAGAGAACCAATCAACCCAACTCAGTATTTGTTACAAAGTTTTTTTTTTTTTAAAACAGTATTAGATGAAAACTATACAAAAAGTAATCCAAAAAACTATATTAATATTTTCTAATTCAGAGTTTTGAAGTTCTGATATCTGCAATGTGTAATTAATTTTTTCTAGTCTTTTATGCAAGTTTTGTACCCTTGATGACTTATAAAACTTGTTGGGCTACACTGTTTATTTTAATGAACAGTATAGCCTCATAATAAAGATAAGTATCTGCTGGATTTCAATTCATTTGAGTCCAGTATATATTTAATATAAATCTCTTTCACTCACACACACAAGATCAAGAAGAAAAAATGCACACAAATTCACATGGTGAGAAGACGTAAGAAATAAAAAATGTCTCAATGACTATATTATTGCTAATAGTGATATCTTCATGTGGGTTCAGGACACAGGAGTATACAAAGGACTTGAAATTAGAAGTGATCAGCATTTAATGGTGAGCAGGATAAAATTTAATTTCATATTGAAAATAAGAGTGTGTAAAAAAGTTTTAAAACACACAAAAGTTCAGCACTGACTGCAGACCCAAATGTGCAAACATTATTCAAAGAAAACATGAAAGATTGAAAACAAGAACCATACCTTCGAGATTCAATGACAAACCCAGAAGAAAATATTCACTGATTCAGCCAGAGAGGCATGTGGTTTTCTACAAGGACAGAAAAATAACAACTAAATGGTTGACTCAGAAAGTTAAATAGGGAATCAAAAAATAAAAAATAAAAAATCATATCGAAAGCTCCAGGCAAGTAAATCAGAATGTGATCTTAGAGAATACAAAGAAAATGTAAGAAAGCAAAGCATTGTGTTAGACTAGGTGAACGAAAGTCATGGGAAGACTTGAATAAAATCATAGAAAATTAATATCAGGAAAGAGGCAAAATATTCTGAAAATGCTTAAAAATATAGGAAAGAGTACAGTAAAAGAAATATAAGTCACAAGAAAACTGAAGATAAAGATATTCTAAATGTTGGAAGTAATTCCTTTCAGTGACTGCTAAATAAAACAAGCTAATGAAAACCTGAAATGTGGAAAGGCAGAAGGAGTAGATGATATTATTATTATTATGATTCAGACATCTATCTATGGAGTCAAAAGACTCATTGTGGGAGTCCAATCCTAGAAAACACAAAGTCTATCATACCTTCGTAAACTCATCAACAGTTCATGCTTTTGCCATCAGGCAATATATTCCATGATTCAACCTCCATCCATGCAAAGAAACCACTCCTCACTCTCTTGCTCACAGCTTCCTTTCGGAACTTTTAGGGATGGCCCCTCATCCTCACTCCTTCCTCCCACCAAGCGAAAGAACTCCCCAGTGTCAACCCTGTAACTACATCTCAACAGTTTAAAAGTCTCATTCATATCACCTCTCCTTCTATCCACCAATCTCTGCAGTCCACATTCCCTCAACCTAACAAACACTGTACAGTCCTGATATCATCTTTGTTATTTGCCTTTGCATCCTTTCCACAGTTAATTTATCCCCTTCTAATCCTGAGGACAAATATCAGAATAATATTCAAAGTGTGGTCTGATCAGGGCTTTATACAATTGAATAACAACTCTTATGTCTGCAGGTCAGTATCCATCTCAGTATTACAGCAATACCTTCACCACATTTGCAATATGTTCCCTGAATTTCAGGTTTCTATTAATCATTATCCCCAGATCCATTGCTTCCCCTATCCTCTAGTCTCCCATCGATGTATCCCAAACTTCAAGACTTTACATTTAGCTGCATTAAACTGCTACCACATTCATTTTTCCATCTGTCCAGTTTATTCAAATCTCTTGCAGGGCTACCACATCTGCACTATTACTAATAACCCTCCCTAGCTTCACATCCTCTGCAAACAAGTGAATATCCCTCTGCAATCCACTGCCAATGTCATTGATATAAAGGTTAAACAATAGAGGTCCCAGCACTGAGCCCTGTGCGATCCCCACTTGTAACCTTCTGCCTCCTTGATATTGCTCTCCCATACACAACTCTCTGATACCTATCAGATAGTCAATCTTGAATCCAGGTTTTAGAGGTCAGTAATCTGACATCTAAATCCATGTGCTGCAAGTTAAATATCAGCTTATAATTTGGTATCAAATGCCTTTGTAAAATCCAAATATTTGACCAGAAATGCTCAAATATGGAGGCATAGAAGATTTATAGTGACAATACTGCATAATTCAGAAGGCATGGTCAGAGGGTTAGATTCCAGATTATTGGAATACAGCTTTCATAGTACCCAACTATCAAAAATCAATCTAAGAATTACAGAAGAATTTTCCTACTGAGTAAGATTTATGCAAACATATTTGGGAAACAGTTAAGAAAAATTGTGGAAGGGAAATCTGGAAAAGAACAAGCTGGATTCAAGCCAAACAGAAATCAGGATCAAATTTTCAATTTAAGATAAATAGTGAAGAAGTCATGGAATATAACAAGGATCTGTATTTGAGTTTTGTAGATCTGAAAAAAAAAAAAAAGGCATATGACAAGGTGCCAAGAGCTGTTCAAAATGGTACAGTTGTAAGGTGTAAATGGGACATTATACTTCAAGTAATACTTAGCCTATATTTCAGTTGTGAGCAATTAGAATGGAAGTGCAGTGCAGGAAGATGGCTTGGTGTTAAATCAGGTGTAAGACAAGGATGTACATTGCCTCCACTGTTATTTATATGGATCACATTATGAATGAAAGAAGAATTAAATCTGATACCAAAATTGGCAATGTTAATCTTAGCTCTTTATTTTATGCAGATGACATTATACTTCTAAATAAATCCAGTACAAGTCTGCAAGACTCTCTGACTAAATTGAATAACTGTTGTAATAAATTTATTATGAAAATCAGCAATAAAAAGACAAAGACAATGAAGGCAGAAACATTGAAAACAGCATTTTGAATGTAAAACCTATAGAATAAGTAAAACATTTAGTAAAACAGTTATTTAGGTGCAATTTTTGATGATGATGGCAAAAATATGGAAATAGACATCAGAACTGGTAAACTGGTATGGTATGGTAGGAAATCAACAGAATAAGAGAAATTAGTCAAAACTAAATTAGCTGTATACAATACAGTGTTCAAACCAATTTTAACTTACAGATCTGAGACTTGGGTTAGAAAATAAAACACTTGATCAAAGACTGGAGAGCACAGATATAAGAGGTCTGAGAAAAATTACCTTGTGTACTTCTGTAACCTGTGCCCTGATGCATACTGCATCAGGGCACAGGTTACAGAAGTACACAAGGTGTTGATAAATAAACAGTTACAAGGAGATAAATTAGTAAATAATATAAAATATATGTACAAAATTATAAGAAGACAAATGAGCAAATAAAATTTATGTACAAATTTATTATCCCCATATAAACAAATCTATAATCAAATATCTTTGATTAAATTCACGTTTTGTAAAAATCTAAAAATGTCATGCAATCTGTCAGAGTGTCTAGGGCTTGGCAAGATAAATAAAAATGTTATTTCGTTATTTCTTTCTCATGTGAAATACTTGCACTTCACTGGAATATGACTAATGGTAAGATAGGTGTTGCATTTCCCACACATAAGTGGGTCATCAGTAAATAAGAACATGTGAGAATATTGTGACCTATGGAGCCTATCAAGAACAGCTTCTTCTCTTCTGTTCCTACATTGACTAGACTGCCAATGCTTAATTTCAGGCTAAATTTTGTGCAATTTGTTCATCAGTACTTCTTTCCAGGAGTATTGCCAACGAGCAATTAACTTCAATTTTATAAAGTGGATGTTGTCAGTAAAAGGGACCATCAAACTGTATGTCAAAAAAGCATGAGCTGATCTAGCAGCTGTATCTGCGATGTCATTTCCCTTAATTCTGAAGCAGCTGGGAATCCAACAACTCAACATCCAAATTAAGAGTACTTATTTTATACAAGAGGTATAGCACCTCACCTAGCACTAGTGTGGATTATACACTAGGTAGGACATAGCCTGTAAAGAACTCAAAGATTCTGTATAAATTATACAATTTTGGAAGTAGTTTTCTTTGATATGCACAAGTGTGAGCTGAATGGTATGCAACTCTGCTGTATAATTACTGCAATTGAATGCATCTGGTTGAAGACTGTAATGTGAGGAAACACAGCAGCATAGTGGGCAAGAAATAAGAGTGGGCTGCTCTGTGTGCATTGAACAAATGAAAGTAGACAGATGAGAGTGTATAAAACTTCTATAGTTGACAAGGGGAGAGGTTGTAAGATGGCAAGCCTGCTGAAGGAATGCTGTTTTGTTTGGCGCAGGTAATATTGTCAACACTCATGCCAATAGCTTCCATAGTCTACTTTAATGTGCATACCAAAACCACAGATGGCAGTCTGGCGTGTGTGATACAGGACTTCCCAACATACAGAACATAGACTGATCCATGCTAGGGGATCTGGAAGGGACTTATTTTTAGGGCATAATTATGAGACAAATGTTTTTTCTAAGTGCTATATAGAGGGGATTCATTTAATTCAACATAATTCAATTTTGAATGGGTGGAGTGCAAAAAAGCACCAGAAGCTAATCAGATCCATGATGATAGATGAGGTCCAACCACTGGAGTGTTTTCATCCTTGTAAAACTGTAAAACTGGGATCTATAATCAAGCTTTGAACATACAAGTGTACAATAAATGCTGAGCAAGGAACATCGATCAGCACCCCCATTCTGTAACAATAAGAGTGTGGAGGTAATCAATGCTTTTCGGCACTTATCCCGAAGGTGATGAATGTGTGTAAAGAAAGTTAGCTTTCTTCAAAGAGGAGTTCCAAACACTTGGCCTCTGAAACTACAGGGATAACAGTTTGTCCCATTCTTATATCAGGATTAGGATGGAGTGTGTTTCTGGCAGAAGTGTACCCAGACAGTATTTTCTGCAGATAATCTGAACCCATGACAAAGAGCCTATGAAGAGACAAGATTGATAGCTTGTTGACCGATGGTTGTATAAAACTTCAGAAAATATGGGAAACACTAATACTTTGAGATACCAGTTTACGTCATAGACTGCTAATGGAGTCCACAGAGGGCACCCCTACTAGTTAGGACTCTACTCCATGTGTTTTAGTTTTGAACTGCCTTTGTGCATGTGTGTTACAAGTCTCATTTTGTACCCCCTGACGATGTCTCTGTAACTGAGACGAAATACTGGAAACATTAAATACTATTTTTAATTATTTCCTTGTGCTGTTTCGCTCCATTAAACTTTTATCATAAATTTTTCGCACACGGTTTCAAGAGATGCATCATTCAAATAAATAGCTCTGACTCTGTGTGCAAGTGTTTTGAGGAGGCTGTACTATTGGAATGGGTTGTAGTGTGATTGCTTACATGAGTACCTTTCGGCATTGTATAAGCTTAATATAAACAGAAAAGGATAATAAACTATTTTGTAGTCATGTCGAGGAAGTAGAGATATCTGTCAGTTGTTTTTTTTTTCTCTACCACAACATGAATCTAATGCATCGAGACCATGAGATCAAATATAAACACATCACACAGCTAAGTCATACTGTTGGTTTATGTGTAGCTGTGTGGAATGCTGGGTTTTCTAGAAATTCCATCCAGAAATTGGATAGCAGGGAGAACTGGGGAAACCCACTGTTTGTACATTCTTCCTTTATATGAAAAATAACCTGAATAATTCAAAAAAAAGTCAGAAGAAAAACAGGGCTCATGATACACGGTCTCTGTCAAACATACACAGCAGCAAGTTTTTAGCTTGATTATAAAGTATGTTATACTTCACAAGAAATAATATTCATCATTTCAGAAATTAAGGACTTCACAACTGTGTAATAAATAACTATTTTAATTTCCCGACGTTTCGACCTTCATATTAAGGTCATCAATCTGGAGTATACACAAATATACAAGGACAAGCTGAGTTCCATTTCACACAGTATGCTAAAGAGACAATGATTTGATCAAAGGTTATTCTATTGGCATGACCTCTAGTGAAAATATAATTATATATATATATATATAAAATACAAATAAAATTAAAAAAAAAAAAATTACAAACTACATCAAAGCTATATTCTATTTAAGATAACATCAGAGAAACATTCTTTCGTATAGATAGCTTTCTTACAGTAACAATGATGTCCTAATTTAACATGACAATTGTTATATTAGATTTAAGATTATGGATTATCTACAATACTGTTTAAGGTTAAGTCTTAGAGAGAAAGATTCCGTGGGTAGAATATGTGCCTTTCGTATGCTTTGGATTTTTAAACCATCATTATTGTTAAGATTAGGGTGGTTGATAAGAATTCACAGGCTTCCTTAAATTTATGTTCCTACCATGTTTTGGTGTGATGTAAACAACTGGTGCTTTTCCAGTCAATTCTATATAAAGTGTTCAGGGCATGATCAGAAAGGTCAGCTTCACCATAGTTATATTTAATGTGTCGTTTATGTTCCTTTTGTCTGATAGGAATTGTGCGTCCTGTTTCCCCTACATATTGGAGATTACAGGTGCAATAACTATGGTATACTCCAGGGTGGGCCAGCAGTGGGAGTGGGCCTTTGGATGAGTTGGGTAAGCTTTTTAATTCTGCAGGAGGTTTAAAGGTGGCTTTAAGGTTGTATTTCTGTAGTATTCTTTTATTTTATCCGATGTCCCTTTAATATATGGAATGGTTATAGTTTTATTGTAGTCTAATTTATCTTTGTTTTTTAGTGTGGTCTTGTAGAGAATTTTGTTGGTAGTGTTTTGGCTGTAACCATTTTTTAGGAAAGTATTGCTGATAACTTTAAATTCATCTTTAAGCACTTGTTCATTGGGGCAAATCTTCAAAGCTCTGTTTTTTAGAGTATTAATGACACCTAGTTATTGTGTTGAGTGGTGGTGGTGGTAGGAGTTTATGTGCATATATATTGGCCAGTAGGTGTCGGTTTCCAGTAAACAGTGAAGGACAAGTGTATCTAGAAACAGTTCACAATTGAGATTGAAAAGCAGAACAGTATGCATTTGTGTTGTTTGTTTAGGTGGCTGGGGAAAGTGTCTAATGTCTGGTGGCCATGGGGCTAGATAGCGAAAACATCATCAATGTATCTAAGCCACACTTTGGGTTTCAAAGGTGAGGAATCTAGAACACGTTGCTCAAAATATTCCATATAAAAGTTAGCAATGGGGGGGGGGATAATGGCGAGCCCATGGCTATGCCTTCTTTTTTGTAGGTAGAAAGCGTTTTGCACACAAAATAACCAGAAAGTAATACATGTGCAAAGAGTGCAGTGATATCTGGAGGGAATTTTTTCTGTAAAAGAAGAATTGTGTCATTGATTGGGACATTTGTAAAGAGGGTAGAGACATCAAAACCGACTAATAAATCATCTTTTTCTAATCTAATGTCTTTGATTATGTTTATAAAATGTTGTGTGTTTCTGATATAGGATGGGGAATGACCTACCAACTCCTTGAGTGTTGACGCTAATTTCTTGGCTAGGTGATAATCCGGGCTGTCTATACCTTCGACTATCAGCCAGAGTGGTGTGCTTTGTTTGTGATCTTCGGTAAACCATAAATTCTCGGAGAACGAGCGTAGTGCAGAAGTAATTTTTTTACTGTATCTTCGGGCCATGTAGTAACTGATTTAAGTAGTTTCTCTGTTTTCTTTTTTATTCTATTGGTTGGGTCGTAGTTAACAGGTTGATATATACTGTTGTCCGAGACTAGCAGATTCATTTTTTCCAAATATGTGGTTCAATTTAGAAAAACGATGGCACTGACTTTATCAGCTGTAGTTATTACAATGTCCAAATTTGATTTTAGTGATTTCACACCTGTTAATTTGTGTTTTATTAAGTTGTTTGTTACTGTTTTCTTATAATTTACATTTAAAATGTTGGTGGTTTCTAAACGTATTTTATCTGCTATGGTAGTTGGGATGAATCTTAAGCCTCTTTCAATATTATAAATAAAAGCCAGTTTGTTAATTGATCTGGGTGCTACAGCAAAGTTTAAACCTTTGCTGAGTAGCGAGAGTTCGTCTTTGTTTAAGGCATGGTTGGATAGATTGACTATGTTACTGTTACTGATTAGTGGCTCCTGTTATTTCTTGCTTCTGGTTGGGTGTTGTAATCACCGGCTTGTGGTCGGTTGTTAACGTTCACTTGCGGAGATATTCAAAAATGTCCGTTGGTTTTATCGATGTTTTAGTCTCTGAAATTTGGATATAAGATTTTCTCTCTTTATTTGAAGGATATGGTTCGCCAAGATGTCCATAATCTTCTCAAGGATAACCCAAATATCTGCATTCAAGTAACTCGAAAGTTCAGATTTTAAATTTTGTACCTGTATTGAGTAAAGGCCAAGTTTCTTCTAGTAGCCTGGATTTGTTCTCTGAGTAATGCTTTTTCCGTATGGTGGTATATTCATTGTGCCTTTGTTGAGGTAAATTTTCTCTTTAGTTTGATGCAATTCGGAATGATATTGCTATCCCTACACCGCTTTAAAAAAGCCACTCAATTGATCAAAACCAGAAACATGAATCTTCAACTTACCGTATTGATTGCATCGCTTGTGGGTCGAATCTCCATGAATTATCAGAATCCTTTCTTTTAGTGTTACATGGTGATCAGCATTCATTTTAGAAATTATGGACTTTCCAACCGTGTTATAACCAAGTTACTTGAATGCAGATATTTGGGTTATCCTCGAGAAGATTACTGGCAACTCGGCAAAGTATATCCTTCAAACAAAGAAAGAAAATCACATATCCAAATTTCAGACTAAAAGATCAACAAAACCAACAGACATTTTTGAATTTCTCTGCAGTGAACATTAACAACCAACCACGCCTTAAACAAAGATGAACTCTTGCTACTCAGCAAAGGTTTAAACTTCGCCATACCACCCAGATCGATTAACAAACTGGATTTTAATTATAATATTGAAAGAGGCTTAAGATTCATCCCAACTACCATAGCAGATAAAATACGTTTAGAAACCAACATTTTAAATGTAAATTATAAGAAAACACTAACAAGCAACTTAACGAAACACAAATTAACAGCAGTGAATTCACTAAAATCAAATCTGGACAACGCAATAACTAGAGCTGATAAAGGCAGCGCCACTGTTATTCTAAATCGAACCACATATTCAGAAAAAATTAATCTGCTAGTCTTGGAAAACAGTACATATCAACCTGTTAACTACAACCAACCAATAGAATAAAAAAAGAAAACAGAGAAATTACTTAAATCAATTATTACATGGTCCGAAGATACAGTTAAAAAATTACTTAAGCACTATGCTCGTTCTCAGAGAAAATAGGGTCTACCAAAGATACACAAATAAAACACACCACTCTGGCCGATAGTCAAAGGTATAGACAGCCCAAATTATCACCTAGCCAAGAAATTAGTGTCAACATTCAAGGAGTTGGTAGGTCATTCCCCCATCCTATATCAGAAACACAACATTTTATAAACATAATCAAAGACATTAGATTAGAAAAATATGATTTATTAGTTGGTTTTGATGTCTCTGCCCTCTTTACAAATGTCCCAATCAATGACACAATCCTTCTTTTACAGAACAAATTCCGTCCAGATATCATGGCACTCTTTGCACGTGTATTACGTTCTGGTTATTTTGTGTGGCAAAATGCTTTCTACCTACAAAAAGAAGGTGCAGTCATGAGCTTGTCATTATCCCCCCCCCATCCCCCATTGCTAACTTTCATGTGGAATATTTTGAGCAATGTGTTCTAGATTCCTCTCCTTTGAAACCCAAAGTCTAGCTTAGATACATTGACGATGTTTTCGCTATCTGGTCCCATGTCCGCCAGACATTAGACACTTTCCTCAGCCACCTAAACAAATAACACAAATGCATACAGTTCACAATGAGACTGAAAAGCAGAATACACTTCCGTTTCTGGATACACTTGTCACACGTCTTCCTTCTGGCAGTCTTTCCTTTACTGTTTTTCCGGAAATCGACACATATTGGCCAACATATACACATAAAGTCCTACCACCATCCAACACAAAAACTAGGTGTCGTTAATACTCTAAAAAACAGGGCTTTGAAGATTTGCTCCAATGAACAAAGCTTAAAGATATTTAAAGTTATCATCAATACTTTCCTAAAAAATGGTTACAACCAAAATACTATCAACAAAATTCTCTACATGACCCCACTTAAAAACAAAGATAAACTATACTACAATAAAACTGTAACCATTCCTTACATTAAAGGGACATCAGATAAAATAAACAGAATTCTACAGAAATACAGTCTTGAAGCCACCTTTAAACCTCCTGCAAAATTAAAGAGCTTACTCAACTCATCCAAAGACCCACTCCCACCGCTGGCTCACCCTGGAGTATATCATATTTATTTCAACTGTAATCTACCATATATAGGGGAAACAGGATGCACAATTCCTATCAGACAAAAGGAACATAACCGACACATTAAATATAATAACTATGATGAAGCTGGCTGTTCTGATCATGCCCTGAACACTTTACATAGAAATGACTGGAAAAGCACCTGTTGTTTACACCACACCAAAACATGGTATAAATGTAAATTTAAGGAAGTCTGTGAGATTCTTATCAACCACCCTAATCATAACAATAATGATGGTCTAAAAATCCAAAGTATATGGAAGGCACATAATCTACCCATGGAACCTTTCTCCCTAAGACTTAACTATAAACAGGACTGTAGATAATCCAGAATCTTAAATCTAATATAACAACTGTGATGTTATTTTAAATAGAATATAGCTTTGATGTAGTTTCTAATTTTTTTTAATTTTATTTGTATTTTATATATATATTATATTTTCACTAGAGGTCATCCCAGTAGCATAACCTTTGATCAAATCATTGTCTCTTTAGCATACCGGGCAAAATGTAACTCAGCTTGTCCTTGTATATTTGTGTATACTCCAGATGACCTTGATATGAAGGTCGAAACGTCGGAAAATTAAAATAGTTATTTATAAATATGGTTGTAAAGTCCATAAGTTCTAAAATGAATGCTGATCACTGTGTAACACTAAAAGAAAAAAAAATATATATATATATATATATATATATATTCTTCTTTAATCTTTTATCTAAATATAAGCACACAAAGTTTGCACATCAAGTACCTTCATGACTATGCTGCTTGTATATACAGGCTGTTGATTTTATACATTAATTGCTTCAGTATCCCATAATGATAGAACACTCCCTTTTGGAAGAGTATACTGCTATGCATTGTGGGAAGGATCATTAAGACTCTTCCCATAATGTATAACTTACAAAGGTACACTGATAAAGCAATGTCAAAGTTGACCGTGATGTCTGAATCTTTCAATATCAAAGTAAATAAAATTTTTAATCGAGGTGGGAGAGCTACCCATGAGGGAGAAAAAGTAATTTTGCTAATTGGGTTTATAGATAGGCCGTCTTATGCTGTCAACTATTCCTTGGGGAAAGAGGGGGGGTGAATTTTTGGGACCTCGTATATCTGAGGTGGTTTCACATGGTGATGTTTTAACTTTTTGGTTCCTTTTTGGACCAAAATGTAACTTTTTTTTTAAATAATTTACACACTCCTTCATTTGAGATTTCATAAGATTCTGATCTATAACCTGCACTGAAAAAACCTACATCCACCAACATCTGTAGGGCAAGTTGAGATGTCTGGCATGCTCTGGATATTCTTCACAAAGGATTAAGTGGAAGAAGAAAACTGTGCTGCGCATTCCCCTAACCTCAACCAGTGTTACTGCATTAATTTACCAAAGATTAGGAGATAGTCATTCTACAAGCACATTTAGATTGATTTCTCTGAATTAACTTGTTATAAGAGGATGTTAGATCCTGAATGGGGAAATTTTGAAAGGAAATTATTCATTCAGGATCTAACATGCAAAAACTAAATACTTAAGAAGATACCTGCACTTCAGCAAAAAATAAAGTAAACTTGTTTACTAGTTTTACTTAGCATTGAATACATGTTGCATCTTAACTGTAAATGTTTGATTTCCCAATAAACATGTTTTATTACATATGCCTGAGTCATGCCTGATTGCGAGATCAAATTACCACTTATAAAATAGAACCTTAGCGGGAAGAATTTAGAAGGTAAATAACGCTAGATTACAGGTCATGACTGCAAAGTACCAGAAATCTATATAACCATAACGAAGTGTAAAATGATGCATGTATGCCTTAAGATCTAGGATTGTTTCCCTGAACAAGAAATCTTTTCTGTTATAGGATACTGGCTGGCACAGATAATATAAATTTTGCCAGTATCTGAAGAGGAAATAACCCTAGATAGGCTAGACAATAGAACAGATAAGTGATTATTGAGATAATAAAGATAGAAAAATAGAAGAAAGTAACGATGTAACAAGGATGTTTCAGAGCACATCAGTTCCTTTTTAGTTACAATTTGAATTATTTCTACAATCTGAGTAAAGCTGTATGTTTACCACAGCTGTAATTTGTGCTTTGACAATGCTGGTTAGAAAAGCAGCAAAATATTAATAAGTTCACTAAATTCTTCTTAATTCTGGTGTCATTTATACCATGAAGCACAGCTGAAACTAACCACTAATGACTAAGCTTATCTATGTACATATCCAAACCAAAAATGAGTACGAGACATCTCATACTCTTTCTCTTCATGAACATAAGTTTAAGCACAACTGGGGGCATGTGTTAATAACAGGACCAGAAGACCAGTTGGTATATAAGCTATTTAATATGAGAGCTATTTAATTTGAGAGAGGACTTGAAAGTATTGTTAAAGGTAGCGAAAGAAAAGAGTGACAGAGTTAGAATGGTGAGTCTGTTACCGCGGTATGACAGAGAGGAGTTTAGAAGGAGGGCCATAATCGCAAATGATATTATGCGCAGGTTATGCGGACGGTGTGGTGTGGAATTTGTGGACGTGTGGAATGAGTTTGATGGGCGAAAGGACTTATACAAGATGGATGGACAGCATTTGAATGGACTTGGTGTGCGGAGACTGGAAAAAGTGTTGCTGAATGAAGTGAAAATGGATGTGCAGAACCAGGGAAACTAGAACTACCAAGGAGGGGGGGAAGTGGATATCCAGACATCAGTGAGACAGTTGAGTGTAAAAATGTATATAATGTACCTGAGCCAGCAATAAGGACAAAAAATGGGAATGGGATATTTAGAATAACGCATCAAGATAGGGGTGGGACAAAGGGAACACTGCAATTCATGTATACTAATGCCAGGAGTATTAAGAACAAGAAGGAAGAATTTTTGGCCTTGATTGGCTCTTCCTGGCCACAGGTTATTGGCATTAGTGAAACATGGCTGACGGAAGATGATATAGTTAGTGGGATAGAATGTGTAGGTTATAGTATGTTTAGGAGGGACAGAGAGAATAAAATTGGGGGAGGGGTGTTATTGATGATAGCTGATGAACTGCAGCCAAGGAGAATTGAAGTATTGCAGGATAGTGAAAGGAGCTCATTTGAGGCTATTTGGTGTGAGATTGATACTGGCAGAATAAAATATACAGTTGGGTGCTGCTATAGACCAGGTGATGGAATAGATGGTGGAGATGGTATGCATAAACAAATTGATGAAATGAGTGGAAGGAGGGTAATTATTATGGGGGATTTCAACTATAGTAACATTGATTGGAAGGAGGAGAGGACACATGTGAGGAAGGAAATGGATTTTATTCAATTATTAAGGGATAACTATCTGAAACAGCATGTAATTGAAAATACTAGGGGTGTGAGAGTGCTTGACCTGGTAATAGTATCTGAGAATTTGACTGTAATGAATATGACCATGTTGCCACCTATTGGTGAGAGTGATCATAAGGTCTTGACCTGGGAGGTGGCTAAAGGTGTGAAATTTGTGATTAAGACAGGGTATATGTGGAATTACCGTGCTGGCAAGTATGACAAGCTTAGGAGATTGCTTGGATCAGTGCCATGGCATGTACAACTGCAAGGGCTGGACGTCGATAGAGCATGGGAAGTGATCAAAGAGCATTTACAGGAGGTTATGGCTGATTGTATACCTAAGGTCCGAATAGTGAAACAAGGAGGGGTTAAATGGATGAATAACACCATTAAGCTTGAGCTGCAAAAAAAGAAACAACTATGGAAGGAATTTAAAGAAAGGGGTGACCTGCAGGCACACGAACGGTATAAAGTACAGGCTAGAAGGGTAACGAGTGTGGTAAAAACAGCAAAAGCCGATTATGAAAGGAAACTAGCTATGCAAGCAAAAGAGAATCCCAAACAGTTCTTTCAATATGCTGCAAGCAAGAAAAAAACTGTACATGGCAAAATGATTTTAAGGAATGACGATGGTAAAGAGTTCACTGAACCAGTCGATATAGTGGAGTTACTGAGCGCGCACTTTGCAAAAGTATATCATCCAGGTGGTGACGTTGAAAAAATGAAGGAACCATTAGTTTATATGGGAATTGTGATGAATGAAGTGGAGGTGAATAGTCTATTACAGAACCATAATGTGAATACATCTGTGGGATTGGATGGTATACCGGCACGGGTCTTGCATGAAGCGGCTAATGAATTATCAGTGCCCTTGAGCATGTTGTTTAATCTGAGTCTCAGGTCTGGCTTAGTCCCGAAGGCGTGGAAAGAGGGGAAAATAGTTCCACTGCATAAAGGAGGATCCAAGACTATGGTTGCAAATTAGCGACCGATCAGCATATCAGGAGTCGTTGTCAAGGTCTTGGAGAAAGTAGTCAAGGGAAAAATACAGGAATGGATTGATGAAAATGAGATACTGTACAGAGGACAGCATGGCTTTGTGAAGGGTAGATCATGCCTCAGTAACTTGCTCAAGTTTTATAACAAGGTGACGGCTGAACTGGATAAGGGAAATGGGTTTACAGTGATACTGCTGGACCTGGCAAAGGCGTTTGACAGGATACCACATGGAATTCTAATCCGTAAACTACAACATATGGGAATGGATATAGGGTTGGTGAGATGGATAGCTGGGTGGTTGATGGAGAGATATCAAAGAGTAGTTTATTCAGGAGTAGAGTCCAAAAAACGGCCTGTGACTAGTGGTGTGCCACAGGGTTCTGTTCTTGGACCACTGCTGTTTAATCTGTTCATTAACGATATAGGAAATGGTCTAAGTGGGACAGTTCATTTGTTCGCTGATGATGCAAAGTTGGGTAGGGCGATAGTGAATGCAGAAGATGTCAAAGTCTTGCAAGATGACTTAGATAGATTGGAGTTCTGGACTAAGGAGAATGGATGTCAATTTAATGTGACAAAATGTAAGGTTATGCATTTCGGAGTGAAAAGATTAGCAGCAGTATACCACATTGGTGGAACTGTACTCCAAGAGATTGATGAGGCCAGGGACTTGGGAGTGTTGGTGGATAGGGAGATGAAGTTTAGGGGGCACATTGCGAAAGTAGCTAAATCAGCTCATCAACTCACTTGGTTGTTGAAAAATACCTTGACGAGCAGAGAAAAACAAGTTATTGTACCTCTGTACCGAGCCCTGATAAGACCTCATCTCGACTACTGTGCCCAGATTTGGTCACCTCGGTTCCTTCTTGATGGGGAGGAGGTTGAGAGGATCCAGAGGCGAGTGACTAAGATGATAGCAGGTCTATGGAATGAACCATATGAGAACAGGTTGAAGATTTGTGGGTTGCAGAAACTAGTTGATAGGCGAAAAAGGGGAGATATGATTGAGACATTCAAATTGCTAAAAGGATTCTATAGAATTAATTCAGATGATATTTTTGAGATCAGGACTGGTGGTGGGAGAACTAGGGGACACCCATGGAAGCTGGGCAAGAGCGTGGTTAGCAGGGGTGTTAGAGCTGGGTTCTTTACTTTTAGAGTGGTAAATGAGTGGAATAAGCTGCCAGAGTCTGTTGTGGGTGCTATGACAGTGAGCGAGTTCAAGGGAAGGTATGATAGATACTGTGAGAATGTTGAACAGCTGTGTGAACATGATGTTTAGGGCCTCCCTCGATGAGTCTAAGGACTCCTGGAGTAGCCCGTGATAATAATAATAATAATAATATTCTTCCGATGTCTATGACAAAAGACTAGAGCAGCATGTGGTATACAATTCTTAGTACTATGGCAGGTACTTTGCCTTCGTCTAAAAGTTGGAGAATCTGGATAAGAGAGGAGGTTAACAATAGCCTTTATAAGGGACCTGAATTCTCAACTGTCATTTGAACACGAGACAAGCCACCTGCATCCAACCCTTTAAAGATATTTGGAATGCCTGATGGTCTTTTTTGGTACTTCATGCCTGCCCTTGTAGGCTGAATTACTGGGATGTTGGAATTCCAGTATCGAACCAGTTGGAATCTAGATGAGTGCAGAATTCTTCTCTTGAAATTCGTTGGCACATTTTTTTTTAAACAAAGTGTTTGGATATACTGTATGTATAGATAGGCTTAATTCTTGGCAGTTGGAGGACATCCCTCATTAGGATATTATTTCCTTTTCAGTTACAATTTAAGTTATTTCTACAACAATCTAATTGAGTACTATGTGTTCACCACAGTTGCAATTTGTGCTCTGATGATGCTGGTTAGAAAACTAGCAAAAAAATTTAATTAAATTAATTGTTTTGTCCTCTGGTGCTTTTCATATGAGCAATGTTATGAACAAGGTTTGGATAGCGATCTGGGAGATCACTCAGTTCATCCCATTTGGAGCTATTATTATGAGACTGAAGAACACAAAGGAATGCTTGGAAGAGGAGCATTCTGCTGGAAAGGAGACTTATATTAGGTTATGATCTGATTAGCAAGAGGAGAGCTGAGATCTATAGTGTTATTGCAAAAAAAAAACTAGTTTTGAAGTAATTGAGAAATAACAGAGTTGAGAAAAAGAACCATGATTGCTAATGAGTCACTAAAGATTATGCAGGAGGAATGGTGTGCAGTTTACTGTATGGAATGAAATTGGTGGATGAAAGGACATATATATATATATATATATATATATATATATATATATGCTTGGACTACATTTAAATAGTTTTGGACTTGGATGTTTGGAGAAAGTGTTATTCAGTGAAATTTCAAAGTGCAAAACCAGGGAAACTATATATATTAGAGGATGTAATCAATCAATCATGTGTCTGGCTACTGGTGATAAATGAGTGTGCATACAGAAATGATTATGCAACACTCAATGCAATTTCACAGATTTCTTGAAATATCAAGAAATCTGTGAGAACTGGTTGACAGAAAATGATATAATTATAGGGATAGAATGTCAAGGGCATTGTATTTTTAGGGAGGATAGAAGGAACAGAACAGGAGGTGGGATACTGCTGATGATAGCTGCAGAATTACAACCAACAAAATTAGAAGTTAAAGAGGCTTTTAGGTCTGAGGGAGACATTTGAGGCTGCCTGGTGTGAGATAGAGGCAAATAGGACAAAATACGTTGTTGGGTGATACTTACACCAGTGGGATCCAAAGGAAGATGTAAATGCAATGTATAGACAGAATAGCACAATAAGTGCAGGCTGAACAATTATTATGGGAGACATTAACTATGAGAACATAGATTGGAGGGAGGAAAATTGGGCATGGCAAGAAGCAAGTGGAATTTATATAGTTGCTAAGGGATAATTACATTAAACAATGTTAAAGAGTGGACAAAGGATTCAGAGTGTTGGATCTGATAACAGCATCAGAAGCTTTATCCATAACCAAGGTGGTTTTTATCCATAACCATAACTCAGACACTTTGCCTTCAAATAGGCAGAGTGTCAGAGAAGAAAGGGTTTACATTGAACTACAAAACTGGTAGTTATAACAAACTTAGGAGTAATTTTGGAACTGTGCTATGGCTTGAGAAGCTACAAAAAAAAGTAGCATCCAATAGTAGTGATTGGTAAGTAGTCAGATTGTTTGAGAGAGAGAGAGTGAATGAGTAGAGATATAAAGCAAGAGCTGCAAAAAAAAAACACTGTAGAGGTAATTTAAAGAAAAAGGCAGTCAGCATATGAGCAATACAAAGTGCAAGTAAGAAGGGTGAGTAGTTTGGTAAGAAAGAACAAATCAGATTATGGGAGAAAATTAGCTAAGCAGGAAAAAGTAAACCAAAAGAGTTTTTTTTTTTCATTATGTAACAAGTAAGAGGGGAAAAAAATGAGGAAAAAAAAAAGGTGACAGAGGGGAAAAGAAATAGTTGAGTTACTGATTGATCCATTTTGCAAAAGTGTATCATTCGATTAGAGATCTTGCAGTTGATGTGACAGATGCATATCAAAATTAAGGTAAATGAAGAGCAGGTGGTGTTCAGCATGTTGAAAAATATGAAAGTAAATGCAGCAGTGGACTGGAAGGTATGTCAACCCATGTACTAAGTGAATGTGCAAGAGAATTGGCATTGCCTCTGATGAAATTGTTCAATCTAAGTCTTGGCTCTGGCAGAGTTCCAGGGAAGTGGAAAAAGGGTAAGATAGTTCCATTGCATAAAGAGGGCTGCAAGACAGAGATAGCAAAGTACAGACCAATTAATATATTAAGAGTGATTGTTAAAGTATTGGAAAAGTTGGTTAAAGGTAAAATCCAACAGTGGATAAGAATATGATACTCTATAGTTTGCAGCACACTTTGTAAAGGGTAGGTTCTGTCTTAGTTAATTATTCACATTTTATAATAAACATGACAGTGAAATTAGATAAAGGAAATGGCTACACTATGATACGTCTGGACTTTGCAAAGACAATTTGACAGAACACTACATGGAAAACTATTACAAAAGATAGGTAAATGAGAATGGATATGAAGTCAATAGCTTGGATAAGGGAGATGGCTGACAGACAGACATCAGACAGTAACATATGGTGGAGCAGAAACTGGGAGAATGTGGATGACTAGTGGAATACCTCAGGGTTCTTTACTAGGGTCAATACTCTTTAATTTGTATATCAATGTATCAGGGAAAGATTTAAGAGAGGATATTCAACTATTTGCTGATGATGCAAAACTGGGTGAGGCAATAGTTGATAAAGGTGATGAAGATATCCTGCAGTATGATGTAAATAAATTGGCATTGTGGGCAAAGAATAATGATTGTCAATTTAATGTTGCAAAATGCAAGGTTGTGCAGAAACTGGGAGAATGTGGATGACTAGTGGAATACCTCAGGGTTCTTTACTAGGGTCAATACTCTTTAATTTGTATATCAATGTATCAGGGAAAGATTTAAGAGAGGATATTCAACTATTTGCTGATGATGCAAAACTGGGTGAGGCAATAGTTGATAAAGGTGATGAAGATATCCTGCAGTATGATGTAAATAAATTGGCATTGTGGGCAAAGAATAATGATTGTCAATTTAATGTTGCAAAATGCAAGGTTGTGCACTTTGGGTTGAAAAGGTTGCATACAATGATACTGATAGTACTGGATTGCAATAAATTATTGAGGTTAGGGACTTTGTGATAATGGTAGATAAAGAATTGAAGTTCAGTGGGCTTACTGCAAAAGTTGGTAAAATGGCTCAAAGGGAAACTTGGATGTTGAAAAACATGCTAACAAGATAGGGAGATTATTATCCCTCTTTACAAGGCTATGATTCGGCTGCATCTTGACTACTGTGCACAGATTTGGTCACCTAGAGATTATTATTATTATTCAGGCCTTCATGGAGTCAAAAGACTCATCATGGGAGGTCCTTCCTAAGAAACACAAAGTCTATCAAGACTCATCGAGGGGAGGTCCCCCCTAAGAAACACAAAGTCTATCATACCACTACTTGACCGTTCTCGCTCTCACCACTCCATCAGACAATGAATTCCATGGTTCAACCAACATCCATGCAAAGAAACCACTCCTCAGCCTCTTACTCACAGTTTCCTTTCGTAACTTCCACGGATGGCCTCTTGTCATCACTCCTTCCCGCTGTTCAACCAAGCGAAAGAACTCCCCAGTGTCAACCCTGTAACCACTTCTCAACAGTTTAAAAGTCCCAATCATATCACTTCTCCTTCTATCCACCAAACTCTGCAGTCCACATTCCCTCAGCCGATCCTCATAACTGTCATTGTACAGTACTGAAACCATATTTGTTATCACCTTTGTACCCTTTCCACAGTTAATTTATCCCCTTCAAATCCTGGGGAACAAATCTGAGAACAATAGCCTAAGTGTGGTCTGATCAGGGTCTTATACAACGGAATGATAACTGTTTTATCTCTGCAGGTTAGAGTCCCTCTCATTATTGCAGCAATCCTTTGTGTTACCTTCACCACCTTTGCAATATGTCCCCTAAATTTCAGGTTTCTATCAATCATCAACCCCAGATCTCGTCTCCCCTACTTCCCCCAGTATAACTCCTCCCATAGAGTATACAGTATCCCATCAATGCTTCCCAAACCTCAAGACCTTACATTTTGCTGCATTAAACCGACACCCCCATTCATTTGCCCATCTATCTAGCTTATTCAAATCCTCTTGCAGGGTTGCTGCATCTGCACTATTACTAATAATCCTTCCCAGCTTCGCATCATCTGCAAACCACTGAATATCCCCTTGCAATCCACTGACAATGTCATTGATATAAAGGTTAAACAATATAGGTCCCAGTACTGAGCCCTGTGGGACCCCACTTGTAACCCTCTGCTTCCTTGAAACTACCCAACCATACACAACTTTCTGATACCTATTGGACAGCCAATCCTGAATCCAGACCCATATGCTGCAACTTAAATATCAGCTTATCATGTGGCACCCTGCCAAATACCTTCGCTAAATCCAAGAAAATGGCAGAATATGCCTTTCCCTCATCTAATGCTCTTGTAACTTGATCATAAAAGGCTAGCATATTGCTAAATCAAGAGCGCCCCTTCACAAATCCATGTTGACTCTCACAAATAACATTACCCTCATCTGCCCAATGCCATATACGGTTCTTCACTACTTTCTCCAAGATCTTACTAACTACTGATGACACACAAACTGGCCTAAAATTAGACACTTCCAGTCTGCTATCCCCCTTATGCAATGGCACTATCTTGCCTTCCTTCCATTCCATGGGCACCTTTCCAGTAGCCAGACTTTCATTGAAAATCCAGGTAAAAAGGCACTGTCAGTTCCCTAGCACATTCTCTCAAAACTTGTGGTGAAATACCATCCAGTCCCACAGCTTTACTGACATCCAGAGTACTCAGTATTTGAAACGCACTGTACCTCTAAACCTCGAACCTGCCCTATCCCTCTAGCATTAAAACTGACTCCTCCAGGATAAAATACTCCAATAAAGTGTTCATTGAACAATTCTACTATGTCCTCTGCATCAGTCACTCTATTCCCATTTTTATCCCACAATATCATTCTTCCACAGTCATTTCTCCTCCTACTAGCCACATATCTAAAAAAATTCACTAAGATTTTCTTTGGATCTTAGGGCTAATCGCCTCTCATATTCCAGTTTCGTCTTCTTTACCATACTAGTCACTCTTCTGGCCTGTGTCTTATACTCTTCATGCATCTTCTCTTCACCTGTCTCCTTATATCTCTTACATAGCCTCTTTTTCGCATGCAATTCCTGTTTAATATTGTTTGTCATCCACTTTACTTCAAATTGTGTCCTTTTGTTCACTCATGGTATACAACTTACTATTGCTGCTAACAAATATTCTTTCATAATTTCCCATGCACTAATGATATCCCAGCCTTCCAATTCCTCCCTCCATGAAACTTCCCCAAGTTGACGTCTTAGACTATTATAATCACCTACCTTATAATTCCACACATGTTCCCATCTCTTTGATACTCCTGCATGTCTATTCATTTTCCAAGTCAAAACCATTAGGTCACTCACTCCAACTGGTGGGAGAGATGTCATCTCAGTTATTATCAACTCTTCTGATGCTATAACCAAATCCAAAACTCTTGAACCTCTTGTTCCCTCTATTACATGTTGCCTAAGACATTTGTCCCTCAAGAATTCTAGAAATTCCATTTCCTTATTGCTACATGCATCTTCCTCTCCCCAGTTTATATTACTGTAGTTAAAATCTCCCATATTTATCATTCTTCTTGCACTTGCCAAACTCAACTGTCTAAACATTTCCTGGTCCCCACCCTCTGTACTCCTGGGTCTGTAGCAACACCCACTAAATATTCCTGTCTTGCCCACCTCTACCTCACACCATATGCTTTCAAAATCATTAGTGTCACTGCCTTTCAAAGTCTCCACTCTTAGAGGACATAGGTCATCACTTATCATAAGCAGTACTCCACCACCATGCTTTCCCTTCCTATCCTGCCGAAAAATGCTGTACCCAGCGAGTTTTATTCCTGCTATTATATCCTCTTCTGTCAACCACGTCTCATTGATCTCAATAATTTTTGGCAAGGCTGATGCTATCTGCGCCACCAATTCCTCTCCCTTATTCTGGATACTCCTGGCATTAGTATATAGCATATAAATGCCGTTGTTTCTATACCCAGCCTTATCCCCTCTAGACTCCACTGGGCTCAGTGTTACCTGATGTTGTCCTCCTTCTCCCAAGTACCCATTCCCACAAGAGGCCACCCCTGCTACCATCCTCCCTGGGACACACTGACTTTTTCAGAACAGCAAGCTCTCCAGATGCCTACGTCCTTCCTCATTCAAATGTAAGTGGTCTCTTGCATACAATTCCTCTCTGTCCTCAAACGTACTCCAAGCATCCACATATTCCAGCCCTCTCTTGTCATTGTCACACATTCTAGCTATTATGTCATTCAATATTACCACTCTTCTGCTCAGTTCGTCATTATCATACCTAGGCAATACACACACACACAATCTTTCCTCTCTGTGTCTTCTTTCATACCACCTCAAGCAAGAATTCATATCTCTCGCTGCCCTATTTACACCACCACTCAAGTCATTTGTTCCCACCATCACAATCATCTCATCCACCCTTTCACCTCTCTTAACTGCCAAAGCCACCCTTTCTATCGTTCCTCCTGGCAAACACAACTCATGCATCCTGATGATAGAGAAGATTCAGAAACAAGTGATTAAGCTGGTAACAATCTGTGGAATGCTCACTATAAGGACAGGTTGAAGGTTTGTGGGTTACAAAGTTTAGTTGATAAGTGGAAAAGAGGGGACATGATATAAACTTTTAAGATATCATCAAATTCCTGATATATACCCTCAAGAGATGTACAGGATATGATAGTACTACATGAAAAATTTACATCATTACTAACTTCCTATCTACAATTTTCCTCCAAATCAGTCAGTTAAATGTCAAGACTCCAATATTATCAGGTCTTATATTTCTGTCTTCTAAGGCACTTTTTACTGTATCAATCCACCTATATCTTGGTCTTCCTCTGGGTCTTTTTCCTGCTAACCTGGAAGAGAACAGTTGTTTTGATAATATTTCCTTGCCCATTCTGCTTAAGTGACCATGCCACCTGAGATTAGATCTGCTAATGCATTCCTGGATGCTGACAATATCAAGTTCTTTCGTAATATCCTCGTTTTTAATATGATATTGCCATTGATGCCATCTGTTCATGCCTCTAATCTTTATAAGGGCTCTCATATCTGCGGTCTCTATTGTTTGGTCAAGTGTTTTACTTCTAAACCAGCTCTCAGATCCATAAGTTAAAATTGGTTTAAACACTGTCTTGTATACAGCTAATTTAGTGTTCTGGCTCTCTTATTCCATATAAATTTATTCAGTTTACTTCCTACCATACCAGCTTTGTTGATTCTGTTGTCTTGTCTATTTCCATATTTAACTTACCATCTTCACTAAAAACAGTGCCTAAGTAGATGAAATGTTTTACTTGTTCTATAAGTTCTCCATTCAGAATGCAGTTGACATTTTCAATATTTCTGCCTATTTTCATCGTCTTTTTAATGCTGGCCTATATTACCATATCAATTACAACAGTTATTCAATTTAGTCAGGGAATCTTGCAGACTGGTAGCGGATTTATTTAGAAGTATAACATCATCTGCATAAAGCAAAGATTAATACCTCCAATTTTGATATCTGGTTTAATACCACTTTCCTTCATAATGTGATCCGTATAGATAATGAATAAGAGAGGGGATAATGTACATCCTTGTCTGACACCAGATTTAACATTAAACCGGCTTCCTATATTTCCTTCAATTCTAACTCGTCATCATCACGAACCATGGGCTCAATGCCCGTTGATGTCTGATGCCTGTTTCACTATCTTTTTCTGCCTTTCTTTGTCCAGTGTACATGCCGCAGTTTTTGTACACCCATTCTACACCAGTCTTTTATATCGTCTATCCATTCTCTGTATGGTCTACCTCTTCTATTTAAACCATCCAAAATACCAAACATAAATGTCTTTATATTCCGGTCCTCACTCATTCTACAGATGAGTCCAAATAATTGCAGCTTCCGTTTTATAATCTTCTGCATTAGATTCTGTTTTGGTTGTATCTTCTGATAGAGCTCTTCATTTGTGATTTTCTGTACCCTTCCTATTCTTAGAATCTTCCTGTAAGAAGTTCTTTTAAATGACAAAATTCTTTTTCTTAATTCTTTATTTATTACCCACGTTTCAGATCGGTACAGTACACTGGTGAAGATGCATGTTTCCAGTACTCTTAGTTTTGTTTACAGACTGATCATTTTACTTTTCCAGATGTTATCCATGGCCTTCAGATTTGTTATTCCCTTTACAATCCTGATCTTTATTTCTTTTTTACAGTCCAAGTCATATGTCAGTTTACTTCCCAAATATATGAATTGTTCTACATTTTCTATATCAGTGCCATCCACTTGTATCTTTTGTTTCATGTTCTTCTCACCAAATACCATTGTCTTTGTTTTTTCCAAGTTCATAACAAGTCCAAATCTCTTCCCTTCCTCATTTAACAGTTCCAGTGTTTTTTGTAGTTCTCTTTCGTCTTCTTCAATAATAACAATGTCATCTGCAAATCTCAGATTGTTAATTCTCATTCCGTGTAGAGATATTCCTTTGGCATCTTCCTTCAATTTGTCCATTGCTCTTTCTAAATGTGCAATGAGAATGCTTGGTGATATTGGGTCTCCCTGTCTAGTACCTCTGCTTGTTTTAAACCATTTCCCCAAATCATCACCTATTCTAACTGCTGCAACTGCCTTCTGATAAGCATTTTTTAATATAGCTATTAGTTTGTTTGTTTTTTATCAATTCCATAGGATTCCAGAACCGCTAATGTCACTTTCTGGTCGATACTGTCAAATGCTTTCTGAAAATCAACAAAGCAAGTACAGTAGAACTCGGTTATAACGATCATGGTTACAGCGAATTCACATTTATAACGAATAATTTTGAAGGTGCATTTGAATTACATTTGATTTAATGCATGTATTTCAAGTTTATTACGAATTCGTTTCACGGGAATAACGAACAAATAATACATGTTTGTCGTTCCTTTACTGACATTCTGTACGTATGCATTTTCTGGTTGTAGAAAAATGTTGGGAGTCAAACGGAAAATTTTATCGGTTTCCGAAAAGTAGAAATTATATGGGAGGTGGAAAGTGGCCAATCAAATCTGACAGTAGCAAAGACGTATGGTTTGTCCCCATCTACAATATCAACAATTTGGAAGAATCGCGAGTTGACTCTGAAAGCTTTTGAAAACAATTTATCGAAGTGTAAAAAACTTAAAAAGTGTAATAAAAGTAACGTTGATGAGGCACTTCTTTCGTGGTTTAAAGTGCAAAGAAATGCTGGCTTACCTATTAGCGGACCAAGTTTGAAAGTTCAAGCCAAAAAATTTGCTGTTCAACTTTGTTATAGCGATTTTAAATGCAACAATGGGTGGATCGATCGCTTTAAGAACAGAAACAATATTGTCTACGCAAAAGTAAGTGGCGAGGCGTTGTCCAATGACAAAAACGTTGTTTCTGACTGGATCAAGAATGTATGGCCAGACATCAAATGAAGGTATGAATACAACAACATTTATAATGCAGACGAAGCAGGATTTTTTATAATTTAACACCCGATAAAACTTTTCAATTTAAAAAAGAAAAAGTGCATCGGCAGAAAACTTATCAAAAATAGACTCACAGTTTTAGTTTGTGCGAACATGACCAGTAGCGGTAAAAGAAAGCTTCTTGTAATTGGAAAATCGGCAAAGCCTACATGCTTTAAAAACATAAAGAAACTTCCCATTGATTATACAGCGAATAAGAATTAGATTAGTAATTAGATGTTTTAAATCCCATTTTCGTCATCTGTTAGTCTTGGAACTGATAGAACGCAGAGAAAAATCCGTGGAAAATGCTTATGCTTACGACTCGAAGATCAGTGTACTTCATGCAATACGTTTAATGAGTGATGCTTGGAATTTGGTGTCATCGTCTACGATACAAAACTGTTTTAAGAAAGCCGGTCTTGCGAAATACGAGTGCAAATCTGAAGAAGATGAAGAGGATAACTTACCGTTATCAGCGCAGTTAAAAGCGCGAAATTTGAACAATTTTGAAACGTGCACAGATTGATAATTTTATAGGCATTGATGATGCCGTTGCAACTTCGGGTATATAGACAGATGCTGACATCTTAAAACAAATCTCTCATACACCAGAAGAAGATAATAGTAGTAGTAACTCCAAGGAAGAAAATAGCAATGATGAGAAAATCGTTACCTGGTGTGAGGCAGAAAGTGCTTTACATATTTTAACAAGATTAGATTTATGGAATCGCGATATGTAAGTTCAGACAACATATTCAAGCATCTTAGTGGTATAAGGAACAATTTCAGACATATGAAATGTGCATCTTGTGCAAAGCAAAGAACGTTTGATGATTTTTTATGTAAAAATATGAAGTTTTAAAAATAAATTTTTGTTCTTTATATGTATGTATGCACATATGTATTTATGTTACCCAATATACCTATGCTGAGAAAAATCTGAAAACATTTTTAATTCGCTAAAATTATGACCTTCTTGGATATAACGAATAAGTTATTACGAACAAATATATGCGGTCCCTTGGAATTCGTTATAACCGAGTTCTACTGTATATATGTTTTTGTTTTTTCTCCTAGCTTTCTCTGCTATTAACCTCATTGTCAAAATCTGTTGAATTGTAGTTCTATCCTTCCTAAATCCTGCTTGCTCATCTGCAAGGTATGCTTCCAATTGTGTTCTCAATCTTTCTGTCAATATGATCATCATCACTTTACCAAAGTGACTTATCAAGGCAATTGTTCTATAATTTTTACATTCTAGCTCATTTCCTTTTTTGTATAGTGTCACTAATATTGATTTCACCCACTCCTCTGGCATTTTTCCTTCTTTCCATACCATATTACATAGTTGGTGCATTTCTGTAACCATACTTTCACCACCATATTTAATCATTTCTCCCGTAATGTTATCATTACCAGGACTCTTGTTGTGTTTTAGCCGTCCTATTGCTTTTTCTACCTCTCCTCTTAAAATGTCCATATCATGCTCATTACCTGGTGGTGATATTTGCTTCAATTCTTCAGTCAGTTTCCCAATGCTATCTGAATCTAGTTTTTCTTCATATAACTCACTACAGTATCTTGTCCACCGCTGTACAATTTTTTCTTTATTCGTCAATACTTTGCCTTTATCATCTTTAATTGTGGTCTGTTTTGGTTGCCACTTTCTATTAATGGTTCTGATCATTTTGTATACCTTTCTTGTTTTATGCTCTTCATAGTACTGTTCTATATTGTTGCATGGGCTTCTAACTATTTCATTTTATCCATTCTGACTGCTTTTTTCACCTCATTGCACTTTCTTCTATATTGGTCTTCTATTTGTTCTGATGTATCTATCCCTTCTTAGCTTCAACATTATTTTCTCCTGTACAAACTTCAGTGTTTCTTGTGTAATCCATTTCTTCTTGATCTTCTCTTCTTCTGGTACTGTTTCTTTAACTGCATCTTCTATCGCCTTCATTACTCTTTTCACTCTTAAATAGGAGTTTTTTTTCTTTCTCCACACTTTTAAGATTCTCTTCTAACACTATTCTGTACCTTCTTCCTATTTCTGCTTCACTTATTCGTGCTGTATCTCTTCTATTCTAATTTTGGGATTTATATTTCTTTTTTAATTTCAACTTGATGTTTGCGATCACTAAACTATGGTCTGAGTCTATATCCGCTCCTTGAAAAGTTGTTCGACATTGCTGTACTGATGTTATCCATCTTCTTTTAATCATATCAATCATGTTTTTGGTTTTCCCATCATTTGATAGCCACTTCCATTTTCTACACTCCTGTTGTTGGAATCTTGTGTTACAGATCATCATCTCGTGGTCCACAGCAAATTCTAACAATTTTTCACCTTGTTCATTTCTTTCTCTGAAACCATATTTTCCCATGACTCTTTCCCAACCATCATTATCTATTCCAACTTTGGCATTCCAATCTCCTTCAATAATTAGCACATCTTGCTTTGGTATTGTTTCTATTGTCTCTGTCAGATCTTTGTGGAATAAATCAATATCCTCATCTGTGCTGTCAGATGTGGGTGCATATATCTGGACTACTGATATGTTGAATGGCTTTGCCTGAATTCTTGCTACTATGATTCGTTCTTTAACTGGTTTGTAGCCTAACAGCGCCTCTTGAGCTCTTTTGCTAAGAAGGAAGCCAACTCCTGCTTCGTGCATGGTGTCATGTCCTGACCATATTACTTCGCACCCGTTGATCTCTCCAGATGATGTCCATCTCATCTCTGCCAATCCTAGTATATCCCACCGATATCTCTTCATTTCCTCACAAAGTAGTTCTAATTTTCCACAGTGTCCACAATTTGCGGACACATTCAGAGTGTCCGCACATTCCACGTTCTACTGATAACAGTTCTGTTAGTTTCGGTTTCTGACTAATTCTAACTGCTGAGTTATAACTCAAATAGAGACTAAGTAGTGCTTGATATAATGCCCATTAACACCATATAACTGTAGCGTTTGGAATAGCTTCTCTTTTGGCACCTCGTCATATGCCTTTTCCAGATCTACAAAATTTAAATACAGATCTTTGTTATATTCCCATGATTTCTCAACTATCTGTCATAAAGTGAAAATCTAATCCTGACAGCCTCTATTTGGCCTGAATCCAGCTTGTTCTTCACCAACCTTCTCGTCCACAATCCTTCTCAACCGTTTCTCAGGTATATTTGCATACATTTTACCAGGAACACTCAGTAATGAAATGCCTCTTTAATTCTCACATTCAATTTTATTTCCCTTTTTATATATGGGTACTATGAGAGATCTATTCCAATCATCTGGAATTTGTCCCTCTGCCCAGGCCTTCTGAACTATGCAGTGCAGCCACAGTACAACTTTTATACCTATTCTTGCGCATTTCTGGTTGAATATCATCTACTCCTGCTGCATTTCCACATTTCAGGCTTTTTAATACTTTTTCTACTTCAAGTATAGATATGTATTCCTGACTGCATGTCTAGTCAGTGTTTTTTACTACTGTGCTGTCATCACTGCTTGTTTCATTTAGCAGTTTTTCAAAGTAATTACTCCATAATTCAAGGATATCTTTTTTTCTCCTGTTTTCATGTCACCTTTATCATCTCTAATTCCTTTTACAGCACTCTTTCCTCCATTCCTAAGCTTCTTCAACAACCTCAAGAATATTTTGCCACCTTCTTGATATTTAAATTCTATATTCTTGCCAAAGACCTCCCATGACTTTTGCTTAGCCAGTTTTACACAGTGTTTAGCTTTCTTACATTTGTCTCTGTATTCTCTAAGAGCACAAGCTGACTTATTTGCCAGGAACTTTTGATATGGATTATGCTTTCTTCTTTTCCTTCACTGCCTCTTTAACTTCCTGTATCCATCATGGAGTTCTGATTTTTCTATCCTTGCACACAACCTCACCACATGCCTCTCTGGTTGAATCAATCAGTGTTTTCTTCAGGGCTTGCCACTGAATCTCCACGGTTTGATTCCTGCTATCAAACTCTTTCATTTTTTCTTGAATAATATTTGTGTATTTTAGTCTACAGTTCACATCCGAGAGCTGCTCAACTTTTATTCTCTTTAAAACTTTCTTACATGTTCTTCTTTTCAATATGAAATTCAATTTTATCCTGCTCAAGACTAAATGGTGATCACTTCCAATTTCAAATCCTCTATACACTCTGGTGCCTGCACCAGTGGGAAAGCATCACTATCAACAATAACATAGTCAATGAGATTTTTCTTATCCCTTGCCTCTTCTCTCCATGTGAATTTGTGCACATTTTATGTTGAAACATTGTGTTAGTAATAACCAATCCATGTCCTGAGCAGAAATCCAACAGGTATTTCCCATTATTATTAGCTTTGCTCTTTTCTCAAAAATATTTTTCTGTCTGACAATCATTTCCTACTCTGCTATTTAGGTCCCCAACTTTTCCTTTTTCATTGTGTCGGTTGCTTTCTCTAAAGCCTCAAAAAATTCCTCCACTTCTACCTTAGTATAACCTTCTATGGGACCATTGGCACAAATAAGTCTCATTGTCCAGTTCCCCATTCTTCTATTTGCCCGCATCACTCTACTTGAGACTGCATGCCATTCAAGAAGATTAGCCTCGTAGTTAGTGTTGAATACTATGGCTACTCCTTTTCCTTGATTTTCGTTGACTGAATATAACATTTTGTATTTATTGCTCAGAAAGATCTCACCTGTTTTTGTCTTTTTTGTTTCAATTACCCCTATTATGTCGATCTGGTACTTATCCAATTCCTCAGCTAGCTCCATTTCTTTGCCATTCAGGCTTCTTATGTTGATTAATCCTCTCTTTAATATCTTAAAAGTCATGTTGTACCACCAAAATTTCAAATGATGGTACAACATGACTTTTAAGATATTTAATATATGACAATATTTTGTCATATACTGAATATCTTATTTTTCAATATATGACAATAATCACATCACTCGGTGCCATCCATGAAAGTTGCATAAGAGTGTGATTAATAGGAGTGCGCAAACCATATTTTTTGCATGGAGAATGGTGAATGAGTGGAATGGATTGCCAGAATTAGTTGTGGATTCCTTGTTGTCAGTGAGTTAAAGGAGAGGTATGATAGTTTAAACTGGCCACGATGAGTCCCCAGTCAACATGGAGATAAATGCATAATAATAATAATTTTCCAAAAAAAATTTACAGAATTGAAACTTAAATTGTTTTAGAAAAATCATTAAAATTGCAAGAATAATGTAAAAGAATATGATGGCAATATATGGTAAATCAAAATTGAAAAAATCTTTTAATTCTATGTCAACTGTAAATATTTATTTGGATTCCTGCCTAAAAGTAATGAAGTACAGGCTTTTGATGATAATGATATGTTTAAACATTTCACAGTTCTAAAATCAAAAGCTTATTTAAAAGATGTGAATGATGATTCAGTCTTATTCCAGAAACCTGTACAGCATTACTCGCCTAGTTCTGGATTATGCAGATTGCACACATGATTTACACATCTGTTGCTCTGCTTCCAGATAATTTACTGATTACAAGAACAATCATTTTGCACTTTCTATCCAGGTTAAGTTATATCCTCCATTGTTAGCAGAGATATCACTATGATACTGTTGCTTAAAGTAATATTTTGCAATTCTGTTTCAGAACATTTTGAAAATAATAAACCAGCAATGAGAGGTCAATCTAGTTCACAAGCTTAGGTGTTGGACACTATTCATAACTTATTTTAACGATATTACAACACAACAAAACTAATTTATAAAAGGATGCTTATAAGGTTGTTTATTTTATGTTTTAAATCCTGACTGTTGACTGTCCTATTTCACATTTCCAAAGTGTCAGCAAAAAAAAAAATAAAAAATTCAGAAATGCTAAAAGCAGGTACCTGAAGAAATGTGAAATCCTCCAAACAACGTGCTGTATTCTGACTGCAACTTCAAGATTGCATGGATATAAAATTATCATCACAGGCACTTACAGAAGTAGCTACGAACACTCTCAGTTGAGGTCATAACTTCACTATTACACTGAAGCAAGTTCCAAAACTAGAAATCATGAACGTAAAATGGGGTATCTACAATCTGCCACCAATTCAACAGCCAATAATGTTTCATTTAGACATAGCAAGTATCCTAAATAAATCTAACCACCTAAAAGTAAGTTTGAGAAATTTTCTTTTGGATTTATTAGTGGACCATAGTTCTTTATAAATATATACAATCGTTGACAAGTTTCACCAGCTTAAGTCTGTCTTCTTCAGGACAAGAAATGGCACACTAACGTTAAATGCTAAAAAAATAATGAAGTAAAAACAGTTAAATTAAAATTGAAATGATGCGTAACATCAAGAGCATGGGGCGTGGAGTCTGTTATTGTTTGTTGATCGCGTTTTATAGTTTTTCGCGAAGTTGAGTTACGTGTCATTTCAATTTTAATTTAACTGTTGTTACTTCATTCTTTTTTAAGCATTTAACATTAGTGTACCCATTTCTTGTCCCGAAGAAACTTGTCGACGATTGTATATATTTATAAACTATGGTCCACTAATAAATCCAAAAGAAAATTTCTTAAACTTAATGTAAAGGGACCAAATATTAACAGTTACAATGAACCACCTAAAAGTAATATAGCACAGAAAGACATAGCTGCTTCTTAAAAAAAAGTTATACAAAATAAAAAAAATATTGATTACTAAAGCTGATAAGGGCAATGCTACTGTTATCATGAATCAAGAGGATTACAACAAAACAATGCAAGATCTCCTAGAAAATTCCACTTACCAAATCATAGATTAAGACACCATTATGTCTCAAAAAAAAAAAAAAAAAAAAAAAATTCATTAATTATTCTTTGGGCCATGTAAAAAAAGTTACGTGGCCCAAAGAAATAATTAACTAAATAAAATCTGTTACCTGATAATTGATAGCATAGCATAGACAGTCAACTTATAAACTTGCTCATTAGTTAGCTAATTTACCCCCCCCCCCCTTTCTGCTGGAAACTCCTCCAATTTTAAATAAAAATCTGTCCATTTCAAATCACAAGCTAAAAATCGCATTCTTAAAAATTCAGATATCATGGTCAGTTTTGATGTTACTTCCTTATTTACTAATGTACCACTAACTGGCACTCTACACACAGATTATTACAAAGGTTTTCCCTCACCTTTAGCTAACTTTTATATGGAACACTTTCAGAATGAAGTGTTCACCACAGCTACTTTCAAACCCTTACTGTAGTTAAGCTTCATTGATGATGTATTTTCCATTTGACCACATGGATAAGATACTTTGCACTCCTTTGTAACTCACCTCAACAGCCAACATTCACTTTGCAGTAGAAAAAGATCAAATAGCTGTTTGCCATTTCTTGACATGTTAGTTGCTCTCCTTTTAGATGATATTATTATTATTATTACATGACACCTCCAGGGAGTCCAAAGATGCATCGAGGGAGGCCACCTATTAGGATATTAGGAAGATGATATTACAGTCAGGAATCTGTGATCAGATCTAATCTGAGGTAGAGTGCTGGTTAGTTAAACAAAATAAGTGAGTAAAAATTAGTGAAATAATTGTTTGATGGCAGAAAGGCAGGAAAAAAAGCCTTCACATGATCTAGGTGTATGCAATCAAAAGTGCCTTAAAATACCAATATATAAAATCTGACAATGTTCAAGTCCTGACAGATACTGGCTAATTTGAAGGAAAACATAGGAAGTAATAGTAAACTTTTCGTATAATACTATCATAATATCCCGTATATCTCTTAAGGACATATGAGTAATATGATAATGTTTTCCTGTACAGGTTCAGCACCTACTACAGAAGTTCCTTATATATGAGTTTGCAATCTTCTGCTTCCAACATTGAAACATTAGACGGACAGGGACTTCTGCTTTTCAATTAATGATGCGCGCAATTACTGAAACTAGGAAATGCTTAGTGACATTAAAATGCTAACTCCATTCATCTGCTCAAAAGTCTATTGAAATCTTCTCTAAGTTACTTTGACAACAGTATCATTTATACATAGGCATTTATCAAAAAAAATTGTTTTTAATTATTTTTTATCACTATTTGTCATAACTGAACACACTAACAAATAAATAAAATAACTGGAGTATTTCATAATGAGTTTAGATTGCTAACTCAGCAAATTTATTTGGAATCCATTCTAGGCTGGCACTAGTGTATAGTTATGTGCATCAAAATTAGCCATTAGCCATAAATGGTTTAAAATAGATAGTTTACTAATACACTGTAAAGTGGTATTTAGTTGGCAAGAATTCTCTCTTCAGTAGTGAAGCAAGTTAAGAAAGTGGTTGAACAGAAGGAACTTCACAACTTTCAGAAAGCTTCTTCAGTTGTAAAGAAGCTTTCTAAAACCTAAGGTTACAGAAATAACCTTAATGTGTTTTATTTTTCAGTCATGAGAGCTGGTATTTAAATTATATTGATAAAGCTTTATCAATTAAACACAAAATATACAATACAAATATTCATAATAACAAAATTTGCACTATTTAAACCTACAGCAATGCACTAAATTGTTAACTTACCTCTCGTTGTTGCCTTTCTAATTGAGCTCTTTGTAAAAGGGCTTCTCTGGGAACCTAAAAACAAATAATGTGATACAGGAAAAAAAATATTAACCACTGAATATTCAGTCTGATAAAAAAAACTAAATGGAATTCACACACTACCATACATTACCTGCCTAAATCTTACTGTTTCTCTTTTTATCTCTTGTAAAAAGAGATTTTTTTTTCTGTAAGAGGCTCATTGTTAGAATATCAGTTACTGAATAAGTAACCCTGATATTTGAGGGGGAGGACACATTCTCTACTTACTAGATACACTAACATAATATACTTAACATGTTAGAGATTCATAATTTCACATGTGAAATAAAATACACTCACTAAATACCTGTTGTGCTAAAGCATGCACATTTTTTCTTCAATTTCAGACCTCGAAATTACTTTAAAAAAAAAAAAAAAAACTAAAGATACCTACAAATTTTATCAAAGAGAATAGAAACAGGTGAAACAATAAATTAAAGCCTGATTTGAAAGTTTGCACATCCATAAGGAGGAAAGATTTTTTAAGTCAAATAGAATAAATGAATTAATATGTATGTGAAAATGATTCTCACCTGCTGCAAGACTTCCTTAGATGACTTCATATTGTATAACGTCATGCAGTTGTGAAGTATCTTCATAATTAGGCTACTAATTGTGAAGATATATAGAGGCTGTTGATCTTGCCTCAGGTATCCCAAAACATAAATTTCTTAGTATCCCATAATGCAAATACATTATGCAATTGGGAAATAAACCCATGTTCATCTCATTTAAAAAGAATAAAAAAAAATAAAGTGATAAACAACCTCTCATATGTGCATCTGATACACCCACACAAAGAGACACAAACTCTTCATTCCAATTATCTATATTATTTAATTAATATCTGTAATGATCAGTTTAATCTTATTTTCCCTAAGCTGCTATTCATAGACATTCCTTTGCTATCATTGTATATTCCCCAGCCTACAGCAACATTCAACTAAACATCTCATCCTGTCTATTTCTATCACAATATACTACCTAACAACCATTGCCACCATTTTGCCTTGCATCCTCTGCTTTCAATACTATAATACCTTCTCTCCAATCAATATGAATTTCACTGCCTGATGTGAGACTATGGCTCCACCTAAAGTAGCTTAAAAGTTATATATTTTTTGTCTAGAACAGGGTATCCAGATTATATAAAAATGAAGAAATAAACAGCACACTCATGATACTAATATACTATAGGTTTATTAACATTCATGAGTGGGAGTCACAAAAACGTCAGGATATCCTCATCCAATCATGTTTCACTGATTCCAGTTGTTTGTGAATAATGATAACATGAAAAGAAATTATTTGAAAGTCAATAAAACCTCTCATTTTTTCCCCCTTTAAAATCAACTTTTTTTTTTATGCAAGACTGAGATAGACTAGTGAAATTTTGAAGTCATTAAACAAACTTAGCTAGGCAATATGAAAGAGAAGCAACATAATCCACTACTGGACATAAGGAAAATCATAAGTCCTGAAATGCACAAAGCTCTACATGATGATGAATTCCATTCTCATCAACAGTTATCATATGTTAGGCTTTCGCGCAGGACTACACATTTTACCACGTAAGCTTCCATAACCGATAATCCCGTGGAATAGGTTGGTTACTACTTATTCCCGGTAGTATCCCACGTCTGTCGAAGCAAGTGGTCACGGGGCCGGTTTGCCTGCTTTGCGGAGGAAAAACCCCAGGATAAACTGGGGGAAAAAACCTGCTATCCATGCCCAAGACCGGCTAACCTGGCTATGGCTGAGGAAGATCCTTAAGCTCCTCACGTCATTGACGGGAATCGAACCTAGACACTCCTTCCCCAGGCATATGGTTGCGAAGCGCATAGCCACTCGGCTAACTGTGCAGAGAGTCAACAGTAGACATATCAAAAGAATGCACTTTGGCTTACAATTTGTTTGGCTTATTTAATGGATTTTTAAATCCATTATATTAAGGCTGTGTCTTGCCTTCCATGCATGTCTTTTTCTATTTTATTAATAAATCTCTTTCAAGAATCTTGGTGAGCTTTCTGTACTATGGTTTTAGTTATTTTCTTTTGTTTCCTTTGTATGTTTTTGAAGGAATAATTTGTATGTCTTTTGTTTTTCTTTTATTACATTTTCTATATCTGTGTTCCAAATTTTTAATGTTTTATTTTTCTTTCCATTCCGAAGCTGCTTTATGAATTATCTTTATTAACCCTGCGAAGGTCGTGGCTGATCTGACAGATTGTTTAATATAAATATTCTTACAAATATCCAGTATATAGATTGGAGGTCATGACTAGCTGTGCATGCATATATTACAAGTGATATTCCACACTGTTTATATGGTCAGTTTTGGTTTAACATATGTTATGAAAAGATGTGTGATATTTGATAGTAAAATTATATCTGAGAGATACCGCAAACTCCAATGTCAGTATAGTATTGGTTTAGTTGTGTTTTTTTTCCTTTGTTTCTTTGTTCAATAATTTCTAAATTATAACTGAAAATAAAAAACCATCATGTATTATATTTGCAGTGTTTTGTTTTTAAGTTTTATCGCATTTTAGCACATATTAGTAATGAATGTATCTCTCAGATACACGTGACCTACACTGCAATTTTTTCGACCACGACCTCTGCAGGGTTAAAGTTTTCCATTCTTCTTCTATATCTTCACTGATTTTTGGCTTCTTTTAGGTAATCTATTAATTGTGATTGATATAGCATTCTACAGCTTTCTACTTGTAATAGATACAACAGACACGATAGCGTGAAGAATAAACAGCCATGACACACACCTTAAGATGGAGGACCTCCTTTCACTGCAGTGATTGCAGCAATCCAACAGGGCACACTTTCCACACAAATACAGCAATCAATGGGAATTTTGTACCATTCTTCCTGTGGCTGTTGTGATGGGACATCCTTTGAAATTACCCGATGCTCCAGTTCATCCCACAGATGTTCAACTGGGTTGAAATCAGGGCTGTGTGGAAGCCAGTCAAGTGTAGTGACAATGTCCACAAATCACGCGGTTACAGCCTTATTACATAGTGCATTGTCTTGCTGAAAGAGACAATGGTCAGTTCCATAGAAAAAGCACAAGGTAGGAAGCAATGCATTGTCAAGAATATTCAGATACCTCTCAGAGTTCAATGTTTGTGGCACCACAAAAGGTTTGAGGCCAAAACAGATAAAACAGAACAATACCATCACACTTCCACCTCCAAATTTCATAGTTGGGGTTATGCACTCTGGTAAGAGATGTTCACTACCACACCACTCTATCTTCTTGGAAGAGGGTGTCATGTGATTCGTCACTCCAACTTTCCAAGCCCCACTGTACATGCCTGTTGCATCACTGAGGGTGACACTGCACGTTAGTTCAAGTAATGTAGGATTTGCATATTGCGATCTTTACCACGGAAACCAATGTTGTGGAGATTAATTTTTCGGTCAATGCCAGAAATCCCACATTCAATATATCAGCTGACAAATGGTAGTTTGTACATATTATCCTTCATAGCAGCGTCATCCACGTCCATCTTCCATCTCAGTATGGTATCACTGATTGTTGACCTGGGATGGCCCAATTTGTCAACAGATAGTCCTGCAACATTGGCATCCTATCACACAATGCCTCTTTCAAACTCCATCAGTTCCCTTCTCACAGCTATTTCAACCAACAGTTGTACTGACTTGGGAGCATCATGTTCCAATTTATACTGGCTACAAACACGACTCATTACATGGCATGATGTACCTTGCCCATGATGGGTGCCCAGTGACTTCTTTCCAAGCAGTGTACTTTGTATACGTGTTCTATTTCTTTTTTTTTTTTCCCCTTATTAATTCCTTTTTCCATTTTGTTAGTATTTCTATTTTAGAAACTACTAAGTAATGATCTGAAACAATTTTATTTTCTCTGTAAACATGTTTCTTACACATGAGACTAGTTTCTCATTAGTAATGTTATGTCAATTATAGTTTTTGTTCCTCTGTCATTCAAAGTATATTTATTTATATTCTTTTTTGAAACAAAAAAAGAATTAGTTATGTTAAAATTATTGAAAGTACAGAAGTCTAATAGTTCTTGATTACTGTTATTCATGCCAAGTTCTCCATATTTTCCTAAATACATTTGGAATTGAATTATTTCCGACTCTAGCATTAAGATCTCCTACTATTAATATATAAGTAATTTTTATTACATTTACTTAACTGTTTTTGTAGTTCCGCATCAAAAAAAATCCTCTTTCATACCTTCTTTATTATCATTATTATTATTAAAAAACCTCCATGGAGTCAATGACTCATCGTGGGAGGTCCACTGTTATACACACACAGTTTATCATACCATGCCTTAAATATATTCACTGTCTCTGTGCTCACCACTCTCCATGCAAAAAACTTGCTCCTTACTGCCTTGCTCACACCCTTCTTATACAACTTCCAGGGATGACCTCTTGTTCTCTTCCTATCTTTACCCATTCTGTTCAAAACCTCCCCAACATTAATCTGGTAATAACCACGTAACAGCTTATATTATATATAACAGCTAAAGAAGCAAAGCAACAATTTCATTCCCCTTATTTCGAATACTTCTAGCATTAGTATATAAACATAAGAAATCATTACTGCTTCTACAAGTCCTACAAACGTCACTTCTCCGATGCAACTCTTCAATACCTTCCCCAGTCACTTCCTCTATATTACCACCAATTCTACAATTTTCCAATTCTAAACTTTTTCTCATCAGAAAAAAATTACTCACTTCCAACGTTTGGCATGCTTTTTACACCAACTGAACCAAGCCAATCTCATTTTTTTAGTTAACAAGGGCTTCTTTTTAGGGCACCTGGTTATCAGTCCTTGTCAAATGAGTCTTTTGACAGTTAGAGCTTGCCACAGCTCCCGTTTGTTCTTCCCAGTTCTGTTTCAGTTCTTTGGACAATGTACAGCGATTTTTCAGAAAGAGCCACTTTAGAACTTGATCTTGGTATGGTGCAGACAGTAGCTTTCTTCCTTTTAGGATCCAGTTTCCTTCACTTTTGACAGCAGTCATATCACAGTAGACTGACTACAGGACATCCTTTCAGCTATTTCACAAGAGGAATCACCTTCTGTATTCAAAGCTTGAATCGCACTTTTTCTGCAAGGTGTTAACTGCACATAACTAGCCAGTGATCTCAGCACGAAAATGCTGAAAAGTAGCTCTTGCTGTCTATTTATAGCATAAAAAATTCTGACACAATAGCAGCAACTATTACATTATACAGAAACCTGTGGGAATGATAGATGATGCAATACGATGAAATATCTAATGATGCACCAATGAAAATGACCACTTAACTACTAAAAACTATATTCATGTAAGGTGATGTGATTTCTACGAATACGAGTGTGCATGTATGTATATCTGTGTGTGTGTGTGTATATATATATATATATATATATATATATATATATATAAAATTTTATTATAACATACATAGCAATATGAATAAGGATTTGCTTCTTTTTTTTTTTAATGTTTTTATAATATAAAAATCTCCCTATAATAGATGTTTGGTTAGCAGTTCTTTTTAACTCTTAACAGTTTGTTCACCTGCACACCACAGCCATGAATGAGATAATTATGAACACATGCTGTGTAGCATATGTCATCATCTGATGCTGTTCAACTATAGCACAAACATACATAACCTCTTTGTGAGCCTTTGTAAAAAGCAGTGAAATTTAACAGTGAATTTTTTTAGGATGTGTTAAACTATTATTCATATTTGTTTACGTCTGATGTGCATGTTTCTTAATATTAGCTGCACACAAAAAATTCATAATAAATAATGTTGATAAAAGGAATTATGTCAGAATCATGTACTACATAAAACAATTATATCACTGAGTGAAATTAAAAAGTAATGTTAATTGCTTGATGGATGATAATACATATCTAGAAATGCTAGCTTTTATTTTTCAGAACAGCTAAAATATATATTATTTAACAAGATAAATAAACCAGAAACATTTTTAGTTTATTAATTAATGCTTAAAACCGTAGACATCCAATCTAGGGTACGAAAAAATTAATACAGAAGAAATGAAAAAAAACTTTCATTTGAAGAACTATATTTCAGTATCAGGACAATTCAGAATTTTCTACTGTTTCTTTGAGTATTGAACAAAATACACTTCTGTCTGTATTATTTAAAATTTAAATAATATTTTTGTCTGTATTATTTAATCAAAGTGAACTGCTTAAAAAACTGAGCATACCAAAAACTATGGTATTTTACGATTTTATTCATTTGTGATGTTTAAGTCTTTTTCAGAAGAATATACTTTGAATTTTTCATTCTGAATGTATTGGGAAAGAATTTTTTTTTCATTGCATGAAGCTTTGTAAAAAATTTGTGACTGAAAAATCTGCAATACAGCATTTTTTGATGATTACTTGACTAAGAAATTTAGCTGCTGCTCCTTCATTTCATAGTCCACAGACAACCACAGAGTAAATATTAGGAACTATTCCTTACAGAAATCTTCCAATCAGTCCTTGATTGACAATTTTCTTTCAGCTATGTAAGTGAAGCACCTGTCTAATTTTTTATTCTGTCTATCCAGTTTATTTTGATATGCCTCTTTTTCAAGTTTCAAAAGAAGTCCTTCAAAAACTTGCACTGGTAACTGGTAGATCATTTGATCCTGATATGACCAAGCCACTTAAGTTGTTTCCTTTGAATCTTAGTTATGATGTTATCTCTTAAACTGGTGAAAGAACCGTTTCTTTGTCTCACTTCAAAATTTGTGATGTGATCAGTGTATGGTATGTTTAGAAGTCATGTATAGCACCTCATTTCAAATGCCAGCTAACCTCTTTTCATCTTCTTTTATGAGGGTCCAAGTTTCACTTCCATACAGTACTGAATTAACTAGCATGTCAATAAGGCATAATTAAATTGCTGTTATTGCTTTTGCAAATTTTGTTCTAATATCCTATCTTGATCTGCCATCTTTATTAAAGATATTGCTTAGAAGGAGGCAAAATAGCCATAAATATAATAATATATTGCTTAGGTATTTAAACTGGTCAACTTCTTCTATGAGTGTATTCTCAAGATTTTTTTCAGTTTCTGCTACGGAAGCAGAAAATCAGAAGCACAGATATTTGTCATTGTTTTTGATTTCCCAATAGATTTTTGAGTACTTATGGCTAAGCCACATTATAATTTTGTGATGATTTCTTGAAGCTACTAAGATAAAATTGAGGAAAATAAATAAAAAAAAAACAATATCTAAAAAATTTCTAGTTGTGTCAAGAGGAGAGTTTCAAATTGCACATGTTACACTGTCATCAAATTCCTGTTATGTTACCTCAAGGGGGAGGGGAAGGGTATGGAATATTGTCAACAATTAGGATGTGCAGGATAGGATTTTATTAAAAAGGATGTTCTAGAATCTTCTCAATAATTTTTACTCCAAATTAGAATGTTATCTGCCATGACTTCAGTATTGTTTTATATTACTGGTCTTGTAGGGCACTTCTGACTGTATCAATCCACCTAAATTGAGATTTCTTTCTTTTTTCCCTGCCATCAAATGCCTGTTCTCTATCCCCAGCACTTAAAAAATATGTTCATTTGCTTATCCATGAAGAGTCAGAATTTTTAGCTGATAAGTTAAAAAAAAAAAAAAAAATTAGAAGAGTTTGCTTAATCGTGAGTTTTATTTATGTAATGCTGATTCTGTTTTGTGTTGTAATCTTTTTGATATTAAAAAGTCTATTAGCATTATTCAAAATTTGTCATGAAAAAGTGGTACATTACTTAAGCATCACATTCCCCTTGCTATGCATGTGCAACACATGCAAGAGGACTTATAGTAAACACATTTTTAACACTTGCTGGGACACAAACATCAACTTCAAAAACTTTAAATATACACATTATGTACCTGGTACAGAATTTAAAAAATTGTTTGTAAAATTATTTATTTCATCTATTGGGAAATAATGGCCATTACAAAATGCATGTTCATCAATTATCACTGATTTTGTTGCAATTAATTGGCTACCAATTAATTGCAACACAATATTTCTTTATATTGATTCTGACCTAAATGTTTTTCGATTGTTTCCTGAGTTGCCACCACGTCCTATCACATCACTATCCCTGTCCATTTAACTATATTTAAGAGCCAATAAGAATTCAGAAATGCACTAGCACAGTTTATGTGTACCCAATGTTTCCTGTAAACTGTGTGCATGCTCACACCAGTCAATAATAGAGCACATTTGTCTAGTAACTACACACACAGCACAAAATTTTTGGTTTCAGAATTTCTAATTTATAGTCAATTTTTGAACATACTATAAATACAAATTATATGATAAATCATTTTGTCATTCATTTTATTTGGTAATTTCTCCATTTTCACACCACCCCAATATTACTCTACCCTATTGCAACTCAATGCAATCTAATTAGCTACTTTTAGCCTGTGTGCTCGACAGGTTGCATAGGCATGTTTGTTGAGTGTCTACTGTCTGCAGACAGTACACTCTTTGTAGCTACACTGATTTAAGAGAATTAATTTAGGATTTGTGACTTAAACTATTGTGAGAAAAGGCACACATTGAGTCTGAGACCAGAAACTTATGCAAAATGTATTTCACACTACTGGAACAAACTCTCACTCAATATCTAGAAGGAGATGAATAAACATGAATAAAATGTCAGAAGAACTGAAGATAGGAACAATCAATATAAAAAGTATAAATGGAAAGGAAAGAGATTCAAGGATTTTACCAGATCAATGAAGAAGAAATTATAAAAAAAAAATTAATAAAAAAAAAAAAATTACTTCGTAGCAAAGAGAAAACACAACTTTCTACAACAATCTCTGATCCAGAGTATTCTAATAAGATGACATCTTTCTGCTACCAGTATATGGATAACATGTAAATTCTGCATTCATTTAACCATAATATCTTCAAGGCTGCAATTGTAGCAGCCACTTTAGACAAGATGTTAATCAAATTCAGCAAAGGAAACCCAGCCAAAACTCCATGATAAAGTTTGTGAGACACACACAACCAATCTTTACTGCATTAGTTAACAAATGTAGAACATCAAACTCTCTACAGATTGTGTTCTAGAACACCAACATTCTAGGAAATGAAATGCATGAACTACAAGAATTTATGACACGCTACAGTGCTGAGATAATCTTTGTAAATGAAACATACCTCCGACCAACCAACAACCCAAGGCTCATGAACTATGTTCAGTACCACAACGACAGGCCCAAAGCCAGGAGGGGAAAGCAAGCCTATCTTTGTCAATAACAAATACAGAGCACAATGAAATTGCAAATCCCAACACAACATAGAAATCACTGGGGTAGAGGTCAAAATTGCAGATACAGGTCCATTAAAATATATTTCACATATAACTCTTCTAGCAGTTACTGGAAGCAGTCTTAACTCAAATTCTAGATGCAAAACAATCAGTGTTAATACCAAGAGACCCAAACACTAAGCACACAGCCTGGAACACAAGAACTACATACCAAAGCAGCAGAACTGTCAATGACTATGCTACCTCAAAGTATTAGGACCTCCAGAACCCATGTACTACAACAAGGCAGGACTTCCTGATGTCTTTGACATAGTGATACTATAAAAAATTGCACACCAATACTAAATAAGCAGGATGGACGAACTAAGCTCTGACTACAATCCAGTTCTACTCCAAATGGACTCAACACAAAAACATGCCAGATCAGCTTCCAACCGTCAAATGGACAAAACTAATGACTGGTCTATAAAAATCTAACCATATCCATGTTCCAACTATCAACTCAAAGGATGAAAAACTTAAGAACTCAATTTTGCACTTGGAAAAAGCAGATAAATAACTGCATTAACTGCTGCTACCACAGATGTGCCAGGCACAAACTCCAATTAATTTCTGGCTGAGATTAAAACCCTCATATGTGAAAAGAACATTGTTTTATTGGACAGGTGCCAATAAAACAAAATGTTGACTCCAGAGCACTAGAATTCAACACAGCTATGAACGAAGTGTGATATGCAAATTTAAAACTACTGAAACTGACAGAGGGAGACAAAATTTTAGTCCTTAAACACAGAAGACCAGATGCTCTGGAAAATGATAAAAAGTTCTATGCACAGCCCATAAACTCCTTCCACCAATCCATGGTGAATGTGGCAGGGTTTAATGTAGTGCAAACACAGTTGATGCTTTTGCTAAAAGCCTAGAGAAACAGTGGATTCCAAACCACACACATGCAAATCTAAACTTCTTCAAAAAAAAGTAAACATCTGAGTACAATGTATGCTAAATAAAACACATAGATTATACATAGATTATGTATAATCTAACATAAATCTATGCGTTAGATTTACATAATCTATGCGTCATGTACCCCCTGTTATGTATATGAAAATCAGATTTCCATGTACCCCTGATGAGGTACATGAAATCATCACAAAATTTAAAAATAGGAATGCACCAAGCCCAGATGAGATTTCTAACAAAATCACACCTGTCACATAAAGATGCAATTGACATTGTTGCTATTATCAATTCCATATTAAAATATCACTATTCCTTGCACAATAGAAAGTATCTGATGTAATCTTAATCACAGAAAAAGCAGCACAATTCCCCAAACTATTGCCTCAGCCTGCTTTCCTGCCTAGGAAAAACAGCCAGGACACAAATATTAACAAGACTGCAGAAAGTTTTTTAAAAAATAAAATTAAATCAGCTAACGCTTTTTTTTATTCCCTTATAGGGAGTAGGCAAGGCCTTTATACCCTATCTAGCTTTTGGAGACAGAGTGGGCAGTTCAATCTCCACCGGTAGCCAATCAGAGATAGCTGGCCCATGTTTATCACTAATTATAGGCAGCTACCGATGAAGAGGATGGCAAACAAGTGCTGCCATCTCTTGGTACCTAACCCTAACAGGATATGTTACTGTCTGAAATAATGTGGGTGCTAAGGTCTATTTTCTTGAGTTTAAGGGATGAAAAACCCACTTGCCCATGCCAGAGATTGACTAACTCAGGAATAGGTCGAAAATAGGATTAGAAAAAGTTCCTCCAGTCAACAACTAGACTTGAACCTGTCTAATTTCGACTGACTAAGAGCAGAGGATGCAACCGTCACTTTGACTGAGCTATGCAGGCCTTTGCAGAAAGTTTCTAAAGAATTAAATATCATTAAATATCATAATTCATAATTCATCTACTTGGATTCACATGGAATCACTCCAATGAACAAGTTCTTGGGGTTGTAGAAAATATCAACATGGGTACGAAGCAGCACAAAGGGACGAGCTTCCTGGATGTGGCCAAAGCATTCGATAAAATATGGCATATGGTGCAATTGGCATCTTTTCAAACTACTGCAGAACAAAGTTCCACCTGAACTGGCCAAACTTACCAAATCCTACTTCAGTGCTCACTAATTCAGTAAAGATGCAGAGAATCAAATCATCTGAACACAAAATCACAGGTGTCAAGGCTTTCTGTTATCACATCTGCTCTTTGCCATCTGTATAGCTGACATCCCATGCACAGCTGCCACCACCTTATATGCAGACAATATTGCAATAATGGTATACTCCCCCCCCCCCCGGGCCTGTGTAGCTCAGTGGAAGTGGCACTTGCATCCTCTGTGCTTGGTCGCTCGAAGTTAGACTTAAGTTCAAGTCTAGTCACCGACTGGAGGAACTTTTTCTAAGCCTTTCTTCGACCGGTTTCCAAGTTAGTTGATCTCTGGCACAGGCAAGTGGATTTTTCCTCCCAGAAACTCTGGTTTTTCATCCCATAAATGCAAGAAAATCGACTATAGTACCCACATTATTTCAGACAGTAACATATCTTGTTAGGGTTAGGTACCAAGAGATGGCAGCATGCGTTTGCCAGCCTCTTCATCGGTAGCTGCTATAATTAGCGATAGACATGGGCCAGCTATCTCTGATTGGCTACTGGTAGAGATTGAATTGCCCACTCAGTCTCCAAAAAGCTAGATAGGATATAAAGGCCTCGCCTACTCCCTGTAAGGGAATAAAAGGCATTAGCTGATTTATTTTTATTTATTTTTTGGTATACTCCATCAAACCTACATTAGCAACTAAAAAAAAAAAAAAAAAGGCAAATTGATATTAACACTGACATAAGCACTGCTATTCACAAGAAGACAAATGTCTGGGGAGGACATAGTGGTTGTATTTGACACCCCATTCCATGGCAAGCAGTAGCTAAATAATTAGGATACAAGTAAAATTTACTTTACAACTCATCAATCATGCCTGCTCAAAAGCAATAGGATAATATGATATATATAAAACCATTATTTAAACAATGCTGCTGGCTAAGCATGACAATGGCTTCTATACAAAATGCTGATCAGGCCAGTTGCCTGGAGTTGCATGCCAGATTTAAACATTAACTATAGATAATCCAAAACAAATGTTTACAAATAGCATTCAATGCGCCATGACTGTACAGCTTTACCCAGAAGCTGGATCCCCAAGATTAAAACTTTCCTACATGAAAGGGCTGCAAAATTCTCTGCAAATGCTGGCATCCACCCTAATCTATTAATCTGCCAAGTGATAGACTACACAGAGCATAACCCTGCAAAACAAAAAGTTTTTTTTTTTTTTTTTTTCCTTCTTCTTCAACTTGCTGCCATGTCCAAAATGCACATTCCAAAGACTCAAGAATATCCCATGTCCTAACAGTAGACTACAACAAATAAATATCTCGTAGAGACATCCCAAAAAACTGTGCCAAACAAAGATTTAAAAACAAAAACAAAAAGCAAACAAAAAAGAATCTTACTGCTAATACCACACAATGCACAAGCCGGTCTGGTTGGCCAAGTGGTTAGCATATCCACTCTCCAGCCAAAGGCTGCAGGTTCGAATCCCGCCGTGGGCATGGATGTTTGTGATTGTCTGTGAAAACACTAGTGGTGGTCAGCGGTAGATGGCGTTGGTATAGATGATGAAAGTAGTTGGTGGATTGAGTTGTACAGTAGGTGCCCTCCCTCTCTCGATGAGTCTTTGGACTCCCTGGAGGTGTCATGTAATAATAATAATCACCATTAATCCAGCAATTTCTTTGCTGGATTAACAAAAAGGACCAGGGGATCAGGGGTCTGGGTAATGACTTTTCCCATAAATGCAGAGCAATATACATATTCAAAAGGAAGTGTACTTTGCATTATGGGATGTGAAGTCAACAGCTTCTATATGCAAGAAGCTACTTCATGTGCAAACTTTGTTTACTTACACCGAAATAAAGGACTGAACATGAATATAATTAATTAGCAAGTATAATTGACTGGCAGAGGGGCAAAAACGATAGATTGAGGACAAGAGCGCTGAAAGAGAAGACTTCAAGCAGCAGTGACTTGCTAATTAAACCCTTAAATGTCTTTATTAATCCTTAACTAATGTTCTATATACATAAATAACATGATACCCCCCCTAACACACACATACAAAAATAATAAAATAAATCTGCTAATGCCTTTCATTCCCTTATAAGGAGTAGGTGAGGCCATTTTAGTCCTAATTAACTATGAAGACAGAGTGAGAAGCTCAATTTCCACTAGTAGCCAATCAGAGATATCTGGCCAAAGACTATTACTAATTTTAAGCTGCAGCTACTGAAGAGACTTCCAATAAAATAAGTGAATAAAATAAACACCCTAAGTAAAAGAATCTACATACAAAATGCTGAAAGTAAAAGTATATTACATGAAGTTTAAACTGCTGAATAAATAATGCTGCATGGAGCAGCTGATGCTTTAAAGTGTTACCAAACCAAATCAGGAAGAGTGCAAGAGAATATTTACACTTCAACTGTATACAGATATTATGAGTTTTAACAAACAGCAAATGATTCTACATTACTTCTGAAGTCTCATATTTAATCTTGCATCACACAAGCCTAAATCTCATATTTAGGCTTGTGTGATGTTTGAAGCTAACATTATGGTTTAAACTATAATACAATCTTCAAATTCACTGTATTAATAAAAACAGCAGAAGAAATGAATTTAAGCCTTAACGAATCCAAACTTTTGCTGCTATAGACATCACCTGGGATATCAATACATAAGAACTGTAACATGCACACAAACCGACACCCAAAGAGATTAGAATGAAAACTTTAAGTTCTAAGAGGGACATCCTCTATGGGTGCTGATAGGAAGACTGGTTATGGGGCTGGAGATGAAAGAAATGGTTTCCATATCTTGGGAAGCTTCACAGAACCACATTTAGTGAGATTCGGTTAATTTTTTTAAATCCAATAACAAAACACAAAAGGTCTCATATGTTTGTATTTACTGTGGTAAATAAAACGCAGAAATTTCTTTACATTTAATTTTATTCAAGGTATGGCCTGTTAGACCTGAATACCATAACCGTACAAGTCAATGTACTTTTATTATTCTTCCAAATGGGCAATGGCAGAATTTCAACTTCCAGTTTGACCATAATGACAAGTTGTAATGGCAAAGACACTTGCATACATACCTGGAACTGAGACAGAGAAAGTTGGACTTTGGGAGAACAAATAAGAGTAGCTAGCTTCATAGTGTTTGAAAGCAGTTAAAATAAAATAAAATAATAATAATAATATATATATGGCTATGCAGGAGGAGTGCCGTGGAGTTTGTGGAGTGAGTTTGATGGGCGAAAGGACTTATACAAGATGGATGGTTTGCATCTGAATGGATTTGGTGTGTGGAAACTGGAAAAAGTATTGCTGAATGAAATGAAAGTGGATGTACAGAATCAGGGAAACTAGAGCTATTAGGGGGAGGGGGGGAGGAAGTGGATATGCAGATATCAGGGAGGAAGTTGAGTATAAGAATGTGTATAATATGCCTGAGCTAGTATGAAGGACAACAAATCAGAATGGGATAGTTAGGATAAGGCATCACGATAGTGGTGGGACTAACAGGCTTCTGCACTTCATGTATACTAATGCCAGGAGTATTAGGAACAAGAAGGAAAAATTTTTGGCCTTGGTTGGCTCTTCCTGGCCACAGTTTATTGGCATTAGTGAGACATGGCTGACAGAAGATGATATAGCTAGTGGGATAGAATGTGAAGGGACAGAGAGAAAAGAATGGGGAGGGGGGGAGGAGTGTTATTGATGATAGCTGATGAAATGCAGCCAAGGAGAATCGAAGATGAACTGCAGGATAGTGGAGAGAGTACATTTGAGGCTATTTGGTGTGAGATTGAGACTAGTGGAACAAAATATACAGTTGGGTACTGTTATAGACCAGGTGATGGAATAGATGGTGGAGATAGTATGCATAGACAAATAGATGCAATGAGTGGAAGGAGGGTAATTATTATGGGGGATTTCAACTATGGTAACATTGATTGGAAGGAGGAGAGGACACATGGGAGGAAAGAATTGGATTTTATGCAGTTATTAAGGGATAACTACCTGAGACAGCATGTAATAGAATATACTAGGGGTTCGAGAGTGCTTGACCTAGTAATTGCATCTGAGAATTTGACTGTAATGAATATGACCACGTTGCCACCAATTGGTGAGAGTGATCATATGGTCTTCACCTGGGAGGTGGCTAAATGTGTGGATTTTCAATTGAGAAAGGATTCATGTGGAATTACAGGGCTGGTAAGTATGACAAGCTTAGGAGATTGCTTGGTTCAGTGCCATGGCATTTAAAACTGCAAGGGCTGGAGGTTGATAATGCATGGGAAGTGGTAAAGGAGCGTTTGAAGGAGGTAATGGCTGACTGTATCCTAGAGTCTGGATAGTAAATCAAGTAGGGGTTAAATGGATGAATAACGCCATTAAGCTTGAGCTGCAAAAAAAAACAACAACTGTGGAGGGAATTAAAGGAGAAAGGTGACCTGCAGGCCCATGAACAGTATAAAGCACATGCCAGAAGGGTAACGAGTGTGGTAAGAAAAGCAAAAGCAGATTATGAAAGGAAATTAGTCACACAAGCTAGAGAGAATTCCAAACAGTTTTTTTGATACGCTGCAAGTAAAAGAAAAAATGTATATGGCAGAATGATTTTAAAGAATGCCGATGGTAGGGAGGTAACTGAATCAGTTGATATAGTGGAATTACAGAGAGAGCACTTTGCAAGAGTATATCATCCAGGTGGTGATATTGCAAGAATGAAGGAACCAATAGCTTATATAGGAATTGAAGTGAATGAAATGGAGGTGAATAGTATATTACAAAACCTTAATGTGAATACATCTGTGGGATTGGATGGTATACCAGCTCGGGTCTTACGTGAAGCGGCTAAAGAACTGTCAGCGCCCTTGACCATTTTGTTTAATTTGAGTCTCGGGTCTGGATTAGTCCCAAGGGGATGGAAGGAGGGGAGAATAGTTCTATTGCATAAAGGAGGTTCCAAGACTGCTGTTGCAAATTACCGACCAATCAGCATATCAGGAGTATTTGTGAAGGTTTTGGAGAAAGTAGTCAAGAGAAATACACAGGAATGGATAGATGAAAATCGGATCTGTATGGAGGACCTCATGGTTTTGTGAAGGATAGATCATGCCTCAGTAACTTGCTTACGTTTTATAACACAGTGACGGCTGAACTGGATAAGGGTAATGGGTATACAGTGATACTGCTGGACTTTGCTAAGGCCTTTGACAGGATACCACATGGAATTCGAATCAGTAAACTGCAGCATATGGGGATGGATGTAGGGTTGGTGAGATGGATAGGAGGGTGGTTGATGGAGAGATATCAGAGAGTAGTTTATTCCAGGGTAGAGTCCAAAAGACAACCTGTGATTAGTGGTGTGTCGCAGGGTTCTGTTCTTGGACCACTACTATTTAATTTGTTCATTAACGATATAGGAAAGGATCTGAGAGGAACTGTTCATTTGTTTGCTGATGATGCAAAGTTGGGTAGAGCAATAGTGAATGCACATGATGTCAAAATTTTGCAGGATGATTTGGATAGATTGGAGGACTGGGCTAAGGAAAATGGATGTCAATTTAATGTGGCAAAGTGTAAGGTTATGCATTTTGTTGTGAAAAGATTAGCACCAGTATACCACATTGGTGGAATTGTACTCCAGGAGATTGACAAGGCCAGGGATTTGGGAGTGTTTGTGGATAGGGAGTTGAAGTTTAGGGGGACACACTGCAAAAGTGGCTAAATCAGCTCATGAAATCACTTGCTTACTGAAGAATACTTTGATGAGCAGAGACAAGCAAGTTATTGTTACTCTGTATCGAGCCTTGATAAGACCACATCTTGACTACTGTGCCCAGATCTGGGTGCCAGGGTTTCTTCTTGATGGGGAAGAGGTGGAGAGGATCCAGAGGCGAGTGACCAAGATGATAGCTGGTCTATGGAATGAACCTTATGAGAACAGGTTGAAGATATGTGGGTTGCAGAAATTGGTTGATAAGCAGAAAAGGGGTGATATGATTGAGACATTCAAATCACTGAAGGGTTTCTGTAAGATTAATTCAGAGGATATTTTTCAGAATAGGACTGATGGTGGGAGGATTAGGGGCCATCCATGGAAACTGGGCAAGAGTGTGGGTGTTAAAACTAGGTTTTTTACTTGGAGAGTGGTGAATGAGTGGAATAAGTTGCCAGAGTCTGTTGTGGGTGCCATGACTGTGAATGAGTTCAAGGCAAAGTATGATAGATACTGTGTGGATGCTGAATAGTTGTTCTTGACATGATGTTTAGGGCTTCCCTCGATGAGTCTAAGGACGCCTTGGAGTGCTCGTAATAATAATAATAATAATAATAATAATAATAATAATAATAATAAATATATATATACACACACACACACACACACACACAGGCAGCCCTCGATTTACGCCTCACTTCCGTTCCTGAAAAAACGGGCATAAACCGAATCGGCGTAAAACTAACCCAATTTTAATGGGAGGTATGTAGTTATGTTCTGCGCAGTATAACATTATCATATTTGAAGCTTTGATAATACATACATGTATATTTGTTAAAATAAAATTATTAATAACGAAAACAAAATTATATACAAAAAATTAAACTTTGAAAAGATATTACATATTTCTATGTTGAAGTTCCTGGTTTCGGATCACCTGCATTTTTTGTGAAAAACGTATCCAGTGTTAACTGCCTTGATTTTCTTTTTCTTTCTTTAAGGAGTTCGGTGTAAGGTCAAATAGATGCGATTACATTCCTTTTCACGTTCAGACTGTTCCCAATCGTGGTCCATTTCGCAGAGTTTATCAGTCAATGTCTCTATGCTTGCAAGGATACATGTAAATCGGTCGTTTTTATATCCCTCAGAGGACCTTCATTTTCTTTCTCCTCCTTTGGATGTTGACTTAATTGTTCAGCTAATTCTTTTAAGTCTTCATTGGAAAGCATTTATCATGGCTCTCTAAGACTTCTCTTCAGCTGTAATATTGTCCAATACCACTTCTCGCGCAAGCTTGGTAACATCTTCAGTAACATTCTCCTCTTTCTCTAATTCCTCAAAGTCGTGCATAAATGCCAGAAGAAGTTTCCGCCATGCTACTTTTAAACACTTTGCTGAAATTCGTGATTTCTGTAAACTGGAAAGTTCAACATTAGGAAGATGTGTAATTAAAATAGATACTAAGAAATAAAATAGCAGTTTCCCTAGAAAAGACAAACTGCTATTTTATTTTCCTATACGCAACTGGATTCTAAGGTACTGGATGATGAAGTGGAAGGGTGTCTAAAGTCATACGACCAAATAAAAAACACATCATCAATCTTAGCAAGATAGGAATAAGAATGGCAGTATCAAGAGCATATTTTTCAAAATGTTCCATATAAAAACTGGCTAAGGGAAGAGAGAGGGAAAAGCCCATGGCTGTAGCCTCAGCTTATGTTGTCCTTCCAAGTGAAGTAACTAGGATGGATGGTAAAACTAAGCTAGTTTTTAAAAAAAAATCACTAGAAGAAACATTTTTAAGTAATGCTAATATGTCAGAAATGGAAATATTGGTGAATAAAGAAGAGACGTTAAATCTAATCGTGACATCAGTACTACTTAGAACTAAATTCTAGATTGAAGATTTGAAGTATCGAGAACACATTTTGGGTATCTAAAATGAATCTAGACTTTCAATATTTCATGATCATTGGTGAATTTCTTCCAACGTATTTGTTTAGAAACTGACAGACTATAAGAGTATAATTTCATATTTGTGTTCAAAATGTTCAGTAATAGCGATTCCCAGTTTTTTTTTGTTTTGTTTTTTTAAATCAGATAATGGTATTTTCTCTCTTAGTTTTATTTAAGAATAATAATTCATCTAGTCACGCTATTATAGAATTCTACAAGGTCTACTTTTTTCATGTCTTCCACCCACAAGAGGTTCTAAACCTACAGTACATCAGTACGAAAAGCAAGTTGAATTTTTTTTGTATTTACTTTAATAATCCAAAAATCTTGTTTTAGAGACCAAACAAGAAACTTTTAACTAGCGAGCACATTAACCACTCAGCCAACCAGACCAGTGTTTAAGATTATCATAAAAAAATTCACTTGTGCATTTTTTAAGAAATGCTGCAACTTTTTTTTCCCCTGAAACAAGTGTAAAAAAAATGAATGAGATGAAAATTTTAAGTGCCTGCCAATTCAAATACAAAATTGAAATTCCTTTGTGGCTCCCACTCATGATAGATGTCTTCTAAACCTATGGTACATTCGTACTGTAAGCGATTAAGGATATTTTTAAAAAAATGTTTATTAATTTTATATATATATATATATATATCATTTTGGTATTTGTAAGCAGCCAACATTCATGGGTTTATCAGTAGAGAGATATTGTCTAGCTGTACAAGTTAACATGAAGTGGTAAGATTATGAAAACCATGTAGATATAATAGTACTTAACGAGGTTGGAATGAAGCCACCTGCTATTTTTAACATGCTAAAAACATTTGGGATCAGTAGAATTGTTTGTATATCGGGATATTAACTGTTATTACTTTATACAGAAACTGTATCTGACTGCCAAAGAACAGGTCAACCATGCTGTGTTAGGACACAACAGCTTGTGAGGACTATGAAGGCAAGGCACTACCATAATACTGTGAGAAACTGATGAACTAGGGATCAGAACATATCATCATTCTCCTGGACATCTCCTAACACAATAACTCATGTAGCAGAGGGTGATAAAATTAAAGGCACTTCTCCGGTGGTAAGAGAACAAAACACAAAGATATTCTCTTCATAGATGAGAGGATTTTTGCCATTGAAGAGTTGTTTAACAGCCAAACTATTTGGGGGAGGAGGGATCCAAGTTGCGTTTCTGCAAGAGGTCATTGATACTCAATACTTGATACTCTGCAGAAGTGTATCAAGACACCGTGCTAGAACCTATGGTATGGCCTCTGAACAACACCTTGTTTCACGGTAGGCAGTGGACCTTCCGACAGGACTCAGCCCCTACACACAAGACAAGGACCAAACAACAGTGGTTGGAGGCAAATGTGCTCAACCACATATCACCATCTGATTGCCCATCACGAGGTCCCAATTTGAATCCATTAGACTCCAAATTGTGGTTAGAGCTAGCCTGCAAGAAACAACACCACAGCATCGCCAGCCGGAAGGTGGATTTGGAGCAAGCAGTGCCAGTGTTTCCACTTAATGCTGTGCATACCACCATCAATATGTAGCCTCACAGACTTTGGGTAGGTGTGAAGGCAAAAGGGGGGGGGGGGCATTTCAAACAATGAGTACTGCTATATGCATGTTATACATATGGTTTGTATGTGATGAAAGCTGTAAATGATTTACTGATAGATTAAAGGTTTATGCATTATTCAAGATGTCACAGTATTTGTGGCTCAACAAGTTATGTATGTATGTATGTATATATATATATATATATCAACATCATCAAATTCCTGCCATGTACCCTCAAGGGGTGGAATGGATATGATAGTACTACATGAAAAATTTACATCATTACTAACTTCCTATCAACAATTTTCCTCCAAATTAGTCTGTTACTTATCAAGACTCCAATATTATCATATTTCTATCTACTAAAAAACTTTGTACAGTATCAATCGAGCTATATCTTGGTCTTCCTCTGGGTCGTTTTCCTGCCAACCTGGCAGAGAACACTTGTTTTGCTAATCTTTCCTTGCCCATTCTATTTAAGTGACCCTACCACCTGCTAACATTCCTGGATGCTGACAATGTCAAGTTCTTTCCTAATATCATTTTTAATATCATATTGCCATTGATGCCATCTGTTCATGCCTCTAATCTTTCTCGTGACTCTCATATCTGCGGTCTCTAGTCTTTGGTCAAGGGTTTTACTTCTGACCCAGTTCTCCGATACATAAGTTAAAACTGGTTTGAACGTTGTCTTGTATACAGCTAATTTAGTGTTCCAACTAATTTCTCTCTTATTCCATACGAATTTATTTGATTGACTTCCTACCATACCAGCTTTGTTGATTCTATTGTCTATTTCCATATTTAATTTACCATATTCACTAAAAATTGTGCCTAAGTAGCTGAAATGTTTTACTTGTTCCACAGGTTCTCCGTTCACAACGCAGTTGACATTTTCAACGATTATGCCTATTTTCATTGTCTTTGTCTTTTTATTGCTGACCTTCATACCATATCTATTACAACAGTTGTTCAATTTAGTCAAGGAATCCTGCAGACTTCTAGCGGATTTATTTAGAAGTATAACATCATCCACATAGAGCAAAGAGCTGACATTAACATCTCCAATTTTGATATCATGTTTAATACCACTTTCCTTCATAATGTGATCCATATAGATAATGAATAACAGACGACAACAACAATAATAATGTACATCCCTGTCTCACACCAGATTTAATATTAAACCATCTTCCTGTATTTCTTTCAATATTATATTCCCATGCTTTCTCAACTATTTGTCATAAAGTGAAGATCTGATCCTAACAGCCTCTATTTGGCCTGGATCCAGCTTGTTCTTCACCAAGCTTTTCTTCCACAATTCTTCTCAACCGTTTCTAAGTATACTTGCATAAATCTCGCCAGGAACACTCAGTAGGGAAATACCTCTGTTCAGTTTTATTTCCCGATGATTGGAGTACAGGGAATTTCCCTTTTTTTAAAAAGGGAAATTCCCTCTACTCCAATCATCGGGAATTTGTCTCTCTGTCCAGGCTTTCTGAACTATGCAGTGCAACCACTGTAAGACTTTTATACCACCATACTCTAGAAGGTTACTCCTTCTTTTCCTTGATTGTCATTGCCTGAATATAACATTTTGTATTTATTGCTCAGAAAGATCTCACCAGTTTTTGTCTTTTTTGTTTCAGTCATCCCTATTATGTCGATCTGGTACTTATCTAATTCCTCAGCTAGCTCCATTTCTTTGCCATTCAGGCTTCTTATGTTGATAGTACCGAACTTTAACTCTTGTGATGTTGAGTTGGTGTGTGTTTTCAGATTTGTTCCAGTAGCTGACTTTTCACTGTTCACCCTGGTTCTCTGGTGAAAACAGTGGGGCCTTATTTAACCAGGCATAGCCCCAAGCCAGCATGAAATTCTGTCGCGTTGTACCATCATTTTGTATTTTGGTTTAAGCCAATAAGAATACAATTTGTTCAGCTAAATCCCAAATTGCCAGCCCATCCTCGTTCATTCAGTATCCAGGTAGATACCCAACAGGGTGCACCACGAGAAGGTGAGGTTTGGACATTAGGTCAAAAGCCCTGGTCGGTTCTCCGCATTCCTTTAAAGGCTATGTGGAGGTCTCCTCTCAGTTATATAGCTTTGACCCTTAAGCACCCCTACATACATACATACATATATATATATATATACAAATGCTTGTTCCTGCTCAGTAGCTAGTAGCTTTCTAATACATGATTCACATTTGCTCTGGAATCATTTACCAATAATGAGCAAGAGAGGTTGTGAGCATTCACAATGTTCTATCTGATGCTGATCACTGGTACACTAACATTCTACGTTATCTCGATAACCAACTATCTGAATAATAAGTGTACATCATTTAAATTTTTTGGCTTTGTGAGAGAGAGAGAAATCAAAAATGTACAAGAAAAATTTTGTAAAGGTGTTGAGATCAAACAAATTCAAAGCCTAACATGAAAATGTTGATGAATTTCCATTACACAAATTAAATGTGAAAATCATATTAGCAGTTTTCCATCTGTCATCAGGAAAAAGTATGAAAGAGCACAACCACTCATCTGCTTTATTAGAAACTAAATTTGAAAAGTTTAACAAGGTTAGGTTATGTAACTGCTAAACTTGCAATACCAAACTCGTTAAAATTGAAAATTTTAATGTTTGGTATTGCAAGTTTAGCGATTTTTGCAACTGATATTTAAAAGCAAAGCAACTTACTTTTGTAGTAGCTCCACCTAAAGATTGTTGCGGACGCTGTCTGAATTCCCCTTCGAAGCTGTACATGGTCACTACCTAGCACACATACAAATAAAAACAATTGTTTTATGTTAGTAACCCAATGCATGGTTACACAAGACAACTCCCATAGATTATCAGTTAGGAAGGTCCCCCCACCTCCCCAGCCTAAATGTACAGTAAGTTAAAATATTTAAGTTATTATTTTTAATAACTGCTTATTTCCATCAAATTTTAAGTTTAATAAATAAATAGGGAGGAAAAATTGTTCACCACAATACGACCACAAAATCATCTGAAGGGGTTCTTGCTTAATCAGCACTTAGCTACATATGCCAATGAGTATAATTTTATGCATTAATCAGGTTCATTAATTTTATTTAGGTTCAATATAAATGAATTATATTACTATATAGGTTAATATTAATCATATCAAAATCTTAATAACTGCAGAAATTGAAGGCAGTGAGAATAGCACCTCTTCAAATTTAATATTTAAGTAGTGTATGCTCAATGTTTTTGAACTATTTAGTACAACTTTTACAGTTTTGTTGTTGTTATTGTTGCTGTTCTTTATACAGTAATCCCTCGATTAGTGCGCTCTTTAAAACAGGCGCATCAATCGAATATAATAACCTATGGTAAAATGTATCATTCGTTTCTCAGATTTCTTTTTTGACCCTTAATTTTTTTTTTATAAAAGAATTAGGGTATGTCTCAGGGTCTAGTTAAAGGGAAACCATGAAGCTGAAAGACAACAAAACATATTCAGAATATAAATTTATTATTCTGCTTCTTAACAAAGAATTGAGCTTAGTTTGGCAGGCGTTTTGTTTCTTTTTTTTTATACAACTGATGGTATAGCCCTATTGCCTCTTCTACTCTTCTGGAAATTTTACTACTTCTCTCTTCTTCAGGATCAGCCTCTAAGCATTGCTGCTTAAAAACTTTGATTGTACAAAAAATATTTTCAAATTGTTTCTGTGAAATCTCTTTTGGCTGACTATCAGTGGTTAAATTTTCTTCATATTCTTCGGAATCTTTCAGCCATGCATCTAAATTCAGCAGGTCGGAATCACTCAATTCTTCAGAATGAGATTTAATTAACTCTTGGACGTTATCACTGAAGGGGAGAAAAAATGAAGGACGTACGAATTGGTCACCAACACGCGAAATCACGTGCTTTATTGATAAAATTTCGCAACTGTTATACAAGCAAAATAGTTACCACTTTAAAAACTACAATGATCATTACTATTACTACGGGCAACTCCAGGGTGTCATTAGACTCATTGAGGGAGGCCCCAAATCATATTCATCACAACTATTTGACATTCATACAGTATCTATCATACCTCGCCTTAAACTCATTCACTGTCACAGCATCCACCACAGACTCAGGGAGCGCATTCCACTCATTCACTACTCTAAAAGTAAAAAACCCAGCTCTAACACCTTTACTAACCACACTTTTGCCCAGTTTCCATGGATATCCCCTAGTCCTCCCACAACCAGCCCTGTTCTCAAAAATATCTTCTGAATTAATTTTATAGAAACCCTTCAGTAATTTGAATGTCTAAATCATATCTCCCCTCCTCCGCCTATCAACCAATTTTTGCAACCCACAAATCCTCAACCTGTTCTCATACGGTTCATTCCACAGACCTGCTATCATCTTGGTCACTCGCCTCTGGATCCTCTCCACCTCCTCCCTATCAAGAAGAAACCTAGGTGACCAAATCTGAGCACAGTAGTCTAGATGGGGTCTTATCAAGGCTCGATAGAGAGGAACAATAACCTGCTTGTCAACGTATTCTTCAGCAACCAAGTGATTTGATGAGCTGTTTTGGTCACTTTTGCAATGTGTCCCCTAAATTTCAATTCCTTATCTACCAACACTCCTAAATCTCGTGCCTCATCAATTTCCTGGAGCAGGGTTCCACCAATGCAGTAAACTGCCGCCAATCTTTTCACCCCAAAATGCATAACCTTACATTTTGACACATTAAACTGACATCCATTCTCCTTAGCCCAGACCTCCAATCTATCCAAATCATCCTGCAAAATTTTGACGTCATCTGCATTCACTATTGCCCTACCCAACTTCGCATCATCCGCAAACAAATGAACTGTTCCTCTCAGATCATTTCCTATATCATTTATGAACAAATTAAACAGCAGTGGTGCAAGAACAGATCCTTGTGGCACACCACTAGTCACAGGCCGTCTTGTGGACTCTACTCCCGAGTAAACCACTCTCTGATATCTCTCCATCAACCACCCTCCTATCCATCTCACCAACCCTATGTCCATTCCCATATGCTGCAATTTACTGATTAGAATTCCATGTGGAATCCTGTCAAAGGCCTTGGCAAGGTCCAGTAGAATCACCGTAAACCCATTACCCTTATCCAGTTCAGCCGTCACTGTGTTATAATACGTGAGCAAGTTACTGAGGCATGACCTACCCTTCACAAAACCATGCTGTCCCCGATACAGTATCCCATTTTCTTCTATCCAATCTTGTATTTTCCTCTTGACTATTTTCTCTAAGACAATGATTCCTGATATGCTAATCGGTCGATAATTTACAACAGCAGTCTTGGAACCACCTTTATGCAGTGGAACTATTTTCCCCTCTTTCCACCCGCTCGGGACTAACCCAGAGCCGAGACTCAAATTAAACAAAATGGTCAAGGGTACTGACAATTCTTTAGCTGCTTCTCGTACAACACGAGCTGGAATACCATCCAATCCCACAGATGTATTGACATTGAGGTTATGCAATAGACTACTCACCTCCACTTCATTAACCACAATTCCCGTATAATCTACTGGGTTATTCGTTTCTGCAATGTCACCACCTGGATGATATACTTTTGCAAAGTGCTCACTCAGTAACTCAACTATCTCAACTGATTCAGTTACCTCCCTACCATCGGCATTCTTTAAAATCAATCTGCCATGTACATTTTTCCTTTTACTTGCTACATATCTAAAAAACTGTTTAGGATTCTCTTTAGCCTGCATGGCCAATGTTCTTTCGTAATCCTTTTTTGCTTTTCTTACTACACTCGTCACCCTTCTGGCCTGCACTTTATACCGTTCATGTGCCTGCCGGTCACCCTTCTCCTTAAATTCCCTCCATAGTTGTTTCTTTTTTTGCAACTCAAGCTTAATGGTGTTATTCATCCATTTAACCCCTACTTGATTTATTATTTGGACTCTAGGTATACAGTCAGCCATTGCTTCATGCAAGCACTTCTTAACTACCTCCCATGCACTATCAACTTCTAGTCGTTGCAGTTGTACATGCCATGGCACTGAACCAATCAAACTCCTAAGCTTGTCATACTTTCCAGCCCGATAATTCCACATTTACCCTGTCTTAATTGAAAATTCTACACCTTTAGCCACCTCTCAAGTTAAGACCCTATGATCACTCTCACCGATTGGTGGCAATGTGGTCATATTTGTTACAGCCAAATCCTCAGATGTAATTACTAGGTCAAGCACTCTCTGACCCCTAGTATTTTCCATTACATGCTGTCGCAGATAGTTATCCCTTAATAACCGCATAAAATCCAGTTCCTTCTTCCCGTGTGTCCTCTCCTCACTCCAATCAATGCGACCATAGTTGAAATCTCCCATAATAATCACCCTCCTTCCACCCATTTCTTCTATTTGCTCGTGCATACTGTCACCACCATCTTTTCCATCACCTGGTCTATAGCAGCACCCAATTGTATATTTAGTTCTGCTAGCCACAATCTCACACCAAATGGCCTCAAATGTGCTCTTTTCTCTATCCTGCAATTCAACTTCTATTCTCCTTGGCTGGAGCTCATCAGCTATCATCAACAATACTCCTCCCCCAATTTTATTCTCTCTGTCATTCCTGAACACACTATACCCATCGCATTCAATCCCACTAGTTATATCATCTACAGTCAGCCATGTTTCACTAATACCTATAACCTGTGGTCTGGAAGTGCCAACCATGGCCAAAAACTCTTCCTTCTTGTTCCTAATACTCCTAGTATTAGTGTACATGAATTTAAGACCCCCATTAGCCCCAACCCTACCTTGATGCCTTATATTAACTATCCCACTCAGATTTGTTGTCCTTATTTGCTCTGGCATATTATATTCATTCTTACATTCAACTGCCTCCATAAGGACTGTATCTCTACTCCCCCCCCCCTAACAAATCTAGTTTCCCTGAATTTGCACATCCACTACATTCAGCAACACTTTCTCAAGTCTTCTTACACCGTAACCATTCAAATGCAAGCCATCCATCTTATATAGATCCTTTCGCCCATCAAACTCACTCCACACATCCACAAATTCCACACCACTCGTCATACATAACCCACGCATAAAGTCATTTGCAATTATAGCCCTCCTTTTAAACATTTCACTGTCATACCGTGGCAAAAGACTAATCATTCTAACTCTCTCACTCTTTTCTTTTGCTACCTCAAACAGAAGTTAATTTTCCGATGTGTAATAATAAACAACTCATCCCAGAAGACGAATTAATTACCCTATTATCCGAATGGATTCTCCTTTTTGTGAGATACGCAGAAGTGTCGAAGGATCTTGAATCTGTGGGGGTACTATAGCAGACGCCATAAATTTTGGTGCCAAAAATTGGGAACATAGTATACATAGTGTACATGGAAGTAGCATGCCATTAAAAATAACTTTGTAAAATGTTTTAAATGGTAACTAAATTATTTCATTCTGGTGAGTGATTTTTTAAAATAGTTAGCACCATAAAAATGTACAGATAGAAAATTTTTATCATCTATAAAATTTATTTTTAAGATGTGTATAGGCGCACTAATTGAATTTGGGTATCGAAAAAAAATGACGCACTAATTGAGGGATTACTGTATCTGAAATTATCATTATTATTTTCCTCACCTCAACAATATTTCGCTAAGACCTACATGTTGGTATAGATACGTGAATGTTTTGGTGATATGGAATGGCTCTTCTTCTGAACTAAAGTAGTTTCTATCTGAAATAAATGCACTTCATCCCAAGACTTCTTGCACACTTTTTTGGGGAGGAGATATACAAAAGAAGTTGAGTGAGAAATCATGGGTATATAACAACTATCTGCATATATATGAAAAAGGCACATGGCAAGTTGTTAGGAGAAAAGTTGTTCAAAATGGTATAATTATATAGTGTTAAAAGGAATAGTGTATAAAGAACAATACATTCCACCCCAACCTGCTTACCGGGAAGCTGAAATGGCCATTTCTATAGTTGTTCCCCAGAGAAGGGGTTCCAGTTTGTCCTCCCAATTTTCCAAACATGTCATGTGATATCCTTTAAGGGCATACCACACACATACTGTGGAGATTCAGAACCTACACATCCCATTTTTGATAGTACAGCTAAAGCAGTTCTGGAAGTTGGATGCTGATATGGAACAAAATCTGATGAAATGCATTTAGATCAGTGTAATGGCATGTGTGGGTCACTATTAAGGCTAAATGTTATGGGATGAAGGTAGGATGCTCTCTGTGCTGACAACATCTCTAAGAATATCTTCTCCCACAGCATGTCCCCAGCTCTTTCTCTTCACTTCTGAGATACTATAATAAGATGGTAAACCGAAACAGATATAGTGTCAATGCAGTTAAAAAACTAATCTCTCTCTCTCAAGAAATCTCCTCCCAAAAAAAAAAAGTTTAAAAAAATCTCTTCACCCATTCAATTCAGCATTCATTGTATAAACACCAACTTAAATTATGTGCACTATCACTTGCAGACATTCAAACCTTACCTCCTGTTTTTGACCAAACCCCAAATTACTTCTGCAACAATAGCCTCATCTTAACTATCCAAACTGTATGATGCCTTCTGCCAAAGAGATGCTTTTGGGTGACCAATATTCCTTGCCAGAGGATGGCCTAAACCTCTTTTTGACCTTCTATGGCTTTATTCTTTCAATTCTTATCCACAAAGCTTGATTTCTTATAATCCAACTACCCTAACAGTAAAGTCTTCCTTAGTGACTTTAGTGTTCCCAACTACAACTTTATGTTGAGCCAATACGTGAGAGGTTGATTAATCAACCTACAATATGTTAGTACTGTGTATGAGTAGTGAGTTGGGAAATGAGGAAACTTGCTTATATTTGATTAAAAGCCTGCATATTGTATACCTTGGAAAACACATAAGGGGAAGACTGTTCCACAATAATGCAGTAGCAGGGATGGAGGAGGAAAACTCCTCCATCTGCGAGTTTTAAGGTGTACTGTGAATGGATGTTGGCAAGCAGCTGCACATGTTCTAACAGACTTGTGCAGTGAGTGGGGGGAATTATTGACGCCAGCAGTACTGAATAACAGCAGTATGGCTATCAGGGATGTTATAGCTTAAATTGTTGTTTAAATGTTCAGGATTAAGGACGATCTCCCTTGGATTCCACTATCTTTCTTTCAAATATATATATATATATATATATTTTTTTTTTTTTTTTTTTTTTTTGCACAGTCTTGGCACATCTTTTGGAGAACCGGGTTAAGAGATGGCAGTTCAGAGTAGTGTGGGGAATGTATGTTTCCATGCCAGTAAGGAATACTTTGATGATATGTTCAGTGCATGTCTGGGTTGGATGGGCATAAACATTAATCCAGCCATGGAAATGGAACATAGAAATCATGGAGGCTGTCCCACTTGGCACTGTTATAATACCAAACTACTTTTGTATGGGAGTGGCTGTGTAAGTGTTGTTGAATGGGGAAAAGTTGAGCACTAGATTGTGATCAGAATTACCTAGGGTACCCCACTACATTCCATGTGTATTTGTAAGGGTCACTGGTGAGGAAGAGTTCTAGGGTGTTTGGGGAGTGGTTAAGGTTATCTGGTATTCCAGTCGGCATGTGAACAATTTGGGGAAGGTCATTGGTGATGGCAAACATTTCAGCATCTCTGCCTGCTAGATTTGTACAACTGGAGGAGGAAAGCCAGTTGGTAATGTGGACATTAAAATCTCCTAGAAGTATGATTTCGCAGTTAGGGAAGTGGGACTGGAGAAAATCAGTTTTTAAGGAGAGGAAATTAAAGAGCTCAGAGTGGTTGGTGGCATTAGGGGAAGTGATAGAGACAGAAAATGAATCTGACTGAGTGGGGAAGGAAGATTTTCAACCAAAGAAGGTCAAAGTTGAGCAATTCTAGGTTAGGTGCTCTCTGGCAAGGTATGTCAGAGCAGATACATGTGCAGAATTGGGATGAGAGGAGTCAAAGAATGTGTAGTTTGGAAAGTTGAGATGAATAGATAGCTGGGAAAAGGTGGGATTTGGTAGACTGAAGATGGAAGTGGACATTAAGGTTGGAGTTGAGGCCAGATGTTTGTAAAGTGGATATACAAGGCTCTGTGGGACATATATTTGACTGCAAGGGTCTTGCACATTTCCTATGAAGTGCCTGCATACTGGTTTCCATGGTGGCAACTAGTGGCATCACTTGATTTGTGCACTAATTCTCCTTGTTTGTAGTCTATGACCCAGCTGTTGTCTTCATTTTGGCATTTTTCTTCAGGTTGTTTTCGAAGTTGACACCCTTGTTCTCCCTCTGGGCAAAGTTAAGTCAGGTCAAGCACATATGTGCGATTGGGGGGGGTAAGTGTCCTTGAACTTGTTATTAATCACTGTTATTAGTTTAGATGTGCTTGTCACTGTGTCACAAGTCACTTTCACAAGGTGTGGAAAGTTCATTTCATCTTTTCTTTTATTTGTGGGTCCAAAATGTTTGTTGACAGGCAGGGATGCACTTGCGTTGTGGTGCTGATCGTTGAGTAGTTCAAGCTTAGCTTCCAGCATTTGGATTTTGGAAGAGAAAGTTTTGTTCATAGTGTTAAGGTACCATTTGAGGTTGACTCATTTACCTAAGTTCAGAAGCTACTTTACAGAAGGGCTGGTTGAGGTTAATAAATAGTTTGTGCCGATTCCTCTATTTTTGCGCAATCCAATGCACTAGTCTAATATCCAACTCCATCTGCTCTAGTCTGACTATCAATTTATGTGGTAATTATCAAAAGCCTTTGCAAAATTTAAGTACACCATTGTGTATCCATCTGCCTCGTCCAATGCAGCTGTCACCTTATTGTAATAAGTAACTAAAGATTACTAAAACATGACCTCCCTTTGGCAAATATATGCTTTCCATCAAAGATAATACCACTGTTGTCAATCCAATACTGGATCCTGGTTCTCGCTAGCCTCTCCAACACTTTAACCCAACATGTATTTCAAAATACATGGTGATACATCATCAAGTCCGACAGCCTTATTCACATCAAGTTTATTCAATTCCCCATATACCTCTTGCTCACTCACAGTTCATGGTGAAATGAATTGGAATATAGTGGTGAGAGTTAATAACGAAATAAGTCTAGCAGAGGTTGAAGAATTTTGCGTTAAAAAAGAAGAATGGAAAATCACCTGACATAGATGGTTTGCCTGTTAACTGATCAGAGCTTCTAATCAGAACTTCTGATAGTATGGTTATGTGACAGATCTTTCTCCAGACTGATTTGGAGAAAGAAGATGAACATGATGATTTGACCAAGGAAATTATCATTCCAATATATGAAGGATGCTCAAGGAAGGGGATGGGGGGTATAGTAATTATAGAGGAATAACATTATTGTGTCAGTGTGAAAAGATTTATGAAAAGTAATGGCAAAAAAAAGAATAAGAGATATAATAGAAGGTCTAAGAGAAGAGCAATTTGGTTTTTGGAAAAGGGCGATCAACTGTTGCTGATTTCTGATGCAAGAGAAATGATAGAAAGACACTGAAAATTTGGAAAAAGTCTGTTTGTGACATTTCTTGAGCTGGAAAAAACCATTAATTCGGTGTAATGGGAAAAAAAAATCAGGGAAAGTTTGGAAAAGAGAGAGGCACAGAAGAAGAAATAGTTGATGTATGTTAAGTCTAAGATGTGTGAAGACTAAATTTGGTAATTCAGAGTGGTTTACACTCAAAACTGGACTGTGACAAGGAAGTGTGCAGGGAAAAACAGCTGTGTTCAGATGATGTGATGGTTTGGACACATTCAAAAGAACTTAAAATAAAAAAAAAATGGACAAATGGAATAGTGTGACACAGAACTATGGATTACATATTAATAGTAGGAAGAATGAGCGTATGGTTTTAAATCATACTGGAAATGTAAACATTAACGCTGTTACACTCAATGGGCTAGATTTGAATAGTGAAAACTTCAAATATCTCAGAAGTATACATTCCAATGATGAAAGTTGAGACCAAAAGATAATGAGGAGGATTTCACTAGGTCAAAACTTTTTTCTTTTAAACAGCGTAAGTAGTCTATTTTGGGACAGTGAGGTCTCACTAAGTGCAAGCTTCTGATTAACAAAAGTTACATTTTGTCCATGGTATGTGAAGGTGTGATGAAGCACAATATATACTCCTCTCTCCCACTCAGATGCCAAGCTCACCTTCTCGTGGTCTAACCTGTTATAAAAGTACAAATGAACCACAAGTACAAATAACCAAATTTGCTACCTAATGCCTCTGAACTTACTCATTGAAAAGCTAGTGACCTATCCTAGGGAAATTTAAGTCTCAGGAAAATTCAAATAATTATTTGAAATCAGGTCATTCTTTTTGAAACACCCTGTACTTTCAAGTCTCAGCCAAAGAAAAGCCAAATGAACTATCACAAAAATGACCGTGATTCAGGAAAAGGTAAACAAAACTGGAAGAAGGAATATATAATGAAAAGCACAACTTGTAATACATAAGGAACATTGCACACAAGTGAAGAATTTGATAAATAACTAAACCAAGTCAATGTAATGAAATGTACAGTAGCAGAAACAAGGAAAAAGCAAAATGGTACCAAAGAAACAAATAGCTATATACAATATGTAGTGGAGTAAAAAAAAAAAAAAAAAAGCAAAGGCAAGTATAATAAAAAGATACATAAATCTATGAAGATTATTTTATATTATAATAACTGGGCTGAAAGACTAACAGAAATTACGCTCGAAATATTAAGAGGGTGACATAATAATCAGGGCATATGCACCAGAAGAGGGGAAAGAAGACAGTAAAACAAATAAAAAAGACTATTTACTACTACCAAGGGATTTAACTGCTAGAATAGGGAACAGGAAATACAGAACAAATAGTGATACACACAAATTGCGATATTTTGTCATTAATAATATGAGAATAATGAATTCAGTAGTTGAACATAAAGAAATACATAAATATACATGGTCAGCCACAGGATATAAGTCTATCACAAATTTTAAATTAGCTCAGTTAATACTAGATGTAAGAGTATATCGAGGTTTTGAATTAAACTGTGATCAATATATGGTATTGGCAAAAATTTGATTTAAACAATAATGGCTAAAAATAAACTAAGTGGTAAATAATGCTGGACTGGTTGGCCGAGTGGTTAGCATATCTGCTTTCCAGCTAAAAGGCTGCAAGTTCGAATCCCACTGTGGGCACGGATGTTTGTGATTGTCTGTGAAAATTCTGGTGGTGGGTGGTAGAGGCATTGATGTAGTTGTGGTTTGTTGTAGTTGGTGGATTGAGTGGTGGAGACAGAGTTGTAGAGTAGGTGCCCTCCCACGATGTGTCCTTGGACTCCCAGGAGGTGTCACATAGTAATAATAACAACAATCAACCAAGTTATAAAATTTCTTCATTACAAGATCCCTATACTAGGCAACAATATCAGAAATGCACAGATATAAGAACAGAAACAAATTAAAACACAAAGCTTAGGAATAAAGAGTATACATAGAATAGAAAAAAAAGGACTATGAAACTGGTACAAAGAAAGAGAAAAGATGATAAAACCAGAGTTACAGAAATGACTAAATTTCAAGATAGTAGAAGCAAAAAATAAAGTAGAAAAGAAGCAATAGAATTGCAAAATGAGAAGTAAGGAAAAGAGAGAGAGAACAATTTTGTAATTGAACTAGAAAAGGATATGTCTAAGCCACAACTAAAAACCTATAAAATAATAAAATACATGAACAAAGAAATAAAATAAAATACAAACACACACACACACACACACACACACAAACAAAAAAAAAAAAAAAAAGATTTAGAAAAATGGGTAACTTATTTCCAAAATCTCTGGACTGATGATAATAAAGAAGTAAAATTTTATACAACAAAGAATGATTTAATAGAAAATATTTTAATCTCAGAACTAAAAAATACAATAAGATGAAAAATAAACATGTACAAAAATGCAGATGAAAAAATTTAATTAAAGACTTCTGAAAGTCTTTAACATGGTCTGGACTTCTGGAAAAACTCCAAACTCTTGGAAAAGATCAGTTATAAAAAAGGAAATAAGGATGACTGCAATAACTATAGGGGAAGTAGTCTGATAAATGCAGAGTACAAAATATATGCAGGAATAGTAAAAGTAAAACTAAACAGTATTGTAGAGAGCAAACTACTAGAACAGAATGAATTCCAAAATCTTGCATAGACTGCCACTGGTTGGTGAGAGTAATCATGAGCCACTTGTTTGGAAAGTGGTAACACAAGAAAAGGTTACTGTCAAAAAATGATATACAGTATGTGGAATTATAAAGTTGGGAAGCTCTGTATTTAACTGGCATCAATCAGTTGGGTAAATAAGCCATGTAGAAAAGATGTTGACAATGAATAGGAATTCATAAAGCAGTATTTGACAAAAGCAGTGTATAACTGCATACCAAGAGTTAAGCATATGAATAAAGTAGGAGTGAAACAGATGAACAATAACCAAGTAAGCTGTGTTGGAAAAGAAAATGTTACAGAGGAGATACAAGACAGTTGGTGGTGATCAGATCCATGAGTATAAAATGCAAGATAGGAAAGTGAGAGCACAGTAAGGAAAGAAAAGGTGCATTATGAAAAAAGACTGACTAGTCAGGAAAAACGATAATTCAAGGGAATTCTGCTATATGGCAAGCAAGAGGAAGAATAATTACGGCAGTTTGATACTGGTGGTTAGTCGTGGTAACAGAGTGACGACTACAAAGGATATACTGCAATTACTGAATGAACACTTTGTCAGTGTATATCATGCTTGTGTAAGCAAGAATTCGAAGTGAAAGAATCAGAAGTATATCTGGTATTAATAGGGTTAGATGTTAATAAAGCTGTGGGAATGGATGACGCAGCACCACATATTTTTAAGAAATGTGCTGAGCAGTTGGCTATGTCCCCCCCTCCACACCCTCCAGGATTGAGTAAAAATATCCCACAAATTATACTGTATTTACTCGAATATAACTTGCCCTCGCATCCTTGATTTTACTTTATGAAAAAAAAAGAAAATAAAAAGTTTTGCATATACCTCGCACACAAAAAAAAGTTTAAACGCGTTCACGTCGGGGCGACAGTAACTCACTCCCCAACAAGAACAACAAGTAGTTTTATTGTATCATTGAATATGGTACAGAGACATTTGCAATCTGTATAATATATTTTTCAACATATAGTGCAATTACAGACAACTGGGATAAAAACGGAACTAACTAATGAATCACATGTTCCCTCCCACAGAAATTATGCTGTATAGACTCAAGCAAAACCATATGTTGCACTGGCAAACACAGTATCCAACTAAAAACTATTGTCCAATTTTTCAATTACATGAAATAAGCGTTTGTTTGATTGCATTTTGAAATTTTTGATGTCATTAAGACAGATCACAAAGACTAACGTCAAACAAAATTCTACTGTGAATTCAAACATGCCATGTAATGTGTGCAATAAAAATTCAACCGAAAGGTTGAAACTTAGTATGAGTTGAGCCTGCCCGTGCGATGCAGAAGCAGTACACAAATGGTAATGAGAAGTTCCAATGGAATGATAAATGGGCAAAACACCACCCTGTCTTTAATGTGTTAAAACTAACAAATATATAATGAATATTGTTATGGCAGTTTCAGATATTATGGAATTTGATTGAAGATAATTAGCACTTCAACTCAACAATTACTAGTTTGCTTTGTCGTTTGATCACATGATCTTTTGTTAATACTGCACCAATCTTCATAGCTGCTCTATCTCTACTGGACTACCATTGCTGTCCATTTAGAGCTCTGCTTTCACTTCTCATTAGCCATTCGAAAAGGATTGTTCATTGCATATATCAAGTCTTGTAAATTACTGGTTATTTTTGCTATAAATAATGAGAAAGAAGATGATGCTATTTGAGTAAATGACTTTGACAATGCACATAAAGAAACCGCTCTCAAGGTTGAAAGTAGCGATAGTGAATAGGAGATTCATAGTAAGTCATACCCATTTTCAGTTTTTGTCCTGAAAACTTTAGTTTTCGAAAATCCCCGCATATATCTCGCACCACGATTTTTTAGCTTTAATTTTGGGGAAAAAAGTGCGAGTTATATTCGGGTAAATACGGTAACTGTAAACGTGATTGAAATATGTAACCTTACACCCTCAACTATGGGATGCTTTGTCTGTCTTAAAATTTTATTACAGGTTGGCCAGTTTCGGCCATGGCGGGATAACCATAGAACACGTTTCATCTACTGCAGCAAGAAAACAAGTGTTCCTATTTTTGGTTCATCTTTTTCTGATCTGTGAAAAAAATGTTCATTACTGTTGTGAACAGCAACCAGTTCGTTTGCCCTCTGTCTAGTGAGTCACTGAGTAAAGTGTGAATTGTAAATTTATAGTGAAACAAATTTTAAAAGAAAAATACATTTTTAAAAGGTAAGTATGTAATTTAATATTATTTTACTTGTTAGTTTTATGATTTTTTTTGCTTTCAAGAAATAATTTAATATAGGATTTTGGGATTAATTACCATATTTTTCCGTGTACAAGACGAACCCAAAATAAGAAATCAATATTTTAAACATAAAACAGAACACGTTTGTTTTTTTTTTAAATATTCAAAGTATATTTAGTAATTAGGTAACATTTTTAAGATACATACTAAGATGCATTTTCTGGGCTAACTTGGCCATGTTCTCATGGCCACCCCTTCTCTTCTCATGAAGTTGAAGCACCATTTTTGCCTTTCCTGTGAAATCAAGAATGTTCATTTCTCTTGCAAATCTTTTTGCCTCAAATTGAATAAGCTTGATTGACACACATATTCCCATTCCATAATCTGGTTTTCCTCTTAAGGCCCTCTTCTTTTCTGGCATCTTGAGTAGTAGTAGTTCTTATTTTCTCCACTGTCTAACACTTACTAGGAGGAGGTCCAAACTATCTCTCTGAAGTTTTATTTTCATGTTCTTTTGCGTAATTGATGACTTTTAACTTGAATTTTGAAGAATATGACAATCGTTTTTTATTTTTGGACATTTTTGTGGGCTGGTGCTCAAAATATTGTCAATGCATTAACTTACCCCACCAACGAGTTGCAGACGTATGAATGCTTTCAGAGTTGATTGATTTATTCAGAATCAGCCGTTTATGACGTCAATTGACAGAGGCCTGTTCGTGGAGACAACGTACCAGCAGTTTTGCCACAACAACAACGGGTCTCTCGACCAATTACCCCCCTCCCCCATTTTTTTGTCTTAAAATTTTAGAAAAAAGTATAGTCTCATACATGGAAAAATAAGGTAATCAATTGATTTTTAATAAAATATGCCGATCAAGTTTTTTTATTTATGAAATTGTGCTAAAAACTGTATTAATTCCAAATATTTTTTCCCAAGAATTAAAGATCATTAAGATCGATGTAAAATGAAAATAACGTATTAATAGTTTTATTCTAAAACAATATTTTCTTATTTGTGTTTCCCCTCTTTCAGAATGAATTCTATTCTTTCAGAATGGATATAAGGAATTATTTTTCTTCCCTAGAAAAAAAAAATGCAAAAATACAAAAAACAGAAACTGAGCAGGAAAAATGTATGCCTTCAGATATACAAGTTGATCCAATTCCTGGAACACAGATTCAAAATGCTTTTGACGAGTCAATTTCATCAAATAATTTATTAGAATATGATAATGGTTCTTACGTTATAGTTTCCTATAACATCAACTTTAAAATTCGAGATCCTTTCTAATACTTATGTTTCCAACAAGGACTATGATTTCAAAAAAGATTCTTCTGGAAAGAGACAGTTTAGATTTGCTTGGTTAGAGAAATACTCACTATGGTTGTGTTATTCAAAATTACAAAAAAGTGCATTTTGTTTCTACCAAAAGTACATCGGGGCTGTCAAGGCACATTCATAAAAACTCCATTTATTATTATTATTATTATTATGTGACACTTCCAGGGAGTCACAAGACTCATCGGGGGGAGGGCATCCACTGCACAACTCTCCATCTCCACCACTAATATTTTCACAGACAATCACAAACATCCATGCTCACAGCGGGATTCAAACCTACAGCCTTTTGGCTGGAGAGCGGGTACGCTAACCACTTGGCCAACCAGGCTGGCATTTATGAAATATAAAGATTTTAACCAAGCTGCCAGAAATCACGTCATCTCAATGGCACAAAAAAGATGCACAGAATTTTAACAATCCACAAACATCCAGAAAAAGATATAATTTGTCAAATTCATAAATCAGTACAAAATACTATAGTCCAATAGTATTAAATTAGGTTCTATTTTATCATTCGTTGTATTTTGTGCCACACATGATTTGCTGTTACAGAGGAAAAGAAGCAATTCTGGAAATTTACATGATGTAAGAACTGAACATTAACCAACAGAACTTTGTGAATTGGAAATACGAGAAAGCACTGTATCTTCTGTAAATAAATCTATTGGATTTTCAATCTTAGTTGACGAACCACAGATATTGCTGGAATAGAACAGCTTTCACTTGGCATTAGGTTTGTTGACGAAAATAAAAATATAAGAGAAGAATTCTTAAGATTTACAAAACTATGATATGGATGCGAAAAGTATTAGTTCTGCTATTTTAAATAAATGTACTGAATATGGTTTGAACATGAACAAATTAATTGGACAAGGATACAATGGCTGTGTAAGTATGAAAGAAAGGAAGTGGTGTTCGAGCCCAGATAAAAAAATATATATTCAAAAGCCACTTATGTACATTGTGCTTCTCACAGATTAAACCTAGTTGTGAATGATTTAAACATTGTACCAGAAGTTTGTCAGACAATAGAAATTATAAAATCTATAGTACAATTTTTTAGAGAAAGTCCAAAATGAAGAGTCATGTTGCCAACGATTCCTTTACTTTCAAAAACCAGATGGACTTTGAAATATCGAAGTATATCGGTTTTTTCCAAAGAATTTTCAACTTATTTTCAATAAATTAGAAGAAATGTCTATGAACTGGACAGGATCAACACATCGCTTAGTAACATCACGCAGTACTTCAATGTCTATTATTTGTTTAAATATAATATCAAAATATTCTGCTATTCTCAAACCAATAACCCAAGCATTACAAGCCATAGATGTTAATTTACTAGCCGCTCACCAACATATTGAGAACTTACTTAAAATATTTGCATTTCATAGTGAAAAATTTTAAGAGATTCATAAACTTTCACTAGATATGGCTGAAAAATTAACAATAAAAATATACCTAGACGATGTTCCATACAGAAATATAGATACAATTATCCTGGAATTACATCTGAAGACAATCAATATTTATCCCATACTTAGATTCTTTAATTTCATCCTTAAAATCAAGATTTTCCTTGGATAACGAAATAGCATTTTCAGTTTCATCCCAAGAATATTCTAAAAATAGATAAAATAAAGTTCCAAAACAACGTCAAAAGAGTAAGCGAAAAATACAATTTACAATATTTAGAAAAAGAAGCAACAATGTGGTATGAAAAATGGACAAATTTTCCTTCGACTGTTATTCCCCAAACTTTACCAGAAGTTTTGAAACATTGACTATTTCCCTTCTATTAATTCAGCAATAACTATTGGTATGACATTATCTGTTACGACCTGTACCATTGAAAGAAGTTTCAGCACCTTGAGACTTGCTGAAAGACACTGTTAAGGTCTACTATCTCAGAAATGCACTTGTCAGGTTTATGTATGATTAGTGCACACAGGAAGAAACTAGAAGAGGTAAAGAAGAAATTTATTGAAAATGTCATCAATAAGTTTGCAAGAGGTAGACGGAGAATTCAATTCTTATACGATACATGATTATTGAAATTATTATCTGTCTATCTACCTACCTACCTACCTATCTATATATATATATATATATATATATTAATTCTTGTTTCCTTTATATTGTAAATTTATACACTTTATAATTCTATTTTTTTTTTACCACCGACTTTAATTCAATAATAAAATTAGACTGGGATATACTGCCTGAAGATTTTATTAACAAATTTCACCAACTTGGCTGTTGGCTTCGTCTGGGCATACATAAGGTGATAAAAAAACAACTTAAAACAGGTCGAGAAAGAAACATAAACGAGCACTAAACGTTATACAAATTCAAAAGACGTGTTACATCAAATACATGGATCATGTGTGATGTCATTTGCAGCGAAGTTCAAGTCTGGTGTGCTAAGTGATCTTATGAGGGTCTTCCATATGTCAGTAAGGATTATCCCTTGATTCCTATTGAGGCTTCCTTTTGAATGGATTACCATAGTAGCTTCTTTGAGGTTTTGGTTACGTAAGTCGTCTAAATATGGCATAGAACTTTTGTCCCATTCAATGTTGTGATCGTATTCGAGAAATGAAGGGCTAACCCAGAATTATCTTTTCTGTTATTATTAACGTCTCCGATGTGTTCTTTTTTGTTATTTCCAAACTTCAGGAAGTTCGTCCTACGTAATTTAAACCACATGAACAAAGGGTGTTGTAAACACCAGGATGTTTGAAGAAAGCATTGTTATCCTTTGGTGATCTTAACAAGTTGTGGACTGTCTTAATTGGTTTGAAAGTTACTCTTATTTTATATGGTTTGAGAAGTGTTGCAATCTTCTGTGAGACTGTCCCAGCATAGCATAAGAAATGGCAATAGAAGATTTGTATTGAGTTTCTTTGGATTGCTGTTGGGAGGAGTTGGAAAAAAGTATCTTTTGAATTAATTTTTTTGGATAACCGTTGTCTTTCAGGGTTTCTGATATGTGATTTAAATTAATCCTCGAGAGTTTTCTCTTTTGTTATGATGCGAGTAGCTCTATTTGAAGAAAAACAAAAGAATATCATCCTAAAGGTGGACAAAGGAAACTCAACAGTCATCTTAAACACAAGAGATTACATGACAAAGATCATGGAGTTACTCTTGGACATATCCACTTACTGTGTATTAGATTTGGACCCCACATGGATGAACCATAATGAAACAAATAACCTTTTATGCAACATGGACAGTTGGCCAACAGACCTAAAACAGAAATGAGAAACTTGGCATCTTTAACCACATGTTAAAGATGCCAAGCTATTTCCCAAGTAAGCAAACAGACCATTAAGTCAAGTTTGCGCATGTATTGCAAGTCTAGGTGATCCGTAAAGTAGTACAAGTCTAGGCAACTCGTGGTAAGAGGTGGAATAAGCTCTGATCACTATTCTTAATATTTACCCTTAATGCAAAGCACATCTCCTTGAGGAGATGTATGATGCTATGCATTAAAGGCAATGGCCTTTACTGGCCTAATGGATTACATTACTGGTAAGTTCTCTGCACTCCTGATGTATATGATTATTTTTATTGCTCATTCTACGCTGCCTCCACAATGCCTTCAAGCCTGCATGCCTTGTTACATTCTGATACACTTGTAATAAACAGCATTTTTTTTTAGGTCTATAACCATAGTTAGCGCCTCCATAGTGCGATTGGAAGTATGACGGTACACTACACCCTTCGATTAGAAAAGGCTTAAGTTTGATTCTCGTCGTGACGGGAGGAATCTTTATATGGAATTTTTTCAATCAATTTGTTATGATGCGAGTAGCTCTATTTGAAGAAAAACAAAAGAATATCATCCTAAAGGTGGACAAAGGAAACTCAACAGTCATCTTAAACACAAGAGATTACATGACAAAGATCATGGAGTTACTCTTGGACATATCCACTTACTGTGTATTAGATTTGGACCCCACATGGATGAACCATAATGAAACAAATAACCTTTTATGCAACATGGACAGTTGGCCAACAGACCTAAAACAGAAATGAGAAACTTGGCATCTTTAACCACATGTTAAAGATGCCAAGCTATTTCCCAAGTAAGCAAATAGACCATTAAGTCAAGTTTGCGCATGTATTGCAAGTCTAGGTGATCCGTAAAGTAGTACAAGTCTAGGCAACTCGTGGTAAGAGGTGGAATAAGCTCTGATCACTATTCTTAATATTTACCCTTAATGCAAAGCACATCTCCTTGAGGAGATGTATGATGCTATGCATTAAAGGCAATGGCCTTTACTGGCCTAATGGATTACATTACTGGTAAGTTCTCTGCACTCCTGATGTATATGATTATTTTTATTGCTCATTCTACGCTGCCTCCACAATGCCTTCAAGCCTGCATGCCTTGTTACATTCTGATACACTTGTAATAAACAGCATTTTTTTTTTAGGTCTATAACCATAGTTAGCGCCTCCATAGTGCGATTGGAAGTATGACGGTACACTACACCCTTCGATTAGAAAAGGCTTAAGTTTGATTCTCGTCGTGACGGGAGGAATTTTTATATGGAATTTTTTCAATCAAAGGTGAGTTAGCCGATCTCATATGGAGGGCAGGTTTTTTCCCCCCCCCCGGAAACTCAGGTTTTTCATCCCGCATACAGACAAATCGGCCCTTCAGAACACACGTAGTTTACAGACAAAAAATACTAGTTGTGGTGGGAGATGGCGTTGATGTAGATGACTGGTAGTAGAGGTTCGGTGTAGTGGTGAAGACTGAGAGCTGTGCAGCAGATATCTTCCCGCAATGAGTCTACAGACTCCTTGAAGGTGTCACGAATAATAATAATAATAACCAGATATATTCATGCAAGGAGCCTGTGTAGCTCAGTGGATGTGGCGTTTGCACACCACCGTGCTAGGCCGCACGAAGGAAGTCTTGGTTTCGAGTCTAGTCGGCGACTAGAGGAAATTTATCTAAGCCTTTTTTCGACCGGTTCCCGAGTTAGTCGATCTCTGGCACGGGCAAGCAGGTTTTTCCTCCCGGAAACTCGGGTTTTTCGTCCTGTAAACTCAAGAAAATCGACCGTAGAACCCACATTATTTCAGACATTAAATATATTGTGTTAGGATTAGAAACCACGAGATGGCGGCACATTTGAGCCGTCTCTCTTCACTGCGTATTGCTTAATTAGTGATAGCCTTGGGCCATCTGTCTCTGACTGGGTACCAGTGGAGATTGAACTGCCCACTCAGTCTCCAAAAAGTTAGATAGGGCTAAATGGCCTCGCCTACTCCGTATATACGGGAATAAAAAGGCGTTAGCTGATTATATTCATGCAATTACTTGGGCTTATAACTTCACATCTATCCCTGCTTGCTCAACTTTATAACACCACTTCTCACCTTACAATCCATTGCTATGCTGACTATCCCATACATACATACTTCCAACAACCACTCCTCTCATACTATTCCCATGACTGCCTGTTCTCCCATCCTCATCTCTCACACCACTCATCTCTCCATTCACAATCACTTCAGTTTCAGTTGTTCCACTCTCATGCTCTTTTACATCCTCTGAGCTCTTGTTCAGATCACTCATTACACTCCCTTATAGCAGTGGTCACTTCGTTAACTCAAACCAAGTCCAATTATATGCAATCCACTTTTACACGATTTCATCCATCCCTCGAATGCATCCTACACATTAACAAACTACACTGTGCCTCAGCAACACACCACCTTTCCTACCATTGTCTTTCGTTCTACTCAACAACCTCCTGATATACAATCGTAACATTCTCTGTCTAACCAAATCATCACTTGCTCATTTAGTCCTCATATCCAAAGCATCAATATCATGTTCTCCACCCCACCCCCTCACCACCACTCACATTCCACAATTACCATATTTTTAACAATGGAACATTTTTTTTAATAACAGAAAGAAGGAAAAAAAAAAAAAGGTGATGACTGACTGGAGTCATTCATCACTTCTTTTTCTACTTTCTTTCATTCTATTCTTTCAACTGTATCTAACAAACTCCTAATCTCACTGTGCACATGCATCCTGCTTCCCGTCTTGTTCAACTTATGCTTCAAATCCTACATTTCTTTCATTCACACTGGCACTCATATTACAGCAAATCTCATTTTTCTTTGTATTGACAATCACTTGCTTTTCTTCCAGGCATGCTCTCTTTCATTCTTGCAATCACACTGCCTTTTGTTTTGTCAATGTCTATTGTACTTACTATTTTCTCACTTTGTCTTACAGAGGAAATGTCTCAGTAGCACAATTGGAAGAACGACGGTTGTTGCGCCTCGAATGGAAAAGGCCCAAGTTTGATTCTTGTCATGATGAGAAGAATCTTAATATGGGTTTTTTCAATGGAAGGTGAATTAGTCAATCTCATATGGAGGTAGCAAGGTTTTTTTCTCCCAGAAACTCGGGTTTTTCATTGTGCACCAGACAAATCGGCCTTCAGTACACATGCAATTGACAGACAAAAAATACTGGTGGCAGTGGGCAGTAGATGGCATTGGTGTAGATATTGGTAGTGGCAGTTTGCTGCATTTGGTGGAGACAGAGTTGTAGAATAGGTGCCCTTCCTCGATGAGTCTCTGGACTCCTTGAAGGCATCATGTAATAATAATAATAACACTGACACAATCTTATACTGTTCACTGACAATCATTCATTATAAATTTATTTCTCATTCTGTACCCCAATTTACTGATACCACACAGTTCATCAAAATATTACATCTGATGCAGATCCATACCCTCACTTATCCTCCAGAGTTCACTATAAATACATACTGCACTCATAACAATGAACAGTCCTAGAGAAATCAATTTGATTCTATTTGATCTATGTGAGAAATCTATTCACTACATTTGATTTTCATGCTTCATATTCTTTAACAATGTCCTAGTGATTGAAAAGATACATAAACAGTGGAAAGAAAAAATGATAATTATAATTCCTAAGAAAGGAGATCATTTCACTAGATGTGGGAATTGGAAGAGAATTAACCTACTCACCGTACCTGTAAAAATTTTCTGTAGAATACTGATAAATAGGATTAAAAATGAAGTACAATGGATATTAAAGCATGAACATGCTGGTTTTAGAACAGGTGGTAGTACTCTGCACACATTTTTACCTAAATTTTATACATTTTGCTAACGCATTTGACAGTATTGGCAGAGAAACATGGTTAATTATTAAAGTTATGGAATTCCTGACAAATATGTGAGAATAATGCTGGCATAGCAGTTAGTGTATCCACTCTCCAGCCAAAAGGCTGTGGGTTCGAATCCCACCATGGGCATGGATGTTTGTGATTGCCTGTGAAAATACTAGTGGTGGTGGACAGTAGATTCCGTTAGTGTAGTTCCGGTTCGTTGTAGATGGTGGACTGTGTGGTGGAGACAGAGTTGTAGAGTAAGCCCTCTCTCGGTGACTCTTTGGACTATAATAAATTTAGTTTAATCCTTTATCCAAGTGTAAGCAAACAAAGTTTGCACCTGAAGTATCTTCAGGACTGAGGCAACTCGTGGTAAAGAATTAAACTAAATTTATTATAGTCTAACCAAGTGGGAAAAAAACTTCCAACGTCTTTCTCTAAATCCAAATTAATTTAATAATAAGGTGAGACACATTTTGGCAACTTGTATAGGTAAATATGACTTCTCCATTGCTTCCACCTTAGTATCACCACCACTGGGTCTGGCTCCACATTGACGAGACCTCAATAAAGGTCGAAACCGGTGGGTAGTGGTCCTTCCCTTAATGCATAGCATTATACATGTCTGCAAGGACATGTGGTTTGCATTATGAGAGATACTAAGACAATGAGTGATGAGAGCTTGGCCCACCTTTACCACGAGTTGCCTCAGTCCTGAAAATACTTCTGGCGCAAACTTTGTTTGCTTACACTTGGATAAAGGATTAAACTAAACTTATTATAGTCTAACCAAGTGGGGAAAAACTTCCAAGAGTCTTTGGACTCTCTGGAGGTGTCATGTAATAATAATCAAAGAAATGTATAATGGAAATAAAAGTTCATAGCAAACAACATCCAAATGGTTTGAGATATATGGTGTAGGGTAGGGTTGCGTAATGTCTGGGTTATTGTGTTTAATATAGTCATCAATTGGATTATAAGAAAAGTTACAGGTACAAGAAGAAGAATTAAATGGAATCCTATGTCACAGTATTGTTATTATTATTATTACATGACACCTCCAGGGAATCCAAAGACTTATCGAGGGAGGGCACCTATTCTACAACTGTCTTCACCACTCAATCCACCAACGAACTGCAACTACACCAATGCCATCTACCACCCACCACCACTACTACTATTTCTGCAATCATAAACATCCATGCCCACAGCCTTTTGGCTGGGGAGCAGATACGCTAACCACTCGAACAACCAGGTTGGCATGGTTATACTGATGACAAATTTTTGACATCATCAAAATACAATGATATACAAACAAAATCAGATGACGTATATAAAATAGTTGAAATGGTTGGTCTTAAAATATATACGACTAAAACAAAAGTGCTTAAACTAAACAGCAAATGCCACAAAAGGTTCAAAATCAATTGGCATTCTATAGAAGTTAAGAATTTTGCATACTTGGGAGCAAATGTAGATACTGAGGTGGGAATTGAGGGATATAATGCAAAATCTGACAAAAGCTAATACTGCTTGCAGAAAATTAAATACTATATGGAAATCCTCAAAATACCATAATAATACCAAAATAAAGATCTTCAATAGTAATATTAAGGCCATATTATTATGTGGGTCAGAGAATTGAAGCTGAACAAAAAACAGGAAGTTCAATTAAAGTTTTCAGACAAAATGTCTGCATAAAATATTTAAAATATTTTGCCCCAGTATATAAAAAACAATGACTTGTATAAGCGGACTTGTGCAAAAAAAATCATAATCAAATTAAAAAAAAAAAAAAAAAAAAAAAAAAAAAAAAAAAAAAAAAAAAAACGCAGATGGAGATGGAAATGGAATGGGCACATACTGAGAATAGACAGAGGAGCGTTTCATACAGTGCTTTTACGCAGATCCCAGAAGGAAAATGGAAAAGCCTAAATTAACTTGGCAGAGAATGACAGAAAAGGAATGAGGAATGGCTGTCTGGAAGAGCTTCAGAAGTCGAATGACGGCTTAGGACAAGAAAAAATGGTAGCATCTGCTACTAATGGCTCAGTTAAGTAAGTTTGAGCGCGGTTAGTAGTTGGAAGGAGCTCAATCGCGCGATGCTGTTGGCATACTCTCCCTCGATGAGTCTTTGGACTCCCTGGAGGTGTCAAATAATAATAATATTTTTTTTTTTTTCTGGAAGAAACAGATCCCGGCCTTATGTGTCATGAGGCACGAAGACGATAAGTAAATATATTGTGTACCTTGATCTCAAAAAAAAAAAAATTATTTTTAATTGGAAAGGATCTGAGACTATCAGAAAAATAAATAACGTTTGTCAACACCATTCAGGTATATAACCACATCACTCATTATCACATCAGTTCATCCTAGGGATATTATAGCTTGGCTGTTACAGATGGCATACGTCTTGTATCATTTCGAACAGCCTAATTTCAAGCAAAAATGCCCAATTTAAATTAAAACAGAAAATCGCTGACAAGACCTTATTACAGAATTTCAATAAATTGTCTAACTGAAACAGAATCAATTTGCATCATTTCAAAACCAATCTAAAAAAAAAAAAAATTAACAAAACTGATAACTCTCGATAGGGGTTATCAGTTTACATTGTCTACGGATACCTCAAAATTACATAAATATCCTATTAGTGACAGAAGACTTGACTCATTATCTCAGAATGGATGCACTTCACTAATGAAATAATCTAATGATATGTTTCCCGAATGACAGTCAGTGATAACAACGCTAAACTAAAAGAATATATATATATATATTGGCTTATTTAACATTACAGCTGAAAAAAAGAAAATAATTCTGATTTCATAACTAAACACACAAAATGTTGGTTGACACTTCACGCGTGCGATCAGCATCTAACTGAATAAGAAAACCTTGCCTACTTACCATACTAAATGATAACTCAAGAAGATTAATTATCTTTAACAGAAGAGGTCATGAAGAATTAATTTATTTATTCCGTCCATCGGAACCACACTAAACAAACACCACAACTCGTGCTCATACGATGAAATAAAACTAAAATGGGGAAAAAATTATATGTATATATCCGCGCCCTCTTTAATTATATAACTGAACAATACATTATCTTATTACCGACAATTCGGTATCAAGAAATCTGAAAGAATATTCTCAAGAAACTAAAATAAGATAATTTACACTAAGAAAGAAAGCAACAACATAGAAAGCTCGAGTCTGACAAACTACAGTACTCATAATTATTTAAATTGAACATCTGTTCATGATATAATATTTCATCTGCGTTATTCACTTTTCCGCATGGTGGCTTCTTCACTAATGAAGCCTTTTGAGGTAACGACCAGATAGGCCAAAGTTTGTGCGCAAACATTGTCAATTAAACCACTGAACTGCTATACATATATCGAGTGACAACGTTTCAAAGACACTGAATGTGGATAGTGTGGTGTTGATTAATCTAATTAACTGCTGTCCATATTATGTGTCAATGTTTCATAGATCGATGTGGATCATGTGGTGTTGTGTGGTAGAATGGCTTCAACCGATGGATCCCCAAACTCCACGGAGACGTCGTGTAAAAACAAAGGCGATTTTTAATGCCTTTTATTCCCTTATAGGGAGTAGGCCTGGCCATTTTAGCAATATCTAACTTTTGGGGACTGAGTGAGCAGTTCGATCTCCACTGGTAGCCAATCGGGGATAGTTGGCCCAAGACTATCCCTGATTATAAGCGGCATCCGATGCAGATACTGGTAAATAAGTGCTGCCAACTCGTAGTCCCTAACCCGGATCCTAACCGAATATGTTAGCCTGAAATGGGATGGATTCTACGTCGATTTTCTTCGGTTTAGGGATGAGAAACCCAAGTTAACAGGAGAAATAACTGCATACTTATTACAGAGAAAGACTAACTCAAGAATCGGTCAAAGCAAAGCTTAGGGGGCGGGAGGTCCTTTAGTCGAAAACTATGTTTGAAGTTAAATCCCTCTTCCTGTAGTCTAGCACAGAGGATGAAAACACCACTTCCAATGAACTACTACTACAAATAATAATGATATTTTATGTGTCTTTTTTACTTTTGAAAAGCATGGTTTACCGGAAAGTAACCAACGAGCAAGAAATATGAGAACATTGTAGTTCCTATTCTGTACTTTATCCATCACATATAATATCTCTAAGCAGTTTTCCAGAACTCGTAGCTTGAATGCACACACTACACTACAAAATACTACTCCAATCACTAATGTATGTCTGTATGTGCTGTAGTTTACTGATTAGAATTCCATGTCGTGGTATCCTGTCAAATGCTTTTGCAAAGTCCAGCAATATCATTGTAAACCCATTACTTTTAACCAACACAGCTGTCACTGTATTCTAAAATATCAAGAATGTGAATGTATATAATGTAAATTGTAAATAAAAATAAACGTATGTAATGTAAGCGTCTCCGTAGCGCAATTGGAAGAACGACGGTACATTGCGCCCTTCGATTGGAATAGGCCTAAGTTCGATTCTCGTCGCGACGGGAGGAATCTTTATCTGGTCGATTTCAATTCGAAGGTGAGTTAGCCGATCTCATACGGAGGTAGCAGGGTTTTTTCTCCCGGAAACTCGGGTTTTTAATTCCGCATACATAAAAATCGGCCCTTCAGAACACACGCAATTTACAGACAAAAATTACTAGTTGTGGTGGTGTTGGAGGTGGGCGGTAGATGGCGTTGATGGAGATGATTCGTAGTAGCGGTTAGGTGTAGAGACAGTTGTAGATGTCCTCCCACGATGAGTCTTCGGACTCCTTGGAGATATCAGGAATAATAATAATAATAATAATAATGTATGTAAACAAATGCAATGCGTTTATATTTAAGCAAATAGAAAGGAGTTCGTTAGACGACACACACACACACACACACACACACGCCGAGTAAGGCATTCCAGGGTTCGAATGCTTGTTCGTGCTCTTAGTTTTATTTTTTACAAATTCGAGTGCTCAGATGAGAACAATCGTACCTCGGGTCGATCCTATTTTAACACAGATTTTGTGCACTATCGAACATGAAAAGTGAATAAATCTAGCACCGACTGATACATTACAGTGGTCTTTCTCAAAGTATGCAATGCACTCATTATTATGCTACGGGGCGTATCAGTAATTTTTTATTCTAACCTTTTGGTTTGAATACAACTAGTGAGAGTGTATCCATTATCCTGTTACCCTTAAAGAACGTCCATCTCACCATAGGATTAGCTGATATAGCAATGACCAGCACATCCTCAAGGCACACACACACACACACACACACACACACACACACACACACACACACACACACACACACACACACACACACACACACACACACACACACACACACACACACACACACTGTTGCATCTGGGAGGGATAAAGGTCACAAGCAGCAGTTCCCTGAAGTCAATTCAATTCAATGTAAGTATTAGTTATGGGAACAAACAGCAAATCTGAAAGCACATTTTTAGAGAACTGTAGGAGTGGTAGTGTGTAGTGTTCGTTGAGAGATCGTGATATACTCCAGATTTACTTGAATATTACGTAGTTTTGTTTGCTTTGCGTATCTTCGTGTGTCTGTTTGTGGGTTTTTGGTCTTTAAATTTATTAATTTGATGAAGTATGATAGAAGTGAGTATGGCTCCCGTAAAAAGGAAAATGGCGGCTAGTAATAATGGTTCGCCATTTTTATTCAATAACCATAATATAAAGGAGATTATTCAGTGTATTATCTGCGAAATGTACGCTTTCCGGAATGCGGTTGGTGTATGGTTAGTTGATAATAAAGGAGTGAATGTGTGTAGAAAATGTAAGGAAACTGAGGAATTATAGTGTATTTCAGGTCGTGAGTGTGATATTTTTGTCAAACTTCAGAATGAAGAAAATAGTGATATAACGAGAAATGGCGAGGTTGTACTAGAGAACTGTGAGGGCATGAATGTAGAAAGTAAGATTGATAGTATTAATACAGAACAAATTAATGGTTTAACAGAAAATAAAAAAGATGAGATTGATACTATGAGTGAGATCACGTTACTGAGTGGAGCGATACGAAGAGCAAAGCGGCAGCTAGAGCATATGAACAAAAGTCTACTGAATGTACCAGCCAATAATAAAAAGTATGATAGAAAAAAAATGATTGAGTGTGAACTTAAACAAAATGAAGGAGAGAGTGCTGTGTGGAGACTCGTTAGTACGAGGTGTGTTAGTAAAGGAGTTCACAAAATCGTACCAACCTGGAGCGACCATCAAGGACGTAACTGAGCCTATTAGAGAGCAAAAGGAAGGGTGAAAGAAATGATTGTTGTGGCAGGTACGAATTATTTGAAAGGAGATAAAATCGAAATGATAGATGACCTCAATGAATTGTTTGAGGTAGCAAAAGAAAAGAGTGAGAGAATTAGGATGATTAGTCTTTTTCCACGGTATGACAGTGAAGTGTTTAAAAAGAGGGCCATAATTGCAAATGACTTTATGCGTGGGTTATGTATAACGAGGGGTGTGGAATTTGTGGACGTGTGGAGTGAGTTCGATGGGCGAAAGGATCTATATAAGACGGATGGCTTGCATTTGAATAGATTCGATGTAAGGAGACTTAAAAAAAGTGTTGTTGAATGAAGTGGATGTGCAGAATCAAGGAAACTAGATTTATTAAGGGGGGGGGGGAAGATATGCATACCTTAGGGAGGAAGTTGAGTGTATGAATGAGTATAATATGCCCGAGCGAATAAGGACAACAAATCAGAATGGGACAGTTAGTATAAGGCATCAAGGTAGGAATGGGGCTATTTCGGGGTCTGAAATTCATGAACATTAATGCTAGGAGTATTAGGAACAAGAAGGAAGAATATTTGACCATGATTGGCACTTCCAGACCACAGGTTATTGGCATTAGTGAAACATGGCTGACTGTAGATGATATAGCTAGTGGGAATGAATGTGATGGGTATAGTATGTTCAGGAATGACAGGGAGAATAAAATGGGGTGGGAGTATTGTTGATGATAGCTGACGAGCTGCAGCCAAGGAGAATAGAAGTTGAATTGCAGGATAGAGAAAAGAGCATATTTGAGTCCATTTGGTGTGAGATTGTGACTAGCAGAACAAAATATACAATTGGGTGCTGCTATAGACCAGGTGATAGAATAGATGGTGGAGATAGTATGCACAAGCAAATAGAAGAAATGAGTGGAAGGAGGGTAATTATTATACAAGATTTCAACTATGGTCGCATTGATTGGAATGAGGAGAGAACACACGGGAGGAAGGAATTGGATTTTTATGCGGTTATTAAGGGATAACTATCTGCGACAGCATGTAATTAAAAATACTAGGGGTCAGAGAGTGATTGACCTAGTAATTGCATCTCAGGATTTGGCTGTAACAAATATGACCACATTGCAACCACCTGGTGAGAGTGATCATAGGGTCTTGACTTGGGAGGTGGCTAAAGGTGTGGAATTTACAATTAAGACAGGGTACATGTGGAATTCTCGCGCTGGTAAGTAACAAGCTTAGGAGTTTGATTGGTTCAGTGCCATGGCAGGTACAACTGCAAGGGCTAGAAGTTGATAATGCATGGGAGGCAGTTAAGAAGTCTTTGCATGAAGCAATGGCTGAGCATTGGTCACCTAGGTTTCTTCTTGATGGGGAGGAGGTGGAGAGGATCCAGAGGCGAGTGACCAAGATGATAGCAGGTCTGTGGAATGAACCGTATGAGAACAGGTTGAGGATTTGTGGGTTGCAAAAAATTGGTTGATAGGCGGAGGAGGGTAGATATGATTGAGACATTCAAATTACTGAAGGGTTTCTATAAAATTAATTCAGAAGATATTTTTGAGAACAGGGCTGGTTTTGGGAGGACTAGGGGACATCCATGGAAACTGGGCAAAAGTGTGGTTAGTAAAGGTGTTAGAGCTGGGTTTTTTACTTTTAGAGTAGTGAATGAGTGGAATGCGCTCACTGAGTCTGTGGTGGATGCTGTGACAGTGAATGAGTTTAAGGCGAGGTATGATAGATACTGTATGAATGTCAAATAGTTGTGATGAATATGATTTGGGGCCTCCCTCGATGAGTCCAATGACTCCCTGGGGTTGCCCGTAATAATAGTAATAATAGTAATAGTATACCTAGAGTCCGAATAATAAATTAAGTAGGGGTTAAATGGATGAATAACACCATTAAGCTTGAGCTCCAAAAAAAGAAATAACTATGTTGGGAATTTAAGGAGAAGGGTGACAGGCAAGCACATGAACGGTATAAAGCGCAAGCCAGAGGGGCAACGAGTGTGGTAAGAAAAGCAAAAAAGGATTACGAAAGAACATTGCACATGCAGGGTAAAGAGAATCTCAAACAGATTTTTCGATATGTTGCAAGTAAATGAAAAAATGTACATGGCAGAATGATTTTAAAGAATGCCAATGGAAGGGAGATAACTGAATCAGCTGATAAAATTGAGTTATTCAGTGAGCACTTTTCAAGAATATATCATCCAGGTGGTGACATTGCACAAATGAATGAACCAATAGATTATACGGGAATTATGGTGAACGAAGTGGATGTGAGTAGTCTATTGCATAACCTCAATGTCAATACATCTGTGGGATTGGATTGTATACCAGCTCGTGTGGTACGTAAAGCAGCTAAAGAATTGTCAGTAGCCTTGACCATTTTGTTTAATTTGAATCTCGGGTCTGGGTTAATCCCGAGGGGGTGGAAAGAGGAGAAAATAGTTCCACTGCATAAAGGAGGTTCCAAGACTGCTGTTTTAAATTACCGACCGATTAGCATATCAGGAATCGTTGTCAGGGTCTTGGAGAAATTAATCAAGAAAAGAATAAAGGATTGGATAGATGAAAATGGGATATTGTATGGGGGACAACATGGTTTTTTCAAGGGTAGATCATGCCTCAATAACTTGCTCACGTTTTATAACACAGTGATGGCTGAACTGGATAAGGGTAATGGGTTTACAGTGATTCTACTGGACCTTGCAAAGGCCTTTGACAGGACACCACATGGAACTCTAATCAGTAAACTGGAACAGATGGGGATGGATATAGGTTTGGTGAAATGGATAGGAAGGTGGTTGCTGGTGAGATACCAGAGAGAGGTTTTGCAGGAGTTGAGTCCAAAAGATGGCTTGTGACTAGTGGTGGGATGCAGGACAACTTGCAGGACTTGTTCATCAATGATATAGGAAAGGATCTGAGAGGAACTGTTCATTTGTTTGCTGATGATGCAAAGTTGGGTAGAACAATTGTGAGTGCACAGGATGTCAAAATTTTACAGGATGATTTGGATTGTTTTTGAAGACTGGGCTAAGGAAAATGGATATCAATTTAATGTGGCAAAGTGTAAGGTTATGCATTTTGGGGTGAAAAGATTAGCAGCAGTATACCACATTGATGGAATTGTACTCCAGTATATTGACAAGGCCAGGAATTTGGGAGTGTTGGTGGATTGGGAGTTGAAGTTTAGGGGACACATTGCAAAAGTGGCTAAATCAGCTCATGAAATCACTTGGCTTCTGAAAAATACTTTAACAAGCAGAGACAATCAAGTTATTGTTCCTGTATCGAGCCTTGATAAGACCCCATCTAGACTACTGTGCCCAGATATGGGTGCCAGGGTTTCTTCTTGATGGGGAGGAGGTGGAGAGGATCCAGAAGTGAGTGACCAAGATGATAGCTGGTCAATGGAGTGAACCTTATGAGAACAGGTTGAAGATTTGTGGGTTGCAGAAATTGGTTGATAGGCAGAAAAGGGGTGATATGATTGAGACATTCAAATTACTGAAAGATTTCTATAAGATTAATCCAGAAGATATTTTTGAGAATAGGACTGGTGGTGGGAGGACTAGGGGCCATCCATGGAAGCTGGGCAGGAATGTGATTAGCATGGATGTTAAAGATAGGTTTTTTACTTAGAGAGTGGTGAATGAGTGGAATATGCTGCCAGAATCTGTTGTGCATGCTACGACCGTGAATGAGTTCAAAGCGAGGTTTGATAGATACTGTGTGAATGTCAAATAGTCGTTCTTGACATGATGTTAGGGCCTCCCTCAATGAGTCTGTAGATTCCTTGGAGTTGCCCGGAATAATAATAATAATAATAATAATAATAATAATCTGCACTAAAATGAAACAATAGGATGGCAGCATGGCACGAAATTTATTTCGAGAAAGCCTTCGATTTGTTGAGTAACGTTGCCAAAATACTCAGGGATTTACGAAATTATTTTAAAAAAAGCCATAGTAACTGCAGTGAGCAAACTAACGAAAATATTTAAAAAATAAAATAAAATAAAAATCTCGGAAACAATCCACCATAACAGGTCAGATATAGCCTAATTTACATCAACCAACTCCACTATATATTCGCAAGTTGTTAAAAAACAACTTGTGAATACACTAAAAGCTAAGGCGAAGCGGGAAAACAAACTTTCTTTAAATTGTCAAACTGGTAACTCAATTAAACAACAAAGAAACTAACCATATCATAAAAGATAAAATAGATCCAAGAATAATCAAAATAACTGTAACAGAAATGAAAAGTATTAAAAACAAAGTTCCTCCGTAAATCAGTCGTATAGACGAAGCCCTTAGGTAGGAAATATCTGGGTTCGATTCCCGTACATGACGTGAAGAACCTTTATCTGCTTTCTTTCGATTGAATGTGAGTTAGCCGGTCTCATACGGAAATAGAGGGACGACATAACGAAATCTTTTAGGAATGCAAAGAAACATTTGCAAATTCCAGTAAGAAATTATATTAATCAAGTGGATATTAAATCCAGTATTTCAAAGCCGAATGTAGAAACTATGAAAGTTTTTACGAAATTTGACCACAGAGCTTAGAGGAATACATTCGCCGGCATTTGCGAGTAGCCCTAGTGAGGACTTTATAGAAGATATGATCGATTGCCCAAATGTCCATATATTCACTTTTTATTGGTCCATTTTGATAAGGTTTCAGTGGCCTGAGAGCTGATTCGTACTGGTTGGTCCTCCTCAGAGACCATGCAGAAACCTTCAGAGAGCAAAAACTCTTGTTCAGTACTAAGGAACTCGAAGTGTCGGAGAGATGCATTTTTCGTAAGCGAACTCTCGGTCAGTGCATGAAGTGTTTAATAAAATAAAGAGCGAAATGGTTTAATTTCGGCGATGCAAAATTATATAAATCAAGTGGATAATAAATTCAGCATTATTTCAAAGGCAAATGTAGAAACTATGAAAGTTTTGTTTCAACAGCTGTCGGGCCAGTGAAATCTTATCAAAATGGACCAATAAAAGTCGAAAATATGGACGCTTCGTCAAGCGATGATATCCTCTGTAAGGGTGACTCGTAAATGCCAGCAGTTTCTGCCAGTAAATTCTCTGGTCAAATTTCTTAAGAATTTTAAAGTTCTACATTCGGTTTCAAATAATGCTGGATTTAATATCCACTTGATTTATATAATGTTGCATCGCCGAATGAAGCCTTTTGGCTATTTATGTTAGTAAAAGCCTGTGTAGCTCAGGGGATGTGGCGTTTGCATACCACGGCGCTTGGCCGCACGAAGGAAGATTTGGTTTCGGGTATAGTCGGCGACTAGAGGAAATTTTTCTAAGCCTTTTTTCGACCGGTTCCCGAGTTAGTCGATCTCTGGCACGGGCAAGCGGGTTTTTCCTCCCGGACACTCGGGTTTTTCGTCCCGTAAACTCAAGAAAATCGACTTAGAACCCACATTATTTCAGACATTAAATATATTGTGTTAGGGTTAGGGACCACGAGATGGCGGCACATTTGAGCCGTCTCTCTTCACTGTGTACCGCTTAATTAGTGATAGCCTTGGGCCATCTATCTCTGATTGGTACCAGTGGAGATTGAACTGCCTCAGTTCAATCTCCACTGAGGATTTTGGAGACTGAGATCTCACTCAGTCTCCAAAGTTAGATAGGGCTAAATGGCCTCGCCTACTCCCCGTATACGGGAATAAAAAGGCGTTAGCTGATATTTTTTTTATGTTAGTAAATTCCTGTAAGAAATATCTTCCAAGACCAATTCTCTATGATATTCACAGTGAAATCGAATAATGCATAGACGCTCGACGTTGACGACACAAAGATTACACAAAATTTAATAATGAAAAAAAAAAAAAAACCCAGGAGGAAACTAATTATTGAATTCGATCCAATGTTGAGGATTAAACTGCTGAAAACGGACGTCAAATTTCAGTGGGAATTTGCCACTGTGCAGATTAAGTATTTTGAGACGCTTTAACTGCAATAAGTTCCACCATCATACTCGAGACGCTAGGGGTAAAAGTATTTGTGCGTTCTGCTCTAAGGAACACAATCTTAGCGAGTGCACAAGAAAAGTCAGGGATGAATTGTACATAATTTATATACTGCCACAATCATAATAAGCTTGTCAAAATCAAAAACGACTATAAGCGCATTCAACTACTACAAACAGCCAAAAATGCAAAAGATGGACTATGGAATTCAAAAATAAATTTAGTTAAAAAAAAAAAAAAAAAAGCACTACTCTGCATGTCTTCAAATAAGAAAGTGTGTATCTATACTATCATATGGATATACAATACGACTTAGAAAAATTGGGCAACATTGTTGATTTCACAATCAATTACGGCTTGATCCTCAAAAGGGACAACAACGACCATTTTGTTGTTGTCCCTTTTGAAGATTTTATTTTATTATTTCATTAATAATAAAATAAAAATTTTAAATATAAATTTCATTAATAATGAAATAATAAAATTTTATTATTTCATTAAATAATAAAATTTCTTTTTATTATTTAATGAAAGTAAAGTAGGGAATCGTTTTTAGCACCAAATTCCCTACATAATCGTTTGAAAACAATGATCAATCGTTCGATGTTGTTGATACACTCTCCCTCAATGAGTCTTTGGACTCCCTGGAGGTGCCACATAATAATAATAATATACTGAAATGACGAAATTACAACAAGTGCACAGAAGATTCTGCATGCAAAATTAGTCACCAGCTCTACACCCTTTGTAGACCAAACAAACGAGAAGACAGCGTTATGACATTCATCGAGTTTACAGACAACAAAGCCCTTACAAAAGAGGTGACAGACAAATAGCCTAACAGTATTGCAGCAAAAAACAATATACCGTATGTGGAAAAGATTTTTTAAAATAGACTTGCCAAACACTACTCAGGTAGAAAGCACTAATTAAACTCTTAGGTTAGTTGTAGGACAAAACACTATTAATTACAAAAATTCACGGAAATACCGTGCCAGTATGAAGGAAACGTGGTCTACTCCTTACAAATTATTAACTTGAGAAAATGGAGAGGGATTAAAATAGAAAGAACGGTAATTTTCCAGTGATCAGCAACATAAAATTTTCAGTGCGAAGTTAACAACTGTTTTCCATCCATAACCAAACCGGAACTGAAAGATGAGCTCTCTCAATGTGGCTTGCAGATTTTCTAACAGCCTTTGAAGAACTAAGTGCTATACTTCTGAGAATTGAGGGCATGATATTCCACACTGATATCATACCACCGCTACAATAAACCTGAGATTATTACACCTATTCATAAACAAGAAAAAGGAATGATACTCAAAACTACTGAATTATAGCTACCACTCATAACCAAAATTATTATTATTAAGAGAGACCTCAGGTGAGTCAGGGACTCATCGAGGTCTATGACAGAAAAAAATTTGGTTCACAACTCCTTAGTGGTATTCATTCTCAGCTTCTAAGGATGCCCTCTTTTCTTTTCCCCACCCTACATAAAATGAAAAAAAAAACTTAGAAAAAAAAATCGTGCCGATTGTTGCCATCTATGACTGAGGCTGAGAACTTTACCAGTTAGGACAGTAGGAGCCCGCTTTTTACAATTAGTCTGCCATCATTCTGGTGTGCCCACGTCCACAATAGTGTATTTCTTTGTGCCCATGAAGATACCCTGGTCACCAGGACAAAATATTGCCTTAGTAATCTAATTAGATAAGTGTAGTTTATTATTTGGTAACCTCCATGGAGTCTTCGTATCTTTGGATGTGTTTTCTCCACTAAACATGGCATTTAGAAGGAAGATTGATAAATTTCTTCGTAATTATTCTCAAAGTCACCAATGCTTTGATGGAAGTACTAATGTATGGTATTAATATGTATATACAGGGTGGCGATAATTAAGCTTCTTTTCTCCTATTAATCCTTATGAATAGGAGAAAAGAAGCTTAATTATCGCCACCATATTACCCATATCTTGATAGCGAGACTAATCAAGATATGGGAAGAATGACTCACCAAAATAATAGTTTAAAAATTCAGCAGTAGCGGAAATATGGCCCTGTTGTAGTTTAGGGAGCCAAAGATCTGCCTAAAACGAAGTTGAATAAGAACTATAAAGTAAAGGGAAAAATTCCCAAACGCATTCCTCTTGATAGTTGTGTTCAACATGCACCTCACTTTACCTTGTCGCGAGTTACTTGCTTTAACTGAACGAGTGCAATGCTTCAGTCGCTCTTTGTGAGTTTAGAGAACTTGCATAAAGGTCCTCTTATCCGTTAACGTAGTTAGATCGATGATTTGGAAGTTTGAAGAAACAGGATCTTTGGAAGGTCGACCTGGCAAAGGAGGGAAACCAGCGTCACCATGTATAACTGAAGTTGTCGCCGCGATCGTCGACAGATTATACGAAAATTCTGCTGGTGGTAGCAGTGTGACAACTGGATATGGCTTATTCCAAATTATCGCATTTTATCTTTTATCCATGCAAGATCTCAGCAGTTGCTACACAATGATTATAAGTGAATGATATTTGCTCTGACCTTTCTTGCCAAATAAATCGATGACACTTGGCCTTGAAAAATTCCATGGAGAATGAGGCACATTTTTATCTGAATTAACTCTAAATAAACACCCAAAATTGTCGAGTTTGGGCTTCTGAATAGCCCAATGTGCTCCAGAAACTCCCTTTACATTCACTGAGAATAAAATCTCTGAGGCATGGCTTCAGAGATTTTATATAGCCATTCCTTTTTGAGATGCGCCTGTGTAGCTCAGTGGATGTGGCGTTTGCCAACCACCGCGCTTGGCCGCACGAAGGAAGACTTGGTTTCGAGTCTAGTCGGCAACTAGAGGAAATTTTTCTAAGCCTTTCTTCGACCGGTTCCCGAGTTAGTCGATCTCTGGCACGGGCAAGCAGGTTTTTCCTCCCGGAAACTCGGGTTTTTCGTCCTGTAAACTCAAGAAAATCGACCGTAGAACCTATTGTGTTAGGGTTAGAGACCACGAGATGGCGGCACATTTGAGCCGTCTCTCTTCACTGAGTACCGCTTAATTAGTGATAGCCTTGGGCCATCTATCTCTGATTGGTACCAGTGGAGATTGAACTGCCCACTCAGTCTCCAAAAGTTAGATAGGGCTAAATGGCCTCGCCTACTCCCCGTATACGGGGAATAAAAAGGCGTTAGCTGATTTTTTTTTTTTTTTATTCCTTTTTGAGTACATCACTCCAACAGGACCAGTAACTTGTTACATTACCACACAGATATATATTGATATGCTCAACAGTTTCTCCATTCAGCAACGATGAATGGAGATCATTTTTATGCAAGATGGAGTCCTTCCCCACATCGCATGCCCAGTACAACTGCTTTTACACAATCAGTGACCTGTCGCTTCTTTCTAGTTATGTGGCCACCTCGCTACCCTGATATTACTCCATGCACTTTTTGGCTGTGGGGGTTACCTAAAGGCCAATGTCTACAGGGTCTCAAAATTGGCAGCTTTAAAGGACAATGTATCATTGAATTGTGACGAACATTCCTTCAGATATGTTACATTCTGCTGTTGAGAATTCTGTGTACAGGATGCAATTTCTAGTCCACAAGAATGGTGGCCACATTGAACCAGTCCATCTTTCGCATAGGTGAACTCAATGTGCTCGCGTTGTGCAACAGGTTTCTGATATGTTCCAGAAACTGTAATACCATAATTACTGTGCTTAATTGATATTAAATGTTTTCTTGCTGTTATCGTAAGTGCAATACATAAAGGTCATTTTTCATTTCAGTCATTCGTCTGTCCATTTTATTTATTTTACATTGTACAGCAGCACATCCCCTGTATCAGTGACTTTTCAAACTAAATTATTTTTATTTTTTTGCAGAATCCAGTGACATACAGTATATCAGCTGACATTCTGGTTGTTAGATCAAGCTACATAAGGCTCTGAATAGGGAAGTTTAATTATGGCCACCCTCTATGTCAAAAACATTAACTGCTCGATTTATTACAAGAGTAATTATATTTACAGCTATACTTGTAATTCCTTTTATTTCCAAAGGGAGGAAGTGGTGCTCCTTTAGCCTTAACTTTTCTAATTTCAATGGGCAACTGGCATTCGTCCTTTAGTCCTCACTAATAGTGAGCTCAAGCTATCAATGAATCAAGGTTTCAAGGGACTGATTGTCAGTTCAGAGGAATTATGCAGTCAAATATCATCCTAACTGGTTCATTCAAAACATCACACTGCTATCTATCATATACCTCGTTTCAGCACATCATCCAAAGTTCAGACTTGCAAAAAAAAAAAAAAAAAAAAACTAATTTCATCATTTACACTCTCTTCATTCACATTCCTTATGGTTTTCCCAACAAATCAAATTATTTATTTTTTTTTTTGAGTGGTGTGTATTGTTGAAATGACACTTGTGCAAATGCATTATATATATATATTAAAGATACCAAGCTATTTTAAAACTAGTTTTACTCCATTTCTCAAGTACGCAAACAGACAAACAAGTCAAGTTTGCACCTGCAAGTGTTGCAAGTCTAGCTGACCCTGCATGTAGTGCAAGACCAAGGCAACTCATGGCTTTAACTTTTATTATACCCAAGGTAAAATACTTTCTACATATACATATATATATATCATCCAAAGGAAGAAGTTAGACATTAAATTTTATATATATATATCATCCAAAGGAAGAAGTTAGACATTAAATTTTAGTCACTGGCTTTCTTCAGCTGGTTCTCGTCTTAGTTAATCCTGGACAGAAAGTACATTTTACCTTCGAGCAGCTTGGATTTTTAATGGTGCAGTTCAAAAAACTGTGAAACAAATTACTTCAGACATAACATGTATACTTGTTATGGGTTAGAGCCATGAGATAGCGGCACTTCTCTCCAAGTTTTGATTGATTCATAACTTTGAGCTCAGATATCAGTGATGAAGGTGGAAATAAACTTTCAATCAATCTTCAAAATTGCAGTTTGGGCTAAAAGAGCTCCATCTACTTCCTTTGTGAATAAAAGGTGAGAGTGGATTTATTTCAAATAATGTGAGTAGACTTTGCTAGCTGGCAAGTAACAGCAGAACAAACAAAACTAATATTTTTAATTTAATAAAAAAAATGTTTAGAAGATGGATTACAAGTTTGCTTCTTGTCACCAACTACAAAAATAAATATTTCTCCAACCATGGTAAGAGCACTATTGATAATTTTGTGGAACTCCTATTGACTTATTAGGATGTCATTCAAATACTGGAAGATCTTGTATGAGTATATTTTTTATTTTATCTGTAGTATTTATCTGCAAGTTCAAGACAAAACATTATAGCCATTTCAAAGAGCAAAATGATAGCAAGTTAATATTTAAAGATATACAAGCGATGTCCCTGATCAACAGCCAAACTCATGTAATAGTGGTTATTTCAGTAATGTTCTGCATGCCAACCCAAAGTGTTACACAATAGCGTTAAAATAAAATAGATAAATTGAAAAAATGATACAATCTTTTTCTTTTTAATTTAAAAATCCTTGAAACATGGGAGAGGAAAAAAAAAAAAAAAAAAAAAAAAAAAAAATATATATATATATATATATATATATATATATATATATATATATTAGGATAACCAAGCAATTTTATATGCTTGGTTATTTTAGCTCCTAATCCCAAGTGTGCAAACAATTAAGTTTGCGCCTGAAACAAAGTTCAAGTCTAAAGATGGTACAACACCAGGGCAGCTCATTGTAAAGGTGGTTAAAGCTTTGATCACTATTCTTAGTATTTTCCCATAATGTAAAGCACATCTCACTAGAAGATGTATACTGCAATGCATTATGGGTGGGGTCACTACCCAGACCGGTTTCGACCTTTTTTGAGGTCTCCTCAGTGAGTAGCTAGACCCTAAAAACCTGGGTAGTGACCCCACCCATAATGCATTGCAGTATACATCTTCTAGTGAGATGTGCTTTACATTATGGGAAAATACTAAGAATAGTGATCAAAGCTTTAACCACCTTTACAATGAGCTGCCCTGGTGTTGTACCATCTTTAGACTTGAACTTTGTTTCAGGCGCAAACTTAATTGTTTGCACACTTGGGATTAGGAGCTAAAATAACCAAGCATATAAAATTGCTTGGTTATCCTAATATACAATATACCCAAGTTAAAAATTTATTCCCATATATATATATATATATATACACACACACACATATATAAATAAAACACTATGGGTAAATCCTGGGTATACCCAGACTTACTAACATCAACAATGTTTAGAAGATGGATTACAATTTTGCTTTTCGTCACGAACTACAGATTTAAAAATTTTTTTCCCCAGCTTATTCCAGAGTTAATAAATCATCGATGACAGGATATTTTACTTCCCATAAGAAACTCTTATTTCTAATACCTGCAAATGAGAAAAATCTATGAAATTACTGAATGTTTATCTAGTAATACCAACTAGGTTCATAAACAAGCAGTAGGCACCTACCTGCAATGCTTATTTACTGTGAGACTGACTATTTACCTATTTCCAAAACATTATTGCTAACACTTCTGCCTGCTCCCTACAAAGGTGTTAGAATCCCCACCCCACCCTTTTTTTGCTTGTACGTCACTGTGGCGTGAAAGTGAATGATGATGCAAGTGACACATACTGGAAGTATATATGCCAGCAGAAAAGCCACTCTAGGAAAGAGATAATCAATATAGTCAAGACGGGAGTTAAACAAAATGCCTTGTGCAAGGACATTAGTGAATGCATGGCAAAAGTTTTAAAACCACTAAATATTTTTGTTGCTCTTTGACCCATCAGAAAAATAGTCACCTTTCTAACTTTTCCAAAGGACAAGCTTCCACATCTAAGTCATCCAGGTGTCTACCAAATTCCTTGCTTTTGTGGGTTATCTTATTTCAGACAAAGGAAGATCTGCTTTTATTCGGATAGAGGAACACAAGTCGTATATTCAATACCTTGAACCTGAACAGTCTGGACTTGCAGAGCATGCCATCAACACTAGACATAGAATTCAATGGAACAAGACAAGAGCGCTTCACAAAAGTCGGTTCCTCATGGAATGGCTTTAAAAAGAATCATGTGAAACTTTACTTCAGTCTTTCAACTTAAACTGATCTGATGGTCTACATCTATCCCCTTTATGAAAGGTACTCTTTAAATCAGCTAATCTTTCTTAACTTTTTAATTGTATTGTATGTTTTTTTTTTTAAAATAAGTTATGAAACTTAAATACTTAATCATAAATAATAAGTTATGAAACTTAATACCTCCATAAATCTAAACCTTGCCAAACTCTGTACAAAAAAAAAAAGAATCAAAAGAAATGCTCAAAGAGAAAGGCCTAAATACTATCAACCTTCTTTCATCCTCCAAACAGGTTATTTGTTATAGCGATGGATCGTCGGACACCAATATGATTAATGGAGGTGCTGGTGTTCTCCTTCTACTCCTGAAAGGTGAAAAACTTTCAATGAAAGTTGGATTTGGGAGAATTGCTTCCAATTTTACCAGCGAACTTTACGCAATAAATAAAGCACTCGAAGCCTATTTAAAATTATCATCTCAACAATCTGAAGGAATTATAATTTACAGTGACTCAAGATCAGCTATGGAGGCAATCAAAAATGGCAATACCAAGTTCACACAAGACACCCATAAACTCTTGAATCAACTAAAGTGTTTAGGAAAAAGTTGCATTTTACAATGGATTCCTGCTCATTTTCACTATATAATTTAAGGAAATTACAACATACTAGGATATACATTAAAATAAATTTTAATATATTTCAATATTTCGGCAAGGTCACATTGCCATTTTCAATAACTTAAATACAAGACACGTGCACGCAGGCACAACAAAAGAGTAAGTGAGGAAGAAGTAGGAAGCTATTATTTCTCCTAAAGTCCTGATTGTACCCTCTAGCAGGCAATGTTGGTATTCTTGGGCGATTGGGCTGAAGGTTTCCCAAATTTGAGGAAGTCTCATGCAGCCAAATTTGTTGAGGTTTGGATCGTTTCTGAGGACTGAAGCTGATTCCATGAAAAGCCTTTCATATCTGTATTTGCTACGGTGTATTATCCTGGCTTTCTTCCACCGTATTCTATGGCAGGTATCCAGCGCATGGTCAGCAAGACCAGAGTGGCTGTATTAGTGAAAACGGATGTAGTCCTTGTGTTCTGAAATTCTGATATTTGCTGTCCTGCCTGTTTGGCCAAATTACCTGTGTAAGATTACACAGGTAAGCTCAAATCTCTATTGTTAGATCGGGCTACTTACCTCCCTATCGAGTATAATCCCACTAACTCACAAATTAGAAAACTCCATAGGCTCCTTAAGAAGGTCACTTCTTGGCCTGTGGAGATTACCAACAGGCTGAAACCATATAACTCTAGACCCCACCCCCCCCCCCCCCACATATATGGGCTCCCAAAAATACATAAAGAAAATGTGCCATTACGTCCCATAGTGGATGGCATTGATTCCCCCACATACAAACTAGCTAAACATTTGGTCAAAGCTCTCTCACACTATACTGGCAACACACCTTCATACATAAAAAACTCAGCCCACTTCAAAGCCAGCATAGAAAACCCTACACTCAAACACACTGACATAATGGTCAGTTTTGATGTCTCCTCCTTATTCACAAATGTCCCACTCAAAGAATCCTTAGAGTTAATCCAAGCTAAATTTCCTCCCGATATCACAGCCCTATTTCAGTTCACAATGAACTCAGGCTATTTTGTTTGGCAAGGAAAATTCTACAATCAAATAGAGGGGACAGCCATGGGTTCTCCACTCTCCCCACCCTTGGCCAACTTTTATATGGAGACTTTTGAAGAGGAAGCCTTAAACTCTTCCCCACAAAAACCAACCGTTTGGCTTCGTTATGTAGATGATGTATTCGCTATTTGGCCACATGGCTCTGATGCACTCCTCTCCTTCTTAACACACTTAAACAATCAACACCCCAGAATCAAATTCACCCTGGAAGAGGAAAAAAAACAACTGCATTCCTTTCTTAGACACACTAGTCACCCGCAAGCCTGATGGAACCTTAGTGTTTTCTCAGTATATAGAAAATCCACCCATACAGGCAGATACATTCACCAACAACCCCCCCAATCACAACAATATGGAGTCATTAAGACACCACACAACAGGGCTAAATTTATCTGCTCGAATGACAATGCCCTAACCACAGAACTAAACGACATTCTCAACACTTTCTCAGCTAATGGCTACCCTGCCAAAAAAATCCAAAAAATATTGAAACCAGTAAACAACAAACCCCTCCCCCCCTCACAACAAGGATTACTCTAAATCCATCACCACATAACTTAACTTCTTGTTACAGACCATATAAAAAATTGGCATCCCTTATCTGCTCTACTAAAGACCAACCCCCCCCCCCCAGACCTACCTGGTGTATACCAGGTCCCTTGCAGCTGTAAGCTGTCCTACTTTGGCCAAACAGGCAGGACAGCAAATATCAGAATTTCAGAACACAAGTACTACATCCATTTTCACTAATACAGCCACTCTGGTCTTGCTGACCATGCGCTGGATACCTGCCATAGAATACGGTGGAAGAAAGCCAGGATAATACACCGTAATAAATACGAATACGAAAAGCTTTTCATGGAATCAGCTTCAGCCCTAAGAAACGATCCAAACCTCAACAAATTTGGCTGCATGAGACTTCCTCAAATTTGGGAAACCTACATCAGAAGACCATCGCCCAAGAATACCAACATTGCCGGATAGAGGGCACAATCAGGATTTTAGGAGAATAATAGCTTCCTACTTCTTCCTCACTTACTGTTTTGTTGTGCCTGCGTGCACGTGTCTTGTACTTAAGTTCTTGAAAATGGCAACGTGACGTTGTCGAAATATTGAAATATAATGCATATCCTAGTACGTTGTAATTTCCTTAAATTATATAGTGAAAGTGCATAACCAACGTCTAAGCCTTTCCACGAGGATTCCTGCTCGTGTAGGCATTGATTACAATGAAACAGCTGATAAATTACCCATAAGTGGCCAGAGAACTCAACCAAGAAACTCGCATAACTCTTGCTGATGCTAACGTACTAGCAAAGGCTAAGGCTATCCACTGTAATCAGTGATACAACATGAAATTCCCGAAGTCAATGCTGACAGAAAGACCTCCACCATGATAGCAAGACTACGAACAGGACATCATAGAGGAATGAAGATCAATACAGATGATACGAGAACATAGAAACTGCCCCAATACCGTACTGACACCCACTCACATCTTTACCTGACCTGTCCAGCAATTACAGCAGCCTTGCAAGAAATAGATCCTAATCCTGAACAACAGTTCTATACAAACAAAATAATCGACATAGCCAAAGCAGTTCAA